>NC_135980.1:19476864-19791784 GCF_053455715.1 Rhinoraja longicauda | reverse complement strand
ACACACACACTCAGTCCCTCTTCATCCGTTGAGGGAGCATTTCAGCAAAGTCCCATTTCGACCAAAAAGAAATTATCCCACAAACATTCCCATATGGGTGGGAGAGGACGTGGAGGGAGGGAGGGATGGAGGGAGGGGGGGTTGATGGAGGGAGGGAGGGATGGAGTGAGCGAGGGAGGGAGTGAATGAGGGAGGGAGGGAGTGAATGAGGGAGGGAGGGAGGGAGGGAGTGAATGAGGGAGGGATGGATGGAGGGAAGGAGGGAGGGAAGGAGGGAGGGAAGGAGGGAGGGAGAACCCGGCGCGTTTTGCAGCAGTGTCAACCAGAAGCGAAAATATCGCTACTCTCTCTCTCTCTCTCTCTCTCTCGGACTGCTGCAAAATCTATCAGCCACAACTCTCGCCTCTTGCAACGTTACAGCCAAGTTCAAATATTTTTAAAACAAAAGGACTCCAATAAATCACCAGTTGTGTGAATGACTCCGCTTGGGTTGCAGAAAGTGTAAAAGTTATTAGTAATCACTGTACCCGCTTTCTAGAGTCCCATGCATTGGGTTGCAGAAGGAAACACACGCAGCCGCACAAACAATGATTAGCTTCACAACAAAATAGCTATTCGGATACATGAAACCCCGATTCTATTTAAGAGATTGTTCCTCTAAATATTTCCGAATAATTGAGACTTCGGGGGTAAATAGTCATTTGTCTACATGTTACTAAATGCCGATGAGGGAGGGTCATCCGAGGTACATAAATCACAACTATTGTACGCTCGGCCGAGCAACTAACCGATGTTATCAGTGCAAACCAATACTGAACATAATAAAAGATTAAAATAGTCAGTTCACTTCACCAAGGTAGCCGGACCTTACTAAAAGACAATATACACATACAACGCCAAACCAAGCTACCGAAACCAAACGCACAAACCACAATGGTTTTGTTCAGAAATATATACATGATCCCTTTAATATAACGCGCATTATGAATCGGGCATTTACTTTTTTTTTCTCGTTCAATCTGTTTTCCTCCTCTTTGGTCGGTCAATCAATAGTGTTGACTGCAATAATTTAATCTCTATTTCTCCATTCACTTTGGAAATATAATGGAAATCTTCCTAAGAAACGAGGGCGACCGGATTGTGGAATATTATGAGCAAGTTATTCTGCGCACAGTTTCAAACGGGACTGGTTACAGATAAAAACAATATTCCCCGACTTAAACTTAATTGATCAAAACTAGCTTCCAATGCGAAACTGTTACATATAAACATTGCAGTGCTGAAAAGCGGCGCAGAAACTTAAGGGTATTTGGTCAAGAGTATTATCCCACCAAGGAACTTGAGCATTTCTGAACGATTCGATATTTTGCAATTAACACGAAAGCATTTTTTGAATAGTCATGGCGAATTTGAGCAGCTAACCTATTTTCCTGGCCACTAGATAGTGGATTAATAGCAGAACCAGAACAATACTGCTTTTATTCTCGAAACTTTGTGAAAATGGACCAGAAAATCAATTTTAAAATTTAACCCACCCCCCCCCCCAAAAACAAAATAACACCGCACTGCAACAAAGTGTGTTTTTTTTACGAATTGGGATTGTTAAATTATATTTAGATATGTTTGGGAGAAGGATATGATCTCAGGGAAAGGCTACTTGTGCAGGCCGAACAAGACGCGGTGTCCCTTTATCAGGGAGTGGGTTATAAACGCGTCCCAGTCTTGGTGGCCCGCGTCTCGGTTCACGAGTCAGGTTGAAGCCGGCGGCTTCTCGGAGCGCCTCGGCCATTACCGCTACGATCACACACGCAGGACTTGGACTTGGACTCTAAATGTACGTAGCCGATGCACACGTATACAGATCACGCACAAATTCATTTCAGCTGGCAAGCAAACTGCTCGCAGATGGGAAATGTGCCAAGATCAGCGCTTTTGCTTTCTGTCTGTCTCTCCCCCCCCCCCCTCTCTCTCTCTCTCTCCCCCTCCCTTCCACCACCACAGAAATCTTGGCGCAAACCCGGTCGCAACGAACAACTGCGCCAATCCACCCACCCACCCACCGGCCTGACGGTGCACCGAGATAATACGTACCATTGCCATGTGAAAGTACGTATTGAACTTGCAGCCGATTTAGAAGCGCGGCTAACCCTTCATTTGTATTCCTTTCCAATTCGCTTACTTCATCCAGAGGGGATATATATATTTTTTGCCTTCGGGCTTTGGCTCTGTGTTGTGGGTGTTGTGTATAGATGAGTGTGGGGGGGCTTTTTAACTCGCTGCTTCTAACAAATCCGATGTAAAAGTGAACGCAATCGGCGGATCCTGATTGCCTAGCAAGGCGATGGGGGAGGGCTACTTTTGGCCGCTTTAGTGATGAGCTGATGGCGTCGTATAAAAATATTACAGAAGTGAAACGAGCGGGCGAGGCGTTGCTGTGTATTTCCGCAATGGCTTAGATTTGCATAGGGAAATCGCTCTATTACCATATTAAGCTTTTTGTACACATTCATTACAGGACAGATTACTGTACATTGTTTCTTCCTCTATCTCTCACTCCTGGAGCAATATTACGTTGGGCGCGTTGTCATCTTTAGGTTTACACAAGTACAGCAAATGACCTTAAAGCAACCAACACGTGGTGCTGTCTGGCGTTCACTGCCGGTTACAGTTTAAGGAAATAGCATTTTATAAAATAATAATAAATGACTGCTCTGCTCCAACAGGCTTATTAATCACCAAATAAGTTCCAAACTACATAGACCTGGAGGGCACTATTAATGTTTGTTTTTCATATACTGAACTTTTTTTGTTTATTAGGGTGTTTACAGTATATATATATATATATGGGACATGTGTAGATGGGCATCTTGGTCGACATGGGCATATATATATATATATTTGCCCACGTCGACCAAGATGCCCCATCTACACATGTCCCACCTGTCCGTGTTTGGCCCACATATCTCTAAACCTTATATATACACCGTGTAAACACCATTATATATATATATATATATAAATATATAAATAATATATAAAATGGTGTTTACAGAGTGCGCGTGTGTGAATATATATAAATATATATATATATATATAATGGTGTTTACATGGTGCATATATAAGGTTTAGAGATATGTGGGCCAAACGCAGACAGGTGGGACATGTGTAGATGGGGCATCTTGGTCGACGTGGGCAAATATATATATATATATATATATATATATATATATATATATATATATATGCCCATGTCGACTAAGATGCCCATCTACACATGTCCCATCTGTCCGCGTTTGGCCCATATATATATATATATATATCTAAACCTTTCCTATCCAGATTGATTCTTAAGAATCAAGAGTGTGTTATTGTCATATTTTGACTTGAAGCAGCACAACAGATTTTATATATATACATATATATGCTTCAAGGTTTAGAGATGGGCCAAACGCGGAAAGATGGGACATGTGTTCATGGGGCACCTTGGTCGATATGGGAAAATCCGGCTAAAGGGTCTGCTTCCACGTTGTATGATTCCATGACTCTATGAGCAGCCGGCCTTCACCTAACTTTTCATCGGAGGGGCAAATCAAAAGATTGACTAACACCTCTTAAAAAGATCAAGACGAACGGTGCCTGTGAGAAATGTTTAGTAAAATTAAATTAAGACATTCACGTCCAATGGCAAGAAGGGATATTTGCCATTTGTCCAATTTCTACACAGGAAATGCACCTTCAATTTTCCAGAACAGAATTCCAAGAAGTAGGATCAATATAAAAATAATGTGTCTCAGAAAACTGGGCGGCCTTTCCATAATTCATTTGCCAATTGCTTTTATTTTGCCTGTTTTTTTTTGTTTTAGAGAGAGGATGGAGAATGTTATATGTTTTGATTTAAAATGCGAGTTGATCCCCTGTTGTAAAATAGAATTAAACTAGGCGGTCTTTCCACAATTCATTTGCCAATTGCCTTGATTTTGCATGTTTTTGTTTTGGAGAAGGGGTAGGAGAATGATATATATATTTAACTGACTTGATCTGTTGTGAAATAGAATTCATATAATAGTCTTGCTACAACTTTATTTCAAAATAAAATGCCAACCTATCCAGAGGTGACGCCTGACCCACTGAGTTACTCCAGTACTTGTTTTTTATTTTATTCCAAACAGATTGACTTTCATTTTCCTTGTAATCGCAACATGGGCAGACTATTTCGTCCCCAGCTCTGTTTCCAAAGTATGACTAACGTTTACTTCAACACCCTTATTGGTTAACAGAAACACATATCAACTATTGATTTTGTTTGGCTCAACACTAAGAATGTTGGAAACACACATGCTGGCGGGCCAGGTAGCATCCGTGGAAAGGGAATCCGAGTTAACGTCTCAGCTCAAGTCCCGGTGAACGGACTTCGGCCTGAAACATAAATTGTTTATTTCTTCACCTGCTGGGCGTTTCCAGCATTTTCTGGGGTTTTATTTTTATTAAGGATTTCTAGTACCTGCGTGTCTCTGATCTTCAATCGGTTTGACTGATTTCCATTTGAGAAGAAAGCTGGAGAATTTCTACCGACTTTTCACTCTCCAAACGACCCGCGTCTAATTCTGACTCGGGCCACACTGCAATAGATTATTCTGTTAGCAAGACCGCCTCCAGTGATCAGATCACGCAACCATAATTACTGTACATGGGAGACTTGCATGGACCACAAATTCCCTGGAGGGTCAAATTCAGGCAATATCAAGACACCAAATTTACTTTTAAACTATCAACCGAAAGGTTAAGAAACTGAAATCACACAATTAATCTCTAGAAATAGAGTTTAGTAGAAAAATGATGTTTTTTCAAGATAATTGTGTATAACTAATAATGAATTAGTAAACCAAGTATACACAATGGAAAGAAAAGTTAGCATACATGGGACGAAGGGCGAGCCTGATATGGAAAAAAAAAATAACTGCACCTGTCGGTAGCAATGGAATTATCAAGTGTAACTAATGGAACACCATTGTCGCTTTGGTGATGCTTGTTAATGTTACACACGGAGAAAGGGAAGCAACAACTCAATTAGTGCACCAGCGCGGAAGACCGCCAGTAAGGATGAGAGAAATGCATTTGAGAAACGTAGAGTTTTTAAATTCCTTTATGTTGGCTTGAAACCATATTACAGCCAGTTCACAGGAAACAAATCTGGCCAAATGTCCTCGTTTGATTCTCACCAGCCAACCCAACTGACCCTGGGAACTGCTGGAAAATGCTGGTTGTATCTCATGGTTTTTCGCCTCTATGACAATTTACAGCCAGTGGGCTTTTTTTTAAGGCAATTTCCTTCTTCAGAAGAAATTAAAATAGATGGATTTGAGACACAACGAACTGCAGATGCTGGGATCTTGGGAAAATCACAACGTGCTGGAGGAACTCAGCGGGCCAGGCAGCATGTGTGGAGGGAATGGACAGGCGACGTTTCGGGTCGGGGCCCTTCTCCAGACCACGTTGCTCTTGGCTAACGCCGCTTCGAATTCCTCCCAGTTTTCAGCGTTCCCTGCTCCGTGACAGTTAGATGGTCGCTGTGTTTATTTTTTATTTTATTTTTTTAAAGAACTTAGAGAAAATTATGCAACTTCTTAAAACAAGAATAAAGCTATATATGCTGCAAATTTGCACTAAAAGCAGAACAGGCTGGGAACAGAGGACAGACTAGTCAGCATCTGCCGAGAGAGAAACACCACGAATGTTTCAGGTTAAAACGCAAAGTGCCAGAGCAACTCTCGGTTGCAAGCAGCATCTGTGGAGGGAATGAACGTTGGACTCTCTTCAGTTATTTATTTTTAAATAATTTCTATTTTCATTTCACTTCATTTCTTGTCGCACTGGCCTGAATCCGAAGCGGAACCCCATTCTGCTCGGGAGTGGAGTCGTTTTCCCGCTTTGAACCAAGATTGCTAAGTTATTGCCGGCCCGCAACCATAGGTTAAATCAATTGAGACCAAAATAAGCCGTTGCCAGCCTCCGTCATAGTGACAGCAAACAAGGGACATGATAGTGAATTCGGGGTGTGCGAGCTTTTGTTAAACTGTTTATTGTGATTGGCGAATGGAGGGATATGGGTTATGTGCAGGCGGATAAGAGTTGGTGATATAACGAACTGCAGAGGCTGATTTACCACAACAAAAAGACACAAAGGACTGGAGTAACATTGCGGATCAGGCAGCATAGACTTCACTATCCATGACCTCCGGAGATGCTGCCTGACCCGCTGAGTTCCTCCAGACAGTAGGTCTTCGCATCATGTGCGGCACAGACAGTGTGGGCCGAAGGGCCTGTTCCTGCGCTGTATTATTCTATGTTTCAGGTTCAAATCGGGCAAACAAGTTTTGCAAACTGCTGAAACTCCTTCATTTTAGTGAGATACACAGCACGGAAACAGGCCATTTTGCTTCAAACACCCATTAAAGATAATCCCACACAAATCAAGCACCATTAAATATCAATATAATTATTATATGTATCATCCTTCATGTCAATTTTCCACCGCCCATTTACACTAATCCTACACTAATCCAATTTTATTTTCTGCAGATTGTTATCGGTTCCCCCCAGATTCCACCACTCCCGACACTCCAAGAGCAATTTACAGAGGCCAATTAACTTAGAAGCCCGCTCACCTTTGGGATGCGGGGGGAAACCGCAACACCCAGAGGAAGCCAATGCAGTTACAGGGAGAATGTGCAAACCCCACACAGACAGCATCCGAGGTGTGGATCGAAGCCGGGTCTCTGGCGCTGTGAGGCAGCGCCTCTACCAGAACAGCGCAAATGGATAATACAGAGCGTGTAACCACCTCGCAAGGTCGATCTGTGTCAAGCTTACCTTGGCTTCTGGGGAGAGCAGGGGTCGAGTGAGGCTCACTCACCTGTGTGTTATCCTCGTTCAGCCGGCGGTGATTTGTGGCAAGGACTCGTTATTTTAAACTGCAACCCAGTGTCAAACTAGTCCTGGTGGGACATTTCAAAAAAAATAAATCCGGTTTCCCGAAGATATACCGCAACGTACATCCTTACAGAACGCAATCATTTGTTAACCCCTGTCTTATCCAAATCTTAAATAAAGTGCTGGAGGAACGAAGGAGATTACAGGGAATGGTAGAGAGTGTCAGAGAGTGGTGGGCGCTACTCGGTCCATCACGGGTACTGACCTCCCCGCCATTGAAGAGATCTCTTGGAGGCGCTGCCTCGAAAAAAAACAGCCAGTGTCACCAAAGACTCATAGCGCCCTGGCCACGCTCTCATTTCACCCCTGTCACCGGGAAGAAGGTACAGGAGCCTGAAAACCATGATCTTCAGGTTAAAGAACAGCTGCTTCCTAACAACCGTCAGGATGTTGAACAATACACAACACGAACCAAACTATGAACTTTTATGGACTGTCTTTATTTGCACCCAAAGACTTCGGGTTATTTGCACTAATATTTTGGTTATTAATCATTTTTTCTTATTATATATTATCCATGCATATTGTGTTACAGGCCTGTTATGCTGTTGCAAGTAAGAGTTTAATTGTTCTCTTGTCGGTACATATGACAATTCAACATTCTTAACTCTTGGCTCGTCAACTCGGCGGATCAGCCACTGCTGTAGAGGGAATGTACAAACCACACCATATACTCCCTCCACAGATGCTGCCTGGTCTGCTGGGTTCCTCCAGCACTTTATCTTCAAATATTAGTGTGTAGGATTTGTGCCCCTAAGGATCAGAGACTTGGATGTGATAGTCTTGTCAGTGCTGCTCTAGTAAGGACCTGCACATTATTCGTCCCCCACCTCTCTTTTCCAGTTCTCTCCCTCTCCCTTCTCCCATCAGAATCAGTCTGAAGAAGGGCCCTGACCGAAACGTCGCCTGTCCATTCCCTCCACAGGTGCTGCCTGACCCGCTGAGTTCCTCCAGCACCGAAGATCGACACAAAAAGCTGGAGTAACGTTTCGGTTTACAGTCAAGAACCTTGTCTGAAGAAGGGTCTCGACCCGAAACGTCACCTATTCCTTTTCTCCAGAGACGCTACCTGACCCGCTGAGTTACTCCAAATGTTTGTGTCTATCGTCTGTGTTATCCAGCGTTTGCTGTTCCTTCCTACACGAGTTCCTCCAGCATTTTGTGTCTTGCTCAATACATTTCCAAGGCAAGCCAAGGACTGCCCTTACCATTTAAGATCCTTGTGCCTATGTAAATTATTCGTCTTCACTCAAAGTGGGTTCCAGATTATGCAAGGGTACTTTTGATCATTTTGAAGCACCTCGTTTCTGAATAGCAGTGTGTCTCACTCTGAATATTTTGCTCTCATTACGAAAATAAATCATTTTGGAAAGTAGTTGGATCGTGCTTTCTCAGTCTGCAGTGAATCTCGGGTGAAGTATCTGCAAAGGCAATTTAAAAAATGGATTGTGAAATACTCCCGGCTCACGACAGGGCACAACACTGGATATTATTAAAATAAAGCCGCCAAGAGGATTTCAAAGTAGTCCGAAGAAAGACGTGGAAATAATATAGTGCGTTCAGATATAGGTTCAGGACGCGGGGCAGGGAGGAGTCTGTATAGTGGACAGATATGACCCTGTCGCTGAAGAGACTTGGCAACTTGAAAACGTTCAGCAACTTTGTATTAGGTTGCGTCGAGTGTGGAGAAAGTGTATCTGTTGTGGATGTTTTAACACCTTAGGAACTGGTTTGGGAAGCGAACATTGGTGGGGAGGGGGAGTGGTGGAGGGAAGGGAGAGGGTGTGGGGAGTGGGAAGTGTTGATGGCGGGGGAGAGGGAGGCTGGTGGGGGAAGCTACTGGGGGCGTAATGAGGGAGTGGGGTTAGTAAAGGGTGGTATAATGGGGAGGGGATGGGGTGAGTGAGGGAGGGGAATTAATGAGGATGGGGATTTAAAGGAGGGGGGTTCGCGTGGAAAGGGGATTTGGATTAGAGGGATGGGGGGAATTAGTGGGGGGAGGGAGGGAGGGGGTCAATGGGGAAGGAGGAATAGTGGGGGAGGGGGAAATCAGCGGGGTAGGGCGGGAATTAAGGGGGACGGGGGGATTAGCGGGGAGGGGGGTTAGCGGGGGGGGATTAGTGGGGAGGGGGATTAGCGGGGAGGGGATTAGCGGGGGAGGGGGATTAGTGGGGGAGGGGGGGATTAGCGGGGAGGGGGATTAGCGGGGGAGGGGATTAGCGGGGGAGGGGATTAGTGGGGGGGGGATTAGCGGGGGAGGGGGATTAGCGGGGGAGGGGATTAGCGGGGGAAGGGATTAGTGGGGGGGGATTAGCGGGGGAGGGGGATTAGCGGGGGAGGGGGATTAGCGGGGGAGGGGGATTAGTGGGGAGTGGGATTAGCGGGGAGGGGGATTAGCGGGGGAGGGGATTAGCGCGGGGTGGGGATTAGCGGGGTGGGGATTAGCGGGGAGGGGGATTAGCGGGGAGGGGGATTAGCGGGGAGGGTGGGGATTAGCGGGGGGGATTAGCGGGGGGGGGATTAGTGGGGGAGGGGGATTAGCGGGGAGGGTGGGGATTAGCGGGGGGGGGATTAGTGGGGGAGGGGGATTGGTGGGGATTAGCGGGGGGGATTAGCGGGGGGGGGAATTAGTGGGGGAGGGGGATTAGCGGGGAGGGTGGGGATTAGCGGGGGGGGGGATCAGTGGGGGAGGGGGATTAGCGGGGAGGGTGGGGATTAGCGGGGAGGGGGGGATTAGCGGGGAGGGGGGGATTAGCGGGGAGGGTGGGGATTAGCGGGGAGGTGGGGATTAGCGGGGAGGGTGGGGATTAGCGGGGAGGGTGGGGATTAGTGGGGAGGGTGGGGATTAGCGGGGAGGGTGGGGATTAGCGGGGAGGTGGGGATTAGCGGGGAGGGTGGGGATTAGCGGGGAGGGTGGGGATTAGCGGGGAGGTGGGGATTAGCGGGGAGGGTGGGGATTAGCGGGGAGGGTGGGGATTAGCGGGGAGGTGGGGATTAGTGGGGGAGGGGGATTGGCGGGGAGGGTGGGGATTGGCGGAGGAGGGGGAATTACAGGGGGAAGGGAGGATTACAGGGGGGTGATTAGCGGGGGAGGGGAGAATTAGTGGACGATTAGCGGGTCAGATGAGGATTGGCGGGGAAGGGGAGGGTTAGCAAGAGAGGTGAGAAAGCGGGGGAGAGGGATTAGCGGGGAAATGGGATTAGCGGGGGAGGGGATGAACGGGGGAGGGTGGGGGATTAGCGGGGAAGGGGTGGGATAAGCGGGGGAGGGGAGGATTATCGTGGAGGGAAGAATTAGCGGGGGAGGGGGGGGGGGATTAGCGGGATAGGGAGATTAACGGTTTAGGGGGATTAGCGGGGTAGGGGATTGGTGGGGGGTGGAATTAGTGTGACGAGGGTGGGATTAGGGGGAGCGGAGGGTTAGCGGGGGAGGGGAGGGTTAGCGGGGAGGGGGGATTAGCGGGAGGGGGGTGTCGGTGTTATTGCAACATTGCAGTGCCGGCTGAGGGCACATTTGTGGGGGTGGGGGAGCTCAAATTCTATAACTGCTGTCAAATATTTCCAATTAAACATATAGGCAGACAAGCTCAAATAAGTGACCAAGGCCTGGACCCCATTCAATATTAAATAAAATGCATTTTCTCAAAATGTGATAATACCCGAGGAGCGTAGAAGTATTTGGCACCCCGTCCTCAGACTAATACATCTTTAGCGACACCGTGCGCGCCACCCTGGTGGTTTACATCGTCAGTAATACCTTGTAGTACTCAGGGGAAATGGATCTTCACCAGTTAGGTGAGCATTCAGAAGCTCCGCAAGGTTTCGGATTCGTGTGACTTCATATATATATATATATATATTAGGATTTACAACCCACGCACACGTCTACTGGACGTGTAATGGAAATAGTGAACCCCGGACAACTGGCGAAGCGGACAAAAATCTGACAATAACATCAAACTTGGACTGTTTTCTCTGGAGCGTCGAAGGCTGAGGGAAGACCTGATAGAAGTATATAAAGTTATGAGAAGCAGAGATAGGGTGGGCAGACAGAACCCTTCCCCCCAGGGTTGGAATGTCAAAGACTAGAGGGCATACATAGTTTTAAAGATTAGACTGGCAAAGTTTAAAGGAGATTTGCGGGGCAATTTTTGTTTTACACAGAGGGTGGAAGAGGATGCCTAGAACAGTGTTTAGAATAGTGTTTAAGAAGCTTTTAAAATGGGCATTTCGATATGCGGGGAATAGAGGCGTATAAACGACGTACAGGCAAAGAAGATTAATTTAACTTTTACCCATCATGTTGGTCAGGGATATTGTGGGCCGAAGGGCCTCTTCCTGTGTTGTGCTGTTCTATAATGATACAAAAAAACTGGGGTTTGCAGAAAGACTGTGATATTATTTCCCCTTTATGTACAGAATATCGGAATCTAGAAGCGGATGGCATTGGCAATATTGAATAGGGACCCGAGAGGCACCTTTTTCACGCAGTGTATGGAATGAGCTGCCAGAGGAGGTAGTTGAGGCAGGGACGATAACAGCATTTAAAAGACACTTGGAGCGATACATGGATAGGGAAGGATCAAAGGGATGTGGGCCATACGCGGGCAAATATGGCTAACTTGATTGTCAATGGTTCTGGGAGAGAAGGCAGGAGAATGGGGTTGAGAGAGGAAAGGTACATCAGCCAATGTTTGAATAGCTGAGTAGACTCGATTGGCCGAATGGCCTAATTCTGCTACGATGGACCATGAATGAGTGAATTTATCTTACATCATGCATCTTGGTCAGCATGGACGAGTTGGGGAGAAGGGCCTGTTTTCCTGCTGTACGACTCTATATGGACTCAGAGTAGAAAGCTATTAAAAGAAGTTATTAGTAAATCTAAACTGAAACCTACATTCTTTGGGGGAATTACCATTTTGAAAACTCGGAGTATCATTATAAGTCACCTTTCATACAAAAAATAATTCATAACCATAATACAACAAAGTTAGTGTTTAAAGCCCAATGGAAGGTGGGAGTTAATGCCTCAGAATATGGTTAACTTGCCAAGATGCTGATAACTGGCATCTGAGAGTTTTAATAACACATCCTGAATATTTTAGTTCACTATGTAATCCGAGTCTCTCTCTTGTAATCCCAGTGGACGGAAAGGATGGTTTTATTTCCTCCTGGTAAGTAAATATTACAAAACACACTGATTGTTTCACTCCTTGCTTCCAGACCAACGTCTCTCATTGAGCCCTGTGGCTCTCGTGATAACTGAACGTACATTCATGAATGGACTAATTTCGCCTTAGAGGGAGTGGGATGCCTGAAGGCCAGGGTACCTGGATTGGATTCGTGTCAGCTTCGAACGAGCAACAATAGTTCAACTCTACTGACATAACGGCGCAGCAAATTCCAGACATTAGTATGCTGCAACATTAACTTTTATTTTACTACTCCATCTCTAAACTTAAACTAAACTATTTTTCTCTTTCTCTTCTTAATGGAGTCGTTATGGACCCGCGATGGGTGCATTTAAATGTTTTGCGCAGAAACGGGATTTTAAAATGAACCCCTCCCCCCCACCCCCCATGTTTTTAAGGCGAGGGGGGCAAGATTTAACAGGAACAGATGCTGCCCGACCTGCTGAGTGTTTTACAGCATTTTAAAGTTAAGGAGTCATAGAGCATCTAGCACGGAAGCAAGCCCTTTGGCCCAACTCGTCCATGCCAACCAATATGCCTCATCTGGGCTAATGCCATCTGCCAACGTTTGGTCCATATTCCTCTAAACCTTTCAATAGACAATGGACAATAGACAATAGGTGCAGGAGGAGGCCATTCGGCCCTTCGAGCCAGCACCGCCATTCTATGTGATCATGGCTGATCATTCTCAATCAGTACCCCGTTCCTGGCCTCTCCCCATACCCCCTGACTCCGCTATCCTTAAGAGCTCTATCTAGCTCTCTCTTGAATGCATTCAGAGAATTGGCCTCCACTGCCTTCTGAGGTAGAGAATTCCACAGATTCACAACTCTCTGACTGAAAACGTTTTTCCTCATCTTTGTTCTAAATGGCCTACCCCTTATTCTTAAACGATGGCCCCTTGTTCTGGACTCCCCCAACATTGGGAACATGTTTCCTGCCTCTAACGTGTCCAACCCCTTAATAATCTTATACGTTTCGATAAGAACTCCTCTCATCCTTTCCTATCCATGAACCTGTCCAGATGTATTTTACAGTACCTGCCTCACCTACCTCCTCTGGCAGTTTGTTCCATAGACCCACCACCTTCTGTGTGAAAATGATGTCCATTAGGTTCCTATTAAATCTTGCTTCTCTCCCCTTAAACCCACGTTATCTGGTTCTTAATTTCCCAGCCCTGGGTAAAAGACTCTGCATTCTATCTTTCAGGGTGACCACAGTAGGAAAGCAAATCTAATCGAAATAAATATAGAAATGACTGTAAACAGATAATTAAATATTTTATTGGTGGTTTCTACCGTTTGAAATAAATGGCTGGACTTTCATTTAACATGTAATACTGACTCTCTAACAATTTACTATTCAATACACAGAGAATGATTTAGTTTAGTTTAGAGCTGCAGCGTGGAAACAGGCCCTTCGGCCCACTGAGTCTGCACAAACCAGCGATCCCTGCACATTAACACTGCCCTACACGCACGAGAGACAATTTTACATTCATACCAAGCCAATTAACCTACGTCTTCGGAGTGGGGGAGGAAACCGAAGGTATCGGAGAAAACCCTCACAGGTCACGGGGAGAATGTGCAAACTCCATACGGACAAACTAAAGGGCTTTGTCGTTGATGATGACACTCAGCTATACTATCCTACTATCATTGAGTCAGCCTGAATCTGCTACCTGAGCTATGAAACTGATGGCCTGTGAAACAACGTTCGTGACTATTCCTCTCGTCATTGGCAACTGAGCCCCAAATGAGCAGAAGACTAATGCTGAAGCTCTTTGGTCATTTTCAACCAGAAGTGATCCATTTCTTTTCTCCTACAGAGTAGAACAGCACAGCACAGGAATGGGACCGGTGACACACGATCTGCAGGTTTTCATATTGTGATAAGAAAATGGCAAACTGCAGAAGGCTGATTGAAACCTGGAATCAACCGATGCTAAACTGAGATGGACTGACCTCCCCACCATCGAAGGGATCTATCGGAGACGCTGCCTCAAAGAGACAGTCAATATGATCAAGGAACCACACCACCCTGGTACGCTCTCATTTTACTCCGACCATTGGGAAGAAGGTACAAGAGTCTGAAAACCGTGACCACCAGGTTAAAGGATAGCTTCTTCCCAACAGCCATCAGGCTTTTGAACACTACACAAGACGAACTAAACTATGAACTGTGAACAGTCTTAGTTCCACTGAAGTCTTCAGGTGTCTTGAATTAATATTGAAGTTTTTAACATATTGATTTTTTTTTGTTAATTATGTTATCTATGAGTAATGTGTTTGCAGGCCTGTTATGCTGCTGCAAATAGGAATTTAATTGTTCCGTTGTCAGTTTGGGCAGCACCATGGCGCAGCGGGAGAGTTGCTGCCTTACTAGTGCCAGAGACCCGGGTTCAATTCTGACCACGGGTGCTGTCTGTACGGAGTTTGTGGGTTCTCCGGGAGCTCCGGTTTCCTCCCACACTCCAAAGACGTTTAATTTTTGTCTTGCTAAAATTGGAAATGGTCCCTCGTGGTGTTTAGGATAGTATTAGTGTGCAGGGATTGCTGGTCGGAATGGATTCGGTGGGCTGAAGGGCCTGTTTCCACGCTGTTTCGCTAAACTAAATTAAACTACACTACATATGACAATTAAACACTCTTGACCCTTTTAGTTTAGTTTAATAATAATGCATTTTATTTATATAGCGCTTTTCATATACTCAAAGACGCTTTACAGAGATTTTGAGAACATAGGTAAATGAATAAATAGATAAATAAGTAAATAAATAAATGAACAGAGAAAGGAGACAGAAGGTGAGGTGACCTTCAGTGGTTGAAGGCAGTACTGAACAGGTGAGACTTCAGCGATGTTTTGAATGTGGTGAGTGTGGGGGAGTCTCTAACGGTTTGGGGTAGTGAGTTCCATAGGGTGGGAGCAGCGATGGAGAAAGCCCTGTCCCCCCAGGATCTGAGTTTAGTCCGGATGTGGGGGGATAGGAGATTGGCAGCGGCAGAGCGGAGGGTGCAGGTGGGAGTGTGCCTGTGGAGGAGGTCGGTCAGGTAGGATGGGGCCAGGTTATGGAGGGCTTTGTAGGTTATGAGGAGGATTTTGTACTGGATTCTCTGGGGGATGGGGAGCCAGTGGAGTTTATAAAGGACGGGGGTGATATGGTCACGGATCGAGGTGTGTGTGAGTAGACGGGCAGCGGAGTTTTGAATGTATTGAAGTTTATTGATGATTTTTGAGGGTGCGCCATAGAGGAGGCTGTTGCAGTAGTCCAGACGGGAGGTGATGAAGGCGTGGATGAGGGTTTCTGCAGCTGTGGAGGAGAGGGATGGACGGAGACGGGCAATGTTTTTGAGGTGGAAGAAGGCTGTCTTTGTGATGTGTTTGATGTGTTTGTCGAAGGAGAGGGTTTGATCAAGGATGATTCCAAGATTCCGGATGTGAGGTGAGGTGGATACTGGGAGACCATCAATGTTGAGGATGAAGTTTTGGGTGGATTTGGTGAGCGTTTTTGGACCAATGATGATGATTTCAGATTTGTTGCAATTGAGTTTGAGGAAGTTTGATTGAAGCCAAGATTTTATTTCAGTAATGCAGTTTGTCAGTGTAGAGTGTGTGGTGGGGGAGATTGACTTGGTGGAGATGAGGAGCTGGATATCATCGGCGAAGCAGTGGAAGTTGAGTCCATGACGGCGGATTAATTGACCAAGGGGGAACAGGTAGAGGATGAAGAGGAGGGGGCCAAGGACTGAGCCTTGGGGGACACCTTGGGGGAGGGGAGCGGTGGGGGATTTACAGTTGTTAATGGAGATGAACTGGTGTCTGTCAGAGAGGTAAGATTTGAACCAGGATAGGGCTGTGCCGGTGATGTTAAGGGAGGTTTCAAGTCGGGTGAGGAGAATGGAGTGATTTATGGTGTCAAAGGCGGCGCTGAGGTCAAGTAGGATGAGGATGTTGAGGTTGCCAGCGTCGGAGGAGAGGAGAATGTTTAGAGACACAGCGCAGATGCAAGCCCTTCGGTCCACGCCGACCAGCAATCCCCGCACTTTAACACTATCCTACACACACTAGGAATAATCTACAATCTTGCCAAGCCAATTAAACGTCTTTGGAGCGTATGTAGAAACCGGAGCTCCAGAGGAAAACCCACGCAGGTCACGGGGAGAATGTGCAAATTCCGTGCAGACAAGCACCCAGTCAGGATCGAACCCGGGTCTCTGGCTCTGTAAGGCAGCAACTCAACCTCTGTGCCGCCCTTGACTCTTAAATTCGCTGCTAGAGTTCCTTTCACGTACATTGAATGAATCTGAACTGAGAATGTTGTTTATTTTAATGAATGATTAATGGACATTTGCCACTGATATTATGTTATGATCAGCAGTGGAAACTATTTTCCAACATATGGCCTGTTTTCAGCCAATCCCATCATGTGCCTCTTCCCAAGTTTTATTGTTGAGTTCTCACAGACTAGGTGGTTGGATCGCTGGGCACCCAGTTATCTAAAAATGTCTCTGATACATAACTGATTGGGGTTTTGTAACACTAACATCTGGTATTGCATAAAAACAAAATGATTTTGGAAACAAGTAAATCAAAAACAGGCTGGGGCCGTGTAAGAAACAGCAGATGCAGTTCAAAAACTTACTCAAGGTTAACACCAACTTTCATTTTGAATATAAGAATGATGCCAATGTAGATAGCAGTTTTTAAACACTGTGGAAAAAATGGACAGTGATACCACCGTGTTTTACTTTGAGCTTTAGTTTAAAGATACAGCATGGAAACAGGCCATTCGGCCCATCGAAAGACATGACTGGAGATCACCCATTTGCAGTAGTTCTATGTTATTCCATTAAAAAGGCACAAACTGCTGGAGTATCTCAGCGGGTCAGGCAGCATCTTTGGAGGACTGGATAGGTGTTTCGGGTCAAGACCCTTTTTCAGACCAATCGCCTGTGTTCTCATCCATGTTCTCCAGAGATGATTTTCTTGTAAACAGCATCAGCAGTTCCTGGTTTTCCTTCTCGCTACCTACACACTAGGGGCATTTTACAGAGGCCGATTAACTTACAAATCTGCACGTCTTTGGAATGTGGGAGGAAACCAGAGCACCCAGAGGAAACCCAACCGGTCACAGGGAGAACGTACAAACTCCACACAGACAGCACCTGAAGCAAGGATTGAACTCGGGTCTCCGATGCTGTGAGGCAGCAGCTCTACCAGTTGCGCCACTGTGCCACCTTGAATGCCTGTGCCCAGGTGTGGCAAGAGGTATCTTGCACTAAATGTTATTCCCTTTATCTTGTATCTGTACACTGCGGACCGCTTGATTGTAATTATGTACAGTCTTTCCACTGACTAGATAGCATGCAATAAAGCTTTTCACTGTGCCTTGGTACACGTGACAATAAACTAAACTTAAACTAGAGACATATAGGCCAAATGTGGGCAAATGGGACTAGCTTAGCTGGGGCATCTTGGTTGGCATGGACGAATTAGGGTGAAGGACCTGTTCTCGTGCTGTATGACTCTATGCCTTAACAAGAATTAGTGGGTGCAAAAGATAGTATATTTAATTACTGGTTGCAAGCACAATTTGTCTGATACTGCTGAACTTTGATGTAGAGCACAGAGGCAGCACACAGCTGGTATATTGAATCCGCTCTTGATGTAGGTATTTCAGATGTGGTTTTTCGGCATTTTGTGAAACATGACTTATTTATTCAACTGTTTGTCTAACTGAGAGTACACCTGTCATTTTTTCAACACTAATTTGGGCACAAGTGTTGTTACGTCTTAAGAAATACTTCCAACCTTTAAGAAATTTAGCTATGACTTAAAAAATGAATTTCAAAATATACCATTGTACCATGATCATGGGATTAAACAAAATGAAGAAAATAAGCAAGTTAGTTTGATCAGTTATTCTCTGATAACAGCAAAAAGTTGTTATTGTACAATATAATCTTTAACGGAAGAACTGGGGGCGATGAGTAATTTAACGATCACGATCAATTCACGATCAATAGTGCAGATGTAAAATATTAATTAATCGTGGTTTTAATGGGATTCTAAAACATTTGGAATAGTAATATTTATGAAGTGTAGAAGAAAAATATTTTGGCTTGGTGAGGTCAAATGGGGTGTGTGGATAGTACAAGAGGGTGGGGAGAGAAGCTGTGGAGAGGTTGAGAGAGAAGAATTGGGGTCGAAGATGAATGTTGACTAAAGGACAGACCCAGGGCTAGAGAGGGGAGGAATGAGGGGTAGAGAGTAGGTGGATTAAAGGGAGAGAGGGGTTGTAGTGGCAGGGAGAAGCACACTGAAGGATGAATGGAGGGTAGTGAGAGAGGGAGTGGGAGGAAAGAGCAGTGACAATGAGGGTGGTGAGAAGGGGAGCAAGGGAAAGCGTTGGGTGAGGAGAGTTGGATGTAGGGGTGAAGAGAGGAACAGTGGCGAGCAGAAGAAGGGGAATGAGAGAGGGGAGTGATGATGGTTAGAAGAAAGAGGAACATAGATCATTGAATAGTGCAGCACAGGATCAGGCCCTCCTTGCTGAACATGAAGTCATGTTAAACTTAATATCCTCTGTCTACACGTGATCCATATCCCTCCACTCCCCACATATCCATGTGCCTGTCGAAAAGCCTCTTAAATGCCACTATCGTATCTCCCTCCACCACCACCCCTGATCTCCACCCATACTCTCTGTTTTACAGCTGGTCATCTCAAAGCATCTGTAGATACTGAGTGTTGAGGTCATCAGACTTTTGGAAATTAACTGTGCAGTTCTGGTGGCCCCATTACAGGCAGGATATGGAGGCTTTGGAGGGGATGCAGAGGAAGTCCACCAGAATACTGCCTGAATTAGAGTGTACTCACTATATGGAGAGGTTGGACAATCTTAGATAACTTTATCTGGAGCAGAGGAGGTTGTGAGGTGACTCTGACAGAAGTATATAGAATTATAAGAGGCATAGATAGGGTATGCCTTTTTCCCTAGGGTGGAAATGTCAAAGACTAGAGGGCATAGCTTTAAGGTGAGAAGGGCAAAGTTTAAAGAAAATGTACAGGGCAAGATTTTTACACCAAGTGTGGTGGGGGCCTGGAACATGGATATACAGGGAATGAAGGGATACAGTTCGTATGCAGGCAGGAGATTAGTTTATGTTGGTATCATGTTCAGCACAGACATTGTGGGCCGAAGGGCCTGTTCCTGTGCTGTACTGTTCCATGTTCTCTGAACTGATCTACTAACATGAGTTGGTATCCCACCAAGGCAGCCGGTGAATTTAAATTCAAAGTAAATATACCTTGGAATTGGAAAGACTGGGTTCACTGATGGCCTTGAAAGAATAAGCTGTTTTTCTGAGATAGACACAAAATGCTGGAGTAACTCAATGGGACAGGCAGCATCTCTGGAGAGAAGGATTGGGTGACATTTCGGGTCAAGACCCTTCTTCAGACTGTTTTTCTGATATACGTCAGAAAAGGAAAGTTATTGTCTCAAGTGGCTTGACCTGTATGTGACTCTAGACTTACAGCAAAGTGAGGGAGACTTAAATGATCTCCAAAATCCTGAGCAAGGGAATTAGAGATGGATTATAAATATGATCTTGCCAGTAATGTCTACATCATGCGAAAGAATTATAAGACAAATTGCTGGTAGCAAAATTTTCAAAAGCTCCAAGCTTGCGATTTGGTCCTAATTAACAGCAGTGATTGGCAGAAACGAGGATAGAGAAATATCAGTAGACGCAAGGAGCTGCAGATGCTGGTTTATAACAAAAAAGGCACAAAGTGCTGGAGTATCTCAGTGGATCCCTGATAAACATGGAGTGTTGACGTTTCGGGTCGGGACCCTTCGTCAGACTGATTGTGGTGGATGGAGAACGCTGGGTGGGGCTGGACTAACCCAGGCAAGTGATAGGTGGATACGGGGAGGTTGGTATAAAAATAACATTTGATCCAGTTTCTAAGGGGGTCGTCGAGTGTTAACCAGTGAAGATAAACTGTCTCTTTATTAGAAATTGAAAAGTAAAATATCGCAGCTGCGGATAATCTAAAATTAAAAAACCAGCAAATACTAGGGTACACAGCTGGTCAGGCAGCATCTCTGGGGACAATAACCAAATTCACATTTCAAATCAATGACCGTTTATTAGAATGTTTCTTAATTCTGTTTCTCTCTCCACAGATGCTGCCTGACCTGCTGATAATCTTCAAATTTGTCTGTACGGAGTTTGTGCGTTCTCTCCATGACCTGCGTGGGTTTTCTCCGAGGTCTTTGTTTCCCTCCCACACTCCAAAGACGTACAGGTTAGCACATTAATTGGCTTGGTGTTAATGTAAAACGGTCTCATTATTAAGGAGCCTTCTTAGGCAAGCCCAGCTAAAGCTGATCACTTTGATGATACATACAGTGTTGGCATTGCTTTGATGCCTCATTATTGGCACTGCATTTATGACTCAGGAATTCAAGGTGTAGCTCGAAGAGATTTTGGTTAGGCCGCATTTATAGTTGCCCCAGCCTGCATTCCTGGTTGCCCCATTACAGGAAGGACGTGTTGGCTTTGGAGGGAGGTGCAGAAGAAGTTTACCAGAATGCTTCCAGCCTGAAGAGGGGTCAATGTCAACTATCCATGTTCTTCAGAGATGCTGCCTGACTCGTTGAGTTACTCCAGTATTTTGTGTCCTTTTACCAGAATGCTGCCTGGATTAGGGGGAATTAGCTACAAGGAGATGTTGGACAAACTTAATTGTCTTCTCTGAACACCAGAGGTTGAGGGGAGACCTGATAAAAGTATATAAAATTATGAGAGGCATAGGTAGGGTAGACGGTCAGAACCTTTCTCCTAGGCTGGAAATGTCAATGACCAGTCTGCATAGCTTTACCCTGACAGGCACAAAGTTTAAAGGAGATGTGTGGGGCATTTTTTTATACAGTGGGCGATGGGTGCTTGGAACACTCTACCAGGAATGGTGGTGGAAGCAAACATGATTGTGGCATTTAAGAGGCATTTAGATAGGCATATATATAAAATTTATATATATTTAGAGATACAGCACGGAAACAGACCCTTCGGCCCACCAAGTCCACACCGACCAGCACACCAACACTATTCTACACACACTAGGGACAATTTTACATTTAAACCAAGCCAATTAACCTACAAACCTGTACGTCTTTGGAGTGCGGGAGGGAGACAAAGATCTTGGAGAAAACCCACGCAGGTCACGGAGAGAACGCACAAACTCCGTACAGACAAACACCCGTAATCAGGATCGAACCCGAGTCTCAGGCGCTGTAAGGCAGTAGTTCTACTGCTACGCCACTGTGCTGCCCCGATATGTAATGGATATGGAAGGAATGGAGGGATATGGATCACATGCGGGCTGTGTGGGATTAGTTTAATTTGGGACCATGATCAGCACAGATATTGTGGGTCAAAGGGCCTGTTCCTGAGCTATATTCTTCTATGTTCTGTGTTCTATGTTTCATTATGACTCATTGTATTCATTGGAAAGGAAGCCACCAATTCTGATGAACTCAAGGCTCATGAAGAAATAGTAAACTCTCCCTTAGGACTCAGATGCTGATCTGGACAGTCTGCTTTCCGAGTCTGTTATAGGCCTATGGTACTGTCCACTTGCTCATTGCACTGGTGTCTACAATGGGCCTTCGACTTGCGATCCCACCCAGAGTCGACATTCACTGCTGGCATTCCCTGCATCAGAAGGCAGTGGAGGCCAGTTCTCTGAATGCATTCAAGAGAGAGCTAGATAGAGCTCTTAAGGATAGACAATAGACAATAGACAATAGGTGCAGGAGTAGGCCATTCAGCCCTTCGAGCCAGCACCGCCATTCAATGCGATCATGGCTGATCACTCTCAATCAGTACCCCGTTCCTGCCTTCTCCCCATACCCCCTCACTCCGCTATCCTTAAGAGCTCTATCCAGCTCTCTCTTGAAAGCATCCAACGAACTGGCCTCCACTGCCTTCTGAGGCAGAGAATTCCACACCTTCACCACCCTCTGACTGAAAAAGTTCTTCCTCATCTCCGTTCTAAATGGCCTACCCCTTATTCTTAAACTGTGGCCCCTTGTTCTGGACTCCCCCAACATTGGGAACATGTTATCTGCCTCTAATGTGTCCAATCCCCTAATTATCTTATATGTTTCAATAAGATCCCCCCTCATCCTTCTAAATTCCAGTGTATACAAGCCCAATCGCTCCAGCCTTTCAACGTACGACAGTCCCGCCATTCCGGGAATTAACCTAGTGAACCTACGCTGCACGCCCTCCATAGCAAGAATATCCTTCCTCAAATTTGGAGACCAAAACTGCACACAGTACTCCAGGTGCGGTCTCACCAGGGCCCGGTACAACTGTAGAAGGACCTCTTTGCTCCTATACTCAACTCCTCTTGTTAAGAAGGCCAACATTCCATTGGCTTTCTTCACTGCCTGCTGTACCTGCATGCTTTCTTTCATTGACTGATGCACTAGGACACCCAGATCTCATTGAACTCCCCCTCCTCCTAACTTGACACCATTCAGATAATAATCTGCCTTTCTATTCTTACTTCCAAAGTGAATAACCTCACACTTGTATTCATTGGAAAGGAAGCCACCAATTCTGATGAACTCAAGGCTCATGAAGAAATAGTAAACTCTCCCTTAGGACTCAGATGCTGATCTGGACAGTCTGCTTTCCGAGTCTGTTATAGGCCTATGGTTCTGTCCACTTGCTCATTGCACTGGTGTCTACAATGGGCCTTTGACTTGCGATCCCACCCAGAGTCGACATTCACTGCTGGCATTCTCTGCCTCAGAAGGCAGTGGAGGCCAGTTCTCTGAATGCATTCAAGAGAGAGCTAGATAGAGCTCTTAAGGATAGCTCAGGGGGTATGGGGAGAAGGCAGGAACGGGGTGCTGAATGAGAATGATCAGCCATGATCACATTGAATGGTGGTGCTGGTTCGAAGGGCTGAATGGCCTACTCCTGCACCTATTGTCAATTGTCTATAGTTTCTCACGTCTTAGTCAATGATGAAGGCTTTCAGCAGACATAAAAGACAGCAGATGCTGGAATATGGAGCAAGACACAAAGTGCTGGAGGATCTCAATGGGTCAGACAGCATCTGTGGAGGGAGTGGACAGTCGACATTTTGGGTCGAGGATTTTATATCCCTTTCAGTCACACAACCATAGAAGAAGAAGGGTCTTGACCCAAAACGTCACCCATTCCTTCTCTCCGGAGATATTCCCTGTGTCGCTGAGTTACTTCATCATTTTGTGTCTATCTTCGGTTGAAACCAGCATCTGCAGTTCCTTTCTGCACAACTAAATTAAAATGTAGGCTCCCTGTTGTTCTTTTTCCTGGCACGTTTCCAACTACAGTGAATCGTTGGGGAGGCAGCCATCTTTTACCTTGTCCACTTGCTCAAGCCAGGATCAGGAACAACTACTTTCCTACAATCATCAGGTTATAAACCAAACTGCACAACCCTAATCCTACCTCGGCAACGGTAAACTATGGACCACCTCTTGCACCACCATAGACCTGTTTTCTATTTATATTTTGCACCAGTGTCTTGGTTTTTCTCTCGTCAGTCTTTTTCTTTTCACTCTTTTGTAGAATTTAAGTGTAATGTTGGTATGTTTGGCCGAGTCTCTGAGTCTGTGATGCTGTGGCAAGCACGATTTTCATTGTACCTGTACCTCAACGCACTTGTGCAGATGTCAATACACTTGACTTAATTTGAGCAGCATCTCATATTCCCGTTTGAGTAGCTAGCAACCTAACAGTATAACCATTGACTTCTCCAAATCTAGGCAATCTCCAACAACAGGGGCGGTACAGTGGCGCAACAGTTGCTACCTTGCAGCGCCAGAGACCGGGTTCGATCCTGACTACGGGTGCCATTTGTATGGAGTTTGTACGTTCTCCCTGTGATCACGTGCATTTTCTCAGGATGCTCCGGTTTCCTCCCACATTCCAAAGACCTATAGGTTTGTAGGTTAATTGTCTTCAGTAGGTTGTAAAATCATCTCTAGTGTGTGTAGGTTAGTGTACAGGGCGATCGCCGGTCAGCATGGACTCGGTGGGCTGAAGGGCCTGGTTCCCTGCTGTATCTCTAACATCTAAAAGTCTAACTCTCCCCTCCCCCTTCTCCCCAACGGCATCCTTACTTCCTCCACCACCCCCTTCTCCTGTGCCCCAAATGTACCTGCACCTGTTTCTCTCCATCCCCTCCCACCTACATTCCTTCCTCTGACTTCACAATTCACAACTCTTCAATCCTTTTGTATCACACCTTTTTTTCTCCCCATCTCTTGTCCTTTGTCCCACCACCTGCCTATCACCCCCCCCCCTTCGTCTTTGTTCATCTATCACCTGCCACGCTAGTCCTGCTCCTTCTCGCTTCCAGCTTTCTTCCCCCTCCCCTCCCCTCCCCCCCCCCCAACAATCAGTAGGGTCCTGACACGAAACATCATCAATCAATGTTGCCTGCCTGACCCGCTGAGTTACTCCAGCACTTAAAAATAAAGCATATATCATCCAGAGATCATTTTAATAATCGGCAGTTGGGCATATTTTCTAATAACAAGCACTCCTTCAGAGTCAATGGGTTCCTCAAATAAAGGGGAAGGTGCTGATAAAAACCGTCTTTTCTCGTTTTCTTTGAGTTCAGCACATCGTTATTCAAAGCAGTGAAACACATTTTGGGGATTTGCCAAGCCAACGAGGAACAGAAGACCAGGGCTACCCATTACTTCCATCTCATTTACAGATGTACTGTGAAGCCATATTGTTGGTCCTGGTACATTTTATTAACGTGGGACATCAATAATATGGCTACACCTATTACAACTAGGACTTGAAAATGATGCCAAATCTGGCGACTCTATATATTGTCTCAGTGTACTACTGCTTCACACCTGTAGTGTATCCGAGATGTTTATCTAAGTTATCTAATTGCTTATGCATAGTGATATTTGTACTGAACTGCATACAAAAATGAATTTCACTGTACCTCGGTACGTGACAAATAAAGTTCCATTGAACCATTGACTGGAGGATAACTACATGATAACCAGACATGCTAACCACCCCCTGCAGTTTGCATACAGGACCAATAGATCGTTGGACGACGCAGCTAATCTAGGCCTGCACTTCATCCTCCAGCACCTAGGCCGCAAGGGGACCTATGCCAGGATTCTGTTTGTGGACTTTAGCTCTGCTTTTAACACCATTGTGCCAGAGCTACTACACTACAAACTCTCCCAGCTGACTGAGCCTGAACCCCTCTGTCAGTGGATCATCAACTTCCTGACGGACAGGAAGCAGCATGTGAGGCAGGGAAAGCACATCTCGGACCCGCAGACCCTCAGCATAGGAGCACCGCAAGGCTGCGTACTCTCCCCTCTCCTTTACTCTCTCGACACCAACGACTGCACCTCCACAGACTCCTCTGTCAAGCTCCTCAAGTTTGCGGATGACACTACCCTGATTGGACTGATCCAGGATGGGGAGGAATCTGCCTACAGAGGTGAAGTGACACAGCTGGCGTCCTGGTGCCATCGCAACAACTTGGAGCTCAATGCTCTCATGACAGTGGAACTAATTGTAGACTTTCAAAGAGATCCCCCTCCCCTCCTCCCACTCACTATCAACAACACCACAGTCACATCTGTGGAGTCATTTAAGTTCCTTGGAACCATCAACTTCAGGGACCTTAAATGGGGGGCCACCATCGACTCCACAGTCAAAAAGGCCCAACAGAGAATGTACTTCCTGCAGCAACTGAAGAAACACAGTCTGCCACAGGCAATGATGGTCCAATTCTATACTGCTATCATTGAGTCCGCCCTCACCTTCCCCATCATGGTCTTGTTTGGCTCAGCCACCAAGCACAACATCCGAAGGCTGCAACGGATCATTCGCACAGCTGAGAAGGTTGTTGACTGCAACCTTCCCCCCATTGACGAACTGTACACTGCAAGGGCCAGGAAGCGAGCGGGCAAGATCATCTCTGACCCCTCTCACCCTGGCCACAAACTCTTTGAAGCACTTCCCTCTGGAAGGCGACTCCGGACTGTCAAAGCAGCCACAGCCAGACATAAAAACAGCTTTTTTTTCCAGGAGTGATAGTTATACTCAATAACCAAAGTCTGTAGTCTCTTTTTTGCTCTGGTTTATTTTCACCCACATGTTTAGACCATAATGTTGTATCCTTATTGTTTTGATGTGGTTATGCTTTATTCTTAATTGTTAACTGTATGTTTGTGTTGTCATTTGTGAGCGGAGCACCAAGGCACATTCCTTGTATATGCATACTTGGCCAATAAACTTATTCATTCATTCATTCATTCATTCATTCATTCATTCATTCATTCACATGTTCTAATGCTCTTATTATTCTAATGTTCCAATGTTCTCATGTTCCAATTGCTACATACGTTCTAAATACACATGATCTAATTTATTAATTTGGAGCAGACCTGATCACAGGACATCCACATGATTCATAGGATCATGAGACATAGATGCAGAATTAGGTCACTCGGCCTATCGAGAGCGCTCCGCCATTTGATCATGGCTGGTCTATTTTTTCCTCTCAGTCCCATTCTCCTGCCTTCTCCCCCTGATTGCTACACATGCTCTTATGGGCTTGTTCTCTCAATGTCCTGTGCTGGCTCACTTATACCGGGAGCATAGACTAAGGGAGAATGGTTTGCTGCGTAGATGGCATTTGATCAAACATCAGCATGTTAGACAATAGACAATAGGTGCAGGAGGAGGCCATTCGGCCCTTCGAGCCCTTGAGAGCAGATGGCTTGGATTGTGTAGTTGGTAAAAGGCCTCAAATCCTGCAGTTGTTATTATCAAAGAAAATATATTGAGAAGAGAAAGACCAAGTGTGGATGGTTTCTTTTGAATGCAACCCCTTCGTAAAGTGTGGGTGTATTGTATCATATATCTTAAATATAAAGATAGATATTTCTTTCCTCACAGATGCTGGCTGATCTGTTTCGTGTTTCCAACATTTTCAGTCTTTATTTCAGATTTCCTGCATTTGCTTTTTGAAGGTGAAGAGAGGAGATTTGCCCAGGGTAGTGCAAAACCATACAAGTTTTAACAATGAACAGTTCAAAGACGAAGGGATGCAGATGCAAAACGAATGACAAAGCACTGGGGGAGGAATGAGACGGGAATCATACATGGAATATAAGAAGCAATAACACCCCATGTTATAGAGTTTCTAGGTGTAAATATCACCAACAATTTAACCTGGTCGAACCACATCGACACTACTGCCAAGAAAATACACCAACACTTTTACTTCCTCAGAGGGCAAAGGAAATTTGATGCGTCTTCAATGATCGTCACCGATTTTCACCGATGCACCAGAGAAAACATCCTATCCATTTGTGTCGCACTTGGTTTGCCAATTGCTCAGCCCACGTCCGCAAACATTGTCAAGAGTTCTCAACGCAGCCCAGTCCATCACACAAGCTAGCCTCTCCACACTCCCCCCACCGCTCCATCAATACTTCACGCTGCCTCGGGAAAGCAGCCGACAAAATCAAGGACAACTCGCTCCCCCGTCATTCTCTCCTCTCCCCTCTCCTGATGGGTAGAGGATACAAAAGGTTGAAAGATGTACCACCAGATTCAGGAACAGCTTTTTCCCGACCATTATCGGACTTTTAAATGGATCTCTCACATGCTGGGGATGGTCAACTATTCCATCTTGTTGTGGCCCTTGCACTTTGTTGTACTCTGGACTTTCTCAGAAGCTGTAACACTGTCTACTGCATTCTGTTCATTTTCCCCTTTTGCTAACCGATGTACTCATGTATGATATAGATTGCTTGGAGAACATGTACAAGAAAGTTTGTCACTGTGTCGTGGTACGTATGACAAAAATAAGTGAATAATAGCAATAAACCAATAATCATACAGGAAGGATTGTGGTGGCATTTGGATTGTTAGAATTACAGAGGCATCATTGTTTCTTAAATCCCAGTTTAGCCACAATTCCATGGTGTGTCTCTTCCTGCCTCCGCATTCCAGGAGTTCAAAGTACACAGAAAATACACTGATATTCTCTTGGATTTCCCTTGGTGTTTACAAGAATGATTCCAGGAATGAGTGGGTTAGCATATGATGAGCGTTTGACAGCACTGGGCCTGTACTCGCTGGAGTTTAGAAGGTTGAGGGGGGACCTCATTGAAACTTACAGAATAATGAAAGGCATAGATAGTGTGGATGTGGAAAGGATGTTTCCACTGGTCAGAGAGTCCAGGGTCAGAGCCTCAGAATTGAAAGGCGCTCTTTTTGATAGGAGGTGAGGAGAAACATCTTTAGTCAGAGGGTAGTTAATCTGTGGAACTCATTGCCGCAGAGGGTTGTGGAGGCCAAGTCAGTGGATATTTTTAAGGCAGCGATAGACAAATTCTTGATTAGAATGGGTGTCAAGGGTTATGAGGAGAAGGCAGGAAAATGGAATTAGGAGGCAGAGATCAGCCATGATTGAATGGCAGAGTGGACTCGATGGGCTGAATGGCCTAATTCTCCTCCTATAACTTGTGAACTTGTGAAACAGTGAGCACTGTTGTACTTCAGCTGAGAATGCCCATGATAAACATAGAACAGTAGAGCAGTAGGAGCAGGCCGTTTGGCCTACAATATCTGTGCCGAACACGGTGCCAAGCCCAACTCCTATCTGCCTACACATAATCCATGTCCCTCCATTTTCTGTGTATCTATAAGCCATTCAAGAAAGTCAGTTTTGTCAGTAGGGTATTTGTTGTGTCTCCACAGAAGTCAAGCGCATTAAAAAAAAATTATAATCTGTATTAACACACTTCATATACTGTGTGTGTCTTGTTGCATTCCCCTGGGCTTGGCCATTCATGCTGTATCAGAACCCTATTCCGTTGGAATAGGCCAGCAATCCTATACACTACCTGGAGAAAGGGAAGGTTCATGGATTGAATCCCTGCCACCTTTTCTCTCAGTTTAAGTTTAGGTTTACAATTGCCATGTGTACCAAGGTACAGGAAAAGGCTTCTGTTTGTGTGCTATCCAATCAAATCAGAAAATACTACACATTAATACAATTGAACCAAACACAAGTACAAGAGAGAGAGATACCAGAGTGCAGAATATAGTTCTCAACTTTGTAGCCTTATAGTTTCAGAGAAAAAGTCCAATGTTTGCATTGAGGTAGGTTAGAGCATTGGGACCATATGGAAGGACCGTTCAGAACCCTGGTAACAGAGGGTGAAGAAGCAGTCCTGAGTCTGGTGTTACGCACTCTCAAGCTTCGGTACCTTATGTGCAATGGAGTGGGGAGCAGAAGGAATGACCAGGGTGGGAAACGTCCTCGATTATGTTTGCTGCTTTTCCAAGGCAGTGTGAAGTGTAGATGGAGTCAATGATGGGGAGTCTGGTCTGTGTGATGGACTGGGCTACATGCACAATTCTGCCATTTCAAACGCTCTTGAGCAAAGCTGTTCTCAAATCATGTTGAGATGCAGGCCGACAGTACGCTTTCTACGGTGTGCCTGTAGAGGTTTGTAAGAGCTGTTGGAGACAGGCCAAACTTCCTCGGTCTCTGGAGGAAGGAGAGGCGTTGGTGTGTTTTTTTGGCTGTTGCTTCAATGTGGTTGGTCCAGTCACTGACAGGCTCCAGGTTATAATACGATTTGGTATGCTGCAGGATTATCAACACGGTACTAAGTTGAATAGATGAGTATAATCTGCGAGCATACCTAGGGATGCCACAAACATGCATTTGAAACAAGCCATGGCAATAAACAGGCAAAGGAAATCCTGGTTCTCTCTGCTTTTCAAACCCCATTTCAACTGGTTCCACCTATCACTTGCTAGCTCCCGTCTCACCCTTCCCTCCCTGTCTCTTCCTTTTACTGGTTATCTTCCCTCTACGAACACAGTCCTAATGTAGAGCTCCGACCCGAAACGTTGACCATTTCTTTGCCTCCACAGATGCTGCTTGAGCCACTGAGTTTCCCCGGCAGTTTGAGTTTGAACTCTATGATCACAGGAATGATTGGGTCAGCATATGATGAGCACATGAAGGCACTGGGCCTGTACTCGCTGGAGTTTAGAAGGATGAGTGGGCACCTCATTAAAACTTACTGAATAGTGAAAGGCCTGCATTGAGTGAATGTGGAGAGGATGTTTCCGCAAGTGGGATAGTCTAGGACCAAAGACCATAGCCGAAGAATAAAAGGACGTACCTTTAGAAAAGAGGTGAAGAAGAATTTCTTTCGTCAGAAGGTGGTGAATCTGTGGAATTCATTGCCACAGACGGCTGTGGAGGCCGTCAATGGATAATTTTGAAGGCAGAGATTGATAGGTTCTTGATTAGGAAGGGTGTCAGGAGTTATGGGGGGGGGGGGGGTGGCAGGGGAATGGGGTTGAGAGGGAAAGATAGATCAGCAATGATTGAGTGGCGGAATAGACTTGATGGAGTGTCGAATGGCCTAAATCTGCTCCTAAACCTTATGAGTTTCTGAACTTATGAACTCGTGTGAGGTTGCTTACCTCAGAGGCCCCGAAGGTCCACTTGATAAGTCAAGTCAAGTCAAGTCAAATTTATTTGTCACATACACATACACGATGTGCAGTGAAATGAAAGTGGCAATGCCTGCGGGTTGTGCACAAAAAAGAATTACAGTTACAGCATATAAATAAAGTTAATAAGTTACTATTAGTGTCGACAAAAATGTAGTCTCTGGGGTTATAAAAGTTGACAGTCCTGATGGCCTGTGGGAAGAAGCTCCGTCTCATCCTCTCCGTTTTCGCAGCGTGACAACGGAGGCGTTTGCCTGATCGTAGCATCTGGAACAGTCCGTTACTGGGGTGGCAGGGGTTCCTCATGATCTTGCTTGCTCTGGATCTGCACCTCCTGATGTATAGGTCCTGCAGGGGGACGAGTGTAGTTCCCATGGTGCGTTCTGCCGAACGCACTACTCTCTGCAGGGCCATCCTGTCCTGGGCAGAGCTGTTCCCAAACCAGACTGTAATGTTGCCGGACAGGATGCTCTCTACAGTCCCAGAGTAGAAGCAATGAAGGATCCTCAGAGACACTCTGAATTTCCTCAATTGTCTAAGGTGGTAAAGGCGCTGCTTAGCCTTACCCACCAGTGCGGCAATGTGCTTTGCCCACGTCAGATCCTCTGTTGGCGGCAGTGAGGATTGCTGTTAGAGCAGTGCGATTGACTGACTGCCATTCCATTCCATTTTCTGTGGGCGGGTTAGTATTCCTCAGACACTATGAGCGCTGTTATTAGTAAATGCATGAAACAAATGCATACTTTTGTTGTTGGCTTGAGCAATGGAGGAAGCGGTAGAGCATTAGAGCTCTTGCCCATTTCCCCATCTCATTGTGAACTGCATAAAAATAGCATCAAAACAGACCACTGACAAAGAGATCCAGGTCTGTGCTGATACTCCATGTGTTTTCTTCCTAGTCCAACTGGCATAATGTCTTCCTTTCTCCTTTACACTTTTATCCTGACTGTCCTTATGAGCAATTGTCCCAACAACATTCCGATTACCTTTTTGTGTAATGATTTTCTTTGTGAATTCCCTATTCAATTTGTTAGTGGCCACGAATGTTAAAGTCCTCCAAAAAAAAAGGTACTTTGGATTTTGGCTTTGCTAAAAGCTAGGGGGAAAATCTGGATCAGAAAACAGACACAAGAGACTGCTGGTATCCTGAGCTAAAGACAAAACAGATGCTGGAATCCTGAGCAGTAACAAAATGCTGGAATATCTCAGCGGGCCAGGCAGCATCTGTGGAAGGAAATGGACAGATGATGTTCCGAGTTGGGACCCTTCTTCAGTCTAAAATGTAAGTAATAGAAACATCGAGGGGTAAAGCATGAGAAACAGGCCTTTTATTTAAAGTAATCCTACAGTAACTCTCTTTTAGTCTCATTCTCATCAAGTTATCCTTGATTAGTGCGGGTGTCAGGGGTTATGGGGAGAAGGCAGGAGAATAGGGTTGAGAGGGAAAGATAGATCAGCCATGATTGAATGGCGGAGTAGATTGATGGGTCGAATGGGCCAATTCTGCACCTAGGACTTATGATTCTAACATTCACGAACATGCTGGGGGCAATTTACATGGCCAATGAATCTACCAATCCAGCGGGTTTTTCCCCCCAATGTGGGAGAAAACCGGAGCTTCTGCAGGAGATTCACACAGTCACAGGGAGAATGGGAGAACGTGCAAACTCCACGCGGATAGATCGGGATTGAAACCCAGGTCCTTGGCGCCATGAGGTTGCGGCTCTCCTAGCTACGCCACTGTGCCAGCCCAGCCCAGCCACACCCTATCATCTCACTGACAGCATTTCAAAGAAATCTTGCTCCTATTATTTTGTTTTGCATTGCACACTACAATTACACAGCTGTGATTAATTAAAATATTTATTTTAATTTTGCTAACCCATAAACAAAAACGCAAATCTTAAACCCTAATTTTAACTCTGGTTGGGCACTGGGTGAGGCAGAGAAAAACTATCTTCAATTTGGCAACAATTAATTGCACAGTCTTATTTGCACAGACCTGTCAGTGCTCTGTCAAAACTGGCAGGCAGCCTAGATGACCGAAGATAGATACAAAAAGCTGGAGTATCTCAGCGGGTCAGACAGCATCTCCGGAGAAAAGAAATAGCTGACGTTTCGGGTCGAGATCCTTCCTCAGACATCCAAGTCCAGATGACCGTTGGAGAGGGGAATTGGAGGTGGAGAACTGATCAACTTGTACCCCAATACTTTAACTGCTGAGAATATACCAGCATTTCACAATTTAGAACATAAATATTTTTACACAGATGGTGGTGGGTGCCTGGAATGCACAGCAAGAGGTGGTGGTGGAGGCAGATGGAGGGATATCGATCACATGCAGGCAGATGAGATTAGTTTACCTTGGCATTATGTTTGGCACGGTCATTGTGAGATGAAGGGTCTGTTCCTGTGCCATTCTGTTCTATGTTTCATTAGGACAGAAAGACTGAGTTACAAGGAGAGGTTGGGTAGGCTGGGTCATTTTTCCCTGGGGCAGAGGAGCCTGAGGGGTGACCTTGTGGAGGTGTATAACATCATGAGGGGCATTGATAAGGGGAATAGCCACAGTCTTTTCCCCAGGGTAGAGGAGCCTAAACGTAGAGGGCACAAGTTTAAGTTGAGAAGGGAAAGGTCTAATAATATCCAGAGGGGCACCTTTATCACACAGAGGTTGGTGTGTTTATGGAACGAGTTGCTAAGGAAGTAGTCGAAGATAGACACGAAAAGCTGGAGTAACTCAACAGGTGAGACAGCATCTCTGGAGAAATGGAATAGGTGACGATTTCGGTCAAGACTGACAATGAAGTAGTCGAGGCAGGTACGTTATAAAAATATTAAAGACATTTGCACCGGTACAGTGCTGGGAGTGGTTTGGAGGAATAGGGGCTAGATGCAGGCAAGTGGCACTAGCTTGATTAGCAATTTAGTTGCATGGACAAGTTGGGCTGAAGGACCTGTTTCAGTGCTGTCTAGCTTTTCGACTCTGTGACGCAAGCTTCTACTGATGGAACATTGAGGCCAAATCCTCCAGACTAGGATTGCTAATAGCAACCAGACTGAGATGGGGGTCTAAATACTGGGGAAGTAGCCCTGAACTTGTACTGTTCTTTTCTGTCTTCTGTGTTCTAATATACTCTGCCCACACCCTTGGAAATGATAAGACTATTTAATGGGGGGAAGTTACACAACACTTTAGTTCTCTTCATTCTTCCACGTTCCAACTCCCCTTCTACAGCTCCCCTCGGCTCTCACTTCACTGTGTGTTTGATCTTCATTTCTGTTTGTCTTGGGTCCGTTTCCCAGACAAATATGTCATGTAACACTTACCGTCAGAATCCCTTGCAAAAACAAAGTGACTGTAAGTCTGCAGAGCCTTCCCTGTTCTATACTTATGGGACAGCTTATCTCTATTAAAACCCTCCAACAGGCTAAAGAATAAAGATACTGCTTCAAACGTTCTGAGCAATTGTCTCATGATATGAAAGAGGCAGCATCAAATAAGTGAAGAGACGGTAATATTGCTTTAGGGATTATTCCTTCAAAATTGGATTGGACCCATGTCTAGTCATCAACTAGTGCAGTGTGGGAGATGCAAGGAACTGCAGATGCTGGTTTATTTAAAAAAAGACGCAAAGTGCTGGAGTAACATGGACAGGTCAAGTCTAAAGAAGGGTCCTGACCTGAAACGTCAGCTATCCATGTCCTCAGGAGATGCTGTCTGACCTGCTAGATTGCTCCAGCACTTTGTGTTTTATTTCAGATGTGGTGACATGAATAGCAGAGAGAAATGCCCGGCCCCATTTTGTGTATGCCACATTTCCTCACAGAGATGATCTCCAGTGCAATCTATAAATTGACGGAAGAACTCAATGGGTCAAGCAGCATCTGTGGAGGAAAGGGACGGTGGTGGTTTTGGGTTGAGATCCTGCATTGACTGTTATGCAGGGCCTTGACCCAACAATTGACCTCTCTTTGACCTGCTGAATCCTTCCACGGGTTTATTTTAGCTCCAGTTTCCAACATCTGCAGTCCCTTATGTTTGCTGCACCATCAACTCTGAACAAAACTGAAATTGGAACAGATGGTGCCTGTTTCTAGGAGTTTAGTTTAGAGATACAGCATGGAAACAGGGCCTATGGCCCACAGAATCCACGCCAAACACCAATCACCTGTTCATACTAGTTCTCTATGTTATTCCACTTTCTCATCCACTCCCTGCACGCTAGGATTGATTTACCGAGGCCAATTAAGCTACAAACCTACACGTCTTTGAGATCTGGGAGAAAACTGGGGCATCCGAAAGAAAACCCGTGCAGGCACATGAAGAGCGTGCAAACAACACACAGACATCACCCGAGGTCAGGACTGAACTCGGGCCTCCAGCGCTGTGAAGCAACAGCTTTACCAGCTGCACCACCCATTGCTATGGGGCATGTTTTGGGCATTTATCTATGTGCATGCCCTCTCAGTGCATGAAAGGTTTCAACTGATAGAAAACTTCAGCTAGAGACAAATTATTAATATCATTTTTATGAAATTTATCTTACACGTATTGAACTGGCGCAAGCAGTAAACCATGAGGCGAATAATATCTGACCAGCAATGATTCGTGTAAGTGCTCGAATTGAATCTTAATATTTACAATGACTAGTTACAGCAATACATTCCAACACAAAATCCGCTGAATGCACACAAACTTCCCACTATATTCAGTCTTAACCACTGACTAAACATTATAGTTTTCTGTTCAGCCTTCCCTGGAATACACTCTATGTTATTGCACATTATTTGGCATCTCTCGGCCCCCCCCCATTCCTGATATTTATGTAGAAGGAACAAGCAGCTGAATCACAACGCACGTTAAACCATCACAGTCTACGACGGGTTTTATCGTTGTTGCCACACAGAAACAGCAGGGCCTGCAATTGCAAGCTAATAATTTAAGAAGCAGAAACAGATTTAAGTTTAGGTTTATTATGGTCATGTGTACTGTGGTACAATGAAAGGCTTTGTTTTGCAGGTTATTCAATCAAATCAGATAATACTATACATAAATACAATCAGACCAAACTCAAGTATAATAATTAGAACAAAGGGAAAGATACAGAGTGCAGAATATAGTTAAAGTATTATCAGAACAACTTGAAATGGTGCTAGATTTACATGTGGACATTTGTTTTTAGGCCCGTCAGCCCACCAACCACCAACCACCCGTACAGTAGCACTATCCGACATACAAGGGACAATTTACAATTTCAATGATGCCAATTAACCTATGTTTTTGGAGCGTTGAGGAAACCGGAGCGCTCGGAGAAAACCCACGTGGTCATAGGCAGAATGTACAAACTCCACACAGACAGCACCTGTGGTCAGGATCCGACTCTTGTCTCTGGTGCTGTAAGGCAGCAACCTTACCGCTGCGCCACTGTGCCGCCCTTAGTTATAAGAGTACGTTTGAGCTCCAGCCCGAAACGTCACCTGCTCGTGTTTTCCAGGGATGCTGCCTGACGCTATGAGTAACTCCAGCACTTTGTGTCTCTTATAAGAGCAAAGTGATTGTATTAGAAGATAGTAGACCCTCCCCAGGGAAGTTGTCGAAGTGGGTGTCAGTGAATTAGATGCCCTTCTCTAATAACACTGCTTCATAGTGAGTCCTTGATCCAGGAGGTGGAGGAATGTTGTCAATGAACACCGGTCAGTTTTCAGAAGGTGCGCTCCTGAAATGTTACTCGCGCTTTCGCAGTTAACGCGAAATGCACTCAAGGCGCACATGCGGAATCCAGGCGCAAACTCCTCGCCCTTCACCAATTTTGCGCTTATTTTTTTTAAACGAGGTAATGAATCTCCAGGCCTGTTTCTTGCCTTGATACCGATCTGACAGCGATAAAGTTATCACCAGAACTTATTAAAAAGACACACACAGGAACACCATTCTTAAATTGCAGTTTGCAGGTGTTAAATGCATGTTAATTCTTGCCAGCGATAAAGTTCTCACCAGAAGTAATTAAAAAGACACACAGAGGAGCTCTATTATTTAAATACAGATTGCAGGTGTTCGTCTGCGTGTTGTTTATTAATATAGTTCGAAAATAAATACAAATCAGCAAATAATTGATCAATATTTAAAATTAGAACCAAATTTCACTTAAGTCTCTACTTGGAATTGTGCAGTTTGGTTAGCCCGTGTTGTAGCAAGGAAATACATATGCTGGTTTACTGGGGAAAAAGACACAAAGTGCTGGAGTAACTCAGCGGGTCGGTCAGCCAGGAGAACATCGATAGGCGACATCTGTGCGTGTTCTCCAGAGATGCTGCCTGACCCGCTGAGTTACTCCAGCACTCTGAGTTACTCCAGCACTCTGAGTTACTCCAGCACCCTGAGTTACTCCAGCACCCTGAGTTACTCCAGCACTCTGTGTTACTCCAGCACTCTGTGTTACTCCAGCACTCTGAGTTACTCCAGCACTCTGAGTTACTCCAGCACTCTGAGTTACTCCAGCACTCTGAGTTACTCCAGCACTCTGAGTTACTCCAGCACTCTGAGTTACTCCAGCACTCTGAGTTACTCTGACCCGCTGAGTTACTCCAGCACTCTGAGTTACTCCAGCACCCTGAGTTACTCCAGCACCCTGAGTTACTCCAGCACCCTGAGTTACTCCAGCACCCTGAGTTACTCCAGCACCCTGAGTTACTCCAGCACCCTGAGTTACTCCAGCACTCTGAGTTACTCTGACCCGCTGAGTTACTCCAGCACTCTGAGTTACTCCAGCACCCTGAGTTACTCCAGCACCCTGAGTTACTCCAGCACCCTGAGTTACTCCAGCACCCTGAGTTACTCCAGCACCCTGAGTTACTCCAGCACCCTGAGTTACTCCAGCACTCTGAGTTACTCTGACCCGCTGAGTTACTCCAGCACTCTGAGTTACTCCAGCACCCTGAGTTACTCCAGCACCCTGAGTTACTCCAGCACCCTGAGTTACTCCAGCACCCTGAGTTACTCCAGCACCCTGAGTTACTCCAGCACCCTGAGTTACTCCAGCACCCTGAGTTACTCCAGCACCCTGAGTTACTCCAGCACCCTGAGTTACTCCAGCACTCTGAGTTACTCTGACCCGCTGAGTTACTCCAGCACCCTGAGTTACTCCAGCACCCTGAGTTACTCCAGCACCCTGAGTTACTCCAGCACCCTGAGTTACTCCAGCACCCTGAGTTACTCCAGCACCCTGAGTTACTCCAGCACCCTGAGTTACTCCAGCACCCTGAGTTACTCCAGCACCCTGAGTTACTCCAGCACTCTGAGTTACTCTGACCCGCTGAGTTACTCCAGCACTCTGAGTTACTCCAGCACCCTGAGTTACTCCAACACCCTGAGTTACTCCAGCACCCTGAGTTACTCCAGCACTCTGAGTTACTCTGACCCGCTGAGTTACTCCAGCACTCTGAGTTACTCCAGCACCCTGAGTTACTCCAGCACCCTGAGTTACTCCAGCACCCTGAGTTACTCCAGCACCCTGAGTTACTCCAGCACCCTGAGTTATTCCAGCACCCTGAGTTACTCCAGCACCCTGAGTTACTCCAGCACTCTGAGTTACTCTGACCCGCTGAGTTACTCCAGCACCCTGAGTTACTCCAGCACCCTGAGTTACTCCAGCACCCTGAGTTACTCCAGCACCCTGAGTTACCCCAGCACCCTGAGTTACTCCAGCACCCTGAGTTACTCCAGCACCCTGAGTTACTCCAGCACCCTGAGTTACTCCAGCACTCTGAGTTACTCTGACCCGCTGAGTTACTCCAGCACCCTGAGTTACTCCAGCACCCTGAGTTACTCCAGCACCCTGAGTTACTCCAGCACCCTGAGTTACTCCAGCACCCTGAGTTACTCCAGCACCCTGAGTTACTCCAGCACCCTGAGTTACTCCAGCACTCTGAGTTACTCCAGCACTCTGTGTCCTTTTTGTTTGGTTCACCCCTTGGTTGAGGTTGCCGCTGGCTTGCCGGGAGCTGGTCGTGGGGACCGCCTGGACGATATTCAGCTCAAGGTACCTACCACAAGTCCCACACTTTCGATTATCTAACTCGACAGCAATAAAGCTTCAACAAAACTAGACAGCACGTCCGTGCCGGCTGGAGACCTCGGGGGCTCGCAGAGATTGCCAGCAGACACGAATAAATTATTCACCGAGATATCGAAGAGACACTGAGAGAGTTTCACAGACGCAGGAGAGAAAAAAAATATAAAAAATAAAGTTTTGTTTTCGATGCAGATTTCCCTCAAATTCACGAATATCTTTCACAATGGAGATCAAAATAAACAACATAATGAAATACTTTTGCGTTTAGCCTAAAAAAAACTGCATGTGTATGTCTTAATATTGTGTTGTTGTTAATAATAATCATCTGTAATTACAGTAAGAAGTGCTAATTTGTCTCAGGAATCTTGTGAAATTCGGTTCTGTTTTTAACATTTAGTTTTAAAGAAGTTGGTTTGTATTTTGTATTGGTTTGGAAGGTGTGCATTAATTCTGCTCCTAAAACTTATGAATCAGTCAGTGGCTATCTCTTTATTGAACTGAAGGTGACAAAGAAGGAATAATATTGTGTCTTTCACAACCTATTATATTTGAGTTTGGCTTGATAGTACTATACATAAATACATTCTCATTTGATCAGATCGCCTGCTTTCACAGTGTCATTATTTCTTTAATAATGAAATTTAATTTAATTTAACCACTGAAGGTCACCTCACCTTCTGTCTCCTTTCTCTGTTCCTTTATTTATTTACTTATTTATCTATTTATTAATTTCCCTATGTTCTCTAAATCTCTGTAAAGCGTCTTTGAGTATATGAAAAGCGCTATATAAATAAAATACATTATTATTATTATTATTAATAAAAGGAAACAAAGCCACCAGTTCGCAAGAAGGAATCTCACCCCCCCCACAATAGAAATTATATAAATGACTAATTAGTACCATTGGCAGAAGGAAAGGTGTTTTTTTCTGGACTAAGGAAGGCTTCCCTTCTCTTCTTTGAATGGAGTTATGACTCAATAGAGGGAATGGTTTCCAACTATTAGTTTCAACTTGGTGGAAAAGTGTTTCCTGTCAACTCATTGACCCACTATCAATTTCCATGTCCTACACAGCTTGAAATATTGTGGTCCGATCCTCAGCAATTTCCTCTCCAACTCGGTGAAAGACGCTCTTTGGTCTGTCCGAAACCTATTGGCTTCCTAGCACAGCAAGATGCTACTTTGAGGGAACTATGGACCTGGACCCCAAGATCCCTCTGTACACCAATGCTGTTAAGAGTCTTGCTTTTAATTGCCCAAGGTCATCCTTGGCATTTTTAAAGCAGGTTCGTGATTAGCAGGGATGTCAAAGGTTATGGGGAGAAGGTAGAAGGGATTGAGAGCAAAAGATTGATCAGCCGTGATTGAATAGCACAGTAGCCTTGATGTGCTGAATGGCCTAATTCTGCTCCTGTGACTTATGAAGGTCTAATGAACTCTATTTGAAATAATTCTAGCACTGGAGTAATTCTACAATTGTGGCCATTGAGTTACTCAAAACACTGCTGAAAACACTGCTTCATCACACTGACAAACATTTAACCTTGATAGAGTTTCAAGTCAAGTCATTCAACAACCTTCAACACGACATGGCTTATCGATTTCAGCAACTAAGACCATTGATTTATATTCGGACGTCATACATCTTGAAGTACTCCTACCAAAATATTCCACTGTTCCATCTCTGCCAATGCACATTGAAAGCACAAGAATTCCTCTCCGATCCGACAAACTGATGCAACTTCTTCAGAGTCCTCCATTGACATGTGGAGGTTTACGAAAATGGTTTGGAGTTACCACCACCTGGTGGAGGAAACTGATATGCCTGGTATCAGGGGAGGAAGAGATGTTTTGACCAGAGTATCTCAAGGAGATTAGTCCTAATTAATACAAGCCTCTGTTTGTACATTGAAAACAGATTATCCAGAATGTGTGTGCACAATTAAAATAACTCGCACAGATTTTGTTGAGTGATTATAACAGCAACAAGATGGGATGAAGGTGGGGGTAGGGGTGGTTCATAAAACAGTACAGCACAGGAACTGGCCCTTCAGCCCACAACATCCATGTCTAAGATAATGTCTAGTTAAGTTAAACTCCTCTGCCTGCACGTGATCCATACCCCGCCATTCCCTACATGTCCAGTGTGCTCTATGGTTTCATATATTTTGGGGGAAGGGCAGGCACTGGAATTGAAGGAATTGCTCTGGCAAATGGCATGGACTCAGTGGGCTGATTGGCTTCCTGTTTTGGAGGGAAATGTAAAGAATAAAATTATGATAGACAGTGAGGGAGAACGGCTGGCTTTTAGCACAAACAATGTTAACTGTCAAATTAGCGTGGAACAAAGAACAGTACAGGGTCCTTCGGCCCACAATGTCTGTGCTGAACACGATGGCAAGCTAAACTAATCTCGTCAGACTGCACATGGTCCATATCACTCCATTCATCACTCATCCATGTGCCTATACAAAAGTCTCTTCAATGCCACTATCATATCTGCCTTCATCACTACCCTTTGTAGCACTTTCCAGGCATTTAACATTCTCAGTGTTAAAAAATAAATTGTCCCGCACATCTCATCTCCTTTAAACTTTGCTTCTCTCACCTTAAAGCTATGCTCTCTAGTCTTTGACATTTCCACCCTGGGGTACGAGGTGCTGACTGTCCTCCCTACCTATGCCTCTCATAATTTTATATATTTCTATTTGTATTTGTAATCAATGTGATATATTGATTACACCAATACATACTCATCAACAATCATTAATAACAGCAGTGTTGACTTGACCACCGGTGAGTACGACATAGAGATTTTTAGAGACACTGCATGGAAGCAGGCCCTTCAGCCTACCAAGTCCAACACCTGAGGTTAGGATCGAAACCGGATCTCTGCTGCTTTGAGGCAGCAGCTCTACAAGTTGCACCACTGTGCCACTACAAAGCCATTAAAAGCTGCCAAAGCCAAACTGTGAGTTCCATGTGTGTCTGCAGTGTTGCACTCACTGAAGGTTAGTGGGCTAATCGGCCTCTGTAAATTGTCCCTAGTGTGTAGGGAGTGGATGGGAAATAACATGGAACTAGTGTAAATAGATGATCGATGGTCGATAATCAATCAATCATTTAATCAATCAATCAATCAATCAATCATGTGTGTCTTTGGTATTTACACCCAACGATAATATCTCTTAAATCTCTTGTCTTTTGTCACTATTAGTCAAGTCAAGTCAAGTTTATTTGTCACATACACATACACAATGTGCAGTGAAATGAAAGTGGCAATGCCTGCGGATTGTGCACAAAAAAGAATTACAGTTACAGCATATAAATAAAGTTAATAAAGTTAATATAGAGAAGACAAAATTTAGTCCCTGGAGTTATAAAAGTTAACAGTCCTGATGGCCTGTGGGAAGAAACTCCGTCTCATCCTCTCCGTTTTCACAGCGTGACAGCGGAGGCGTTTGCCTGACTGTAGCATCTAGAACAGTCCGTTGCTGGGGTAGCAGGGGTCCCTCATAATCTTGCTTGCTCTGGATCTGCACCTCCTGATGTATAGGTCCCGCAGGGGGGGCGAGTGTAGTTCCCATGGTGCGTTCTGCTGAACGCACTACTCTCTGCAGGGCCATCCTGTCCTGGGCAGAGCTGTTCCCAAACCAGACTGTAATGTTGCCGGACAGGATGCTCTCTACATCCCCAGAGTAGAAGCAATGAAGGATCTTCAGAGACTGTCGACCCTACACGATGTGTTGTGTCAACACCAAAACAAGAACCCTGATGCGGCTGGAGATTTCAATAGGGGAAATCTTATTATTAAGTATTAGTAATTGTGCCAAGCTTACTTTGTGTAACATGCTTTGAGTCATTGATTTATAAAGTCATGGAGTCATACAGTATAGAACCAGGCCCTTCGGCCCAACTCATCCATGCAGATCAAGATGCCCCATCCAAACTAGTCTCATTTTCCCGCATTTGGCCCATATATCCTTCTGAACCTATCCATGTTCCTTAGCTAGTAACTAAATTCATCCCTAATATTTTATTTTGGTCTGACCCGCGGACATGCGGCCATATTAGGATGGCAGAGTGATGCAACTGGTAGAACTGCTGCCTCATGGGTTCGATCCTCACCTCGGGTGCTGACTGTGTAGAGTCTGCATGTCCTCCTTGTGAATGCGTGGGTTTCCTTCGGATGCTCCAGAATCCCCAAAAGGGGATGGTGGGTGAATCGGCCACAGTAAATTGGTCCTCGTGTGCAAGTGATTGGGAGAATCTTGGGGAGAAGCAGGAGACTGAAGACAATGTGAGGAGAGTTTTCAAAATGGGATTAATGTGCACTCCAAAGTAAAGTAAGGCAGCAGCTCTACCAGCTGCACCACTAAGCCACCCTTTATTTGAACTGAAACAGTTGCAACCAGAGGTGATTCCGTAAGCTTGCGGACTGTCCAATTCACCGCCACCTCTGTGGACATTGGACTTTGTCTCTGGAACAGATGCGCTACAATGCTGAGAACTATATTCTGCGTGCTGTATCTTCCCCTTCACTCTATCTATTGTATTTGAGTTTGGTTTGATTGTATTAATGTATAGTACCATCTCATTTGATTGGATAGCCTGCAAAACAAAGCTTTTCACTGTACCTCGGTACACGTGACAACAAATAAACCAAACCTAAACCTGAGAAAGCAGCTTGCATGGTCAACACACCATTAACCACACCAACTGCTCATTCCGTCCACCACCAGTGCACACAATCTGAATTGTACGCACAGACTGCGCAACAGTTCCTCACACAGGTTACTTCAACAGCCCCTTCTCAAACCAACACTCTCTATCACCGAAGAAAAGACAGGAATAGCTGGCTTGTGTAAAACACTATCCAAGTTCCACACCATCCAGACTTGGAGATCAGAGATCGTAGCACATAGAGTCATAGAGTCATACAGCACAGAATCAGGACCTTCAGCCCAACTTGTCCATGCTGACCAAAATGCCCAATCTAAGCAATCTAATGACCAATTACCCAGGTTTGGTCATTGTGGCCAAAATCTTTCCTATCCATGTATCTGTCCAAGTGTCTTTTCAATGCTATTATAATACTTGCCTCAATTATTCCCTCTGGCAGCTCATTCTATATATCCACCGCATGAGGCCATTCGGCCCATCATACTGGATTCTTGACCAATGCAACTCCCCAGTGGAGAGTCCAAATTCTTAAAACTGCTCCCTGATGAAGGATCCAAACTGGATTGAGGCACATACTTCCTAAGGTCAGGACCCAAAGCGAATCTTCAATGTTATCAGGGCAGAATATTAAAGCAGGCGGCGAGATTAGGTTTCAGAACAAAGTATATTTCGTTTGAGGATAATGGACAAAGCAAGGATTTTGGGGAAAACGATGCTCTTGAAAGGGTGTAACCAGTGAAAAGAGATTTCGGATTATTTGTAATTTGTTTCCGTCAAATCTCCAAATCTCTTTGTCCCCCAAATAAAAAATGCCTGCGTGGAGAGGTTTGAGTCCCCTGCTGCTGCCGGCATGGTGATAGTTAACCGGTTCATGTTTAAAAGGGGCACAAGTTTCATGAGAAATTTCATGAGTACAAAATGTCTCGATTGAGGATGGAAATTGACTCCTTGCCCACCTCACACCTCGAGGTTTTTGCCACTGGGGATGGAAACAAAGAGCTATTGGTGCCATCGTTTATTCCGTCGGTGGAAAAAGCATGAGGTATCCAAACAAAGTAACGGCCAGCGGCAGTGATGATCTGTGGTGGAGGAACAAGGCCAATGGAGCAAAATTACAAAGAACGGAATTTGGAAATGAACTAATTGTGGAAGTATTCCTACGTGAAACAGAACTAATTGAGGCATGGTGGCCAGAAAGATCAACGACAGTTTTGTTTCTTTTTCGTCTCTAGTCTTTGTCTATCAATCTGCCAATTAAATCTTCCTCAGCTAATCTTCCTCAATTAAATCTTCATCACCTACCAACTTTGTCCTGGCCCCAGCTCTTCTCCCCCCTGCTACATTCAGCCTGAAACATTGTCTGTCCATGTCCCCCCCCCCCCCACCAGATGCTACCTGACCCGCTGAGTTACTCCAGCACTTGGTGTTTTACCCAAAGAAAATGTGCACTGATTTGATTTGTTTTAGACCGATAGACTATGCTGAGCACGGCCAACCACTTTTGGAGCAACCAGAATGATGAACTCTATCACCAAACCAGTGGAGTAGAAGTCATTGAGTGGACTTAATGAGGCACAGGACAGAAAGGTCACTGAACCAAACTCTACCCAGAGTGAGCTACAGAGGTGTATAAAATCATGAGGGGAATAGATAAGGTGGATGAGTCTTTTTCCCAGGTTGGGGGATCATAATTAGATAGCAAAGCTGTAAGGTGAGAGAGGCAGAGTCTTTCACCCAGAGTTGGGAAGTAAGAACCAGAGGACTTAGGTTTAAGGTGAGAGGGGCAAAATATAATAGGAACTGAGGGACAACTTTTCTACTCAGAGGGTGGTGGAACTATGGAGCGAGCTGCCAAAGGAAGTAGTTAAGGCAGATACTATTACAACATCTCAAAGGCATTTAGACAGGTACATGGATAGGAAAGGTTTAGAGGGAAATGGGCAAAACGTGGGGTGGTAGGACTGGCATAGATGGGGTCATTTGGTTGGCATGGACGAGTTGGGCCAAGGGGTCTGTTTCCGTGCTACGTGATTCTATGAGATCTTTTTTCATTGTGTTTGGCAGGAGATACCTAACTTTGATAGCACAGAGGTATTCAGGAAACAGAATGAAAGGGTTAACCTCAATGTTTGGGATTTCAGAGATGGGCTGAGATCCAAATCAAGCTCAGATGACCAAAAGGATAAGGTAGACCTTGTTGTAACTGGTGAATGGCACACCTTAGGATTTATGACAGAACGGCAATGAATAGAATAGGCTTCTCAGCAGAATTCTGAAGGTAGAAATCTTGGAATAATTCAAGACCTATCTCAATGAGTCGATAGAGAGTAAGAGAGTGGAGTGAGCACTACAATAGCCCAAATCACCTTCCTCATCCCACAATATCATAGTCTATGGTCCCTTTTCTGGAACCAAAGAGGATTTTCACTTTTCAATAGACAATAGACAATAGACAATAAGTGCAGGAGGAGGCCATTCGGCCCTTCGAGCTAGCACCGCCATTCAATGTGATCATGGCTGATCATTCTCAATCAGTACCCCGTTCCTGCCTTCTCCCCATACCCCCTGACTCCGCTATCCTTAAGAGCTCTATCTAGCTCTCTCTTGAATGCATTCAGAGAATTGGCCTCCACTGCCTTCTGAGGCAGAGAATTCCACAGATTCACAACTCTCTGACTGAAAAAGTTTTTCCTCATCTCTGTTCTAAATGGCCTACCCCTTATTCTTAAACTGTGGCCCCTTGTTCTGGACTCCCCCAGCATTGGGAACATGTTTCCTGCTTCTAACGTGTCCAACCCCTTAATAATCTTATACGTTTCGATAAGATCTCCTCTCATCCTTCTGAATTCCAGTGTATACTTAAATGCTTTCAATGCTTACCTGTCCATCACAAACAATCACAAATCGGCTGAAGTGGATATGATATGGTCGGCATGGGCTTGGTGGGCTGAAGGGTCCGTTTCTGCGTTGCACAACCCGATGATTCTTTGACATTATGGTTAATGATATTGTTTTGGTAATACAGAGAGAGATACCTGGAATACCACTTGCTAAACATTTTACAGAACTTTTGTTTCAAGTAAGAATGTTCATTTAATTTTTTTTATCTTGGGTTAATTCATTGACAACATAAAGTCTTGTCCATGGTAGGGGTTTATATTCCTCCGTGCATGAAGCCATTCTTTTCCTTGCCATTCACATGATTCACCCGGCACAGATTTTACAAAATCACCACCCAAATATCTCAATAACAGAATAAAATCTACTCTCATGGAACCTGACCACCAACTTTAAGTTTATTTTCAGCTTGCATTTCTTTGCACATGCACAAATAGTTGTGTGGTTTTGCATTATGGAAAATTGCAATGCGAATAAATTTCTAGGAAAGGAAATCTGCCTGTACACTGATGTATGGGTGAACTTCTGTTTCTTGATACTGGAGGGTCACTTCATGATTTCTATAGAGGAGAATGCCAACCACATGCCCCCATCTACCCATGTTTGGCCCATATCCCTCAAGCCAATTTCGTCTCCTTTTCACTTCTAGCCCTTGTCACATAATCCCACCCATCTGCCATTCAACCCCCACCCTCCCCTCACCCCCAACCTGTATCCACCTATAAATTGCCAGGCTTTGACCTGCCCCCACCTCTCTTCCAGCTTTTCCACTCGTGCTACAATCAGTCTGATTGAGGGTCTTACCCAAAACATCATCTGTCCATTTTCCTCCACAGATGCTGCCTGACCTGCTGAGTTCCTCTAGCACTTTGTGTTCTGCCCAAAATTCCAGCATCTGCTGCTTCTTGTGTCTCCTCTGCACCATTAAAACTGATGGTTGTCTTTTTATCAACATACTGTTGCCCACAATCAGTTGTCACTCCTTGCCCACAGAACATTCAATTTTCCATTAAAATGAATGGCGGCGCAGTGGCGTAGCGGTAGAGTTGCTGCCTAGCAGTGCCAGAGACCTGGGTTCAATCCTGACTACGGGTGCTGTCTGTACGGAGTTTGTATGTTCTCCCCGTGACCGTGTGGATTCCACACTCCAAAGACATACAGGTTTTTTAGGTTACATGGCTTCTGTAAATTGTAAATTGCCTTCGTGTGTAGGATAGTGTTAGTGTAAGGGGTGATCGCTGGTCAGCACAGACTCAGTGGGCCGAAGGGCCTGTTTGCATGCTGTATGCATGGTCTAAAGTCTAAAGGAAGGTCTAAAGAATGAGTGAAGTCTTGGTAAAGGGGCAGTGCCTTTAACTGGCTTCTCCAAAGCCCATGTATTAGGTGAGCTTAACTCAAATGAGAAAACAATTGCTTTTATGACGACAGTAATCTTGTAAAATAGGAGAAAGGAAAACAATGAATAGAAATTTATATTAAATCCAATTTTTATGTAGACTGTGGTTTCATTTGTGGTTCTTACATTTTCAATGGGGTTGTATTTTTGATGAGATCAACTGGTTTATTGTAGGGAAGGCTTTCTGCCATTTCTACTTAACCACGCAAGGCCGAATGAAAGTGGAAGGAATTGTGCAATTGCTTGTGATCTTATTCAGGTGGCCAATAATAGAAATGGATGAAACACACTTTTTATTCCAATTGTCTTTGCACTTGGATGGAGGAGAATATTAACCACATCAAAACAAATTCTTTACGTGTATACTAACAATGAGCTAATACAGAAATATGTTTGTGGCTTTAAGAAAAGGGAGGGTCATGGAAGAAAAAAGAAAAATACTGTTATTTTAAGGAAAATTAACATCTCCAGCAAAGTTCAAGTGGTATGTGCATCCAAGTAGTTTGGATGGAAGGATTTAGTTTAGAGATGCAGCATGGAAACAGGCCCTTCGACCCACCGAGTCCACACCTAATATTGATCACCCGTTCACATCAGTTCTATGTTTTCCACTTTCTCATCCACTCCCTGCACACCAGGGGCAATTTTTAGAGGACAATTAACCTGCAAACCCGCACGTCTTTGGGATGTAGGAGGAAACCGGAGCACCCGGGGAAACCTACGCGGTCACAGGGAGCACGTGCAAACTCCGCACAGACAGCACCCGAGGTCAGGATTGAACCCGGGTCTCTGGAGCGGTGAGGCAGCAGCTTTACCAGCTGCACCACTGTGCCGTTATGTACAGGAATGTGTAACCATGGGGAATGAAAAGCACATATTACGTTAAAAATATTATTTATTTTAAAGATTTTAATTAAGTCTTTAAACAAAACAGCGGATAAGCTGTGCTAAGCAATAATTAGATTCCCGCAACTGTGGGCACCAAGTAATAAGTAAGTGCTTTACTTGTATTTATTTGTTGGTGGATCCAGTGGCAGGCTTATTTCAGTGGGGTTGTGGCAATGTGCTCTGTGCGACTGGATTGTAAGATCCGCCTTAGATAATACTAACTAATTATATCTGTGCTCGGCACAACGATCCTCATAACAATTTAAAAGAGGGCTGATGACGTTAACTGCATGTCTTTGCACTGCATAGTGCAGACTCTGTTCTTGCCCCACGTCATTGGATTATCTGAAGAAGAGTCCCAACCCAAAACGTGGTCAGTCCATTCCTTCCACAGATTCTGCCTGGCCCGCTGAGGTCCTCCATCACCCTCTGTGTTGTCCAGATTCTAGCATCTGCAGTTTCTTGAGTCAAGGCTGGATTGTCGGACTGGTGAAACACATCTGTGACTGCCACACATACTACCAGCACTCTTGGTTCACCAACCTTCTTCCCATGCGGGACTCTGTTTGGCAGCATCCCTGCCCGAGACCTAAAACTGCAGAGAGTTATGGATGCAGCCCAGTTCATCACGCAAACCATCCTCAACCTGGGAGGGCGTGGTTTGGGTGGGAAGGGATGAGTTAACCATGGAGTTACGGAGGAAACGGTCTCTGCAGAAAATGGAAAAGGGTGGAGATGGGAAGATGTGGCCAGTGGTGGGATCCTTTTGGAGGTGGCAAAAATGTCGGAGGATTATATGCTGCATGCGACAGCTCCCTCCTTCTATCCATGGAGGGGAATAGACAGGTAATGTTTCGGAAGATCCTGACCTGAAACGGCACCTATCCATGTCCTGCAGAGATGCTGCCTGTCCCACTGAGTTACTCCAGCATTTTGTGTTTTGATATTGACGAAATGTGCCTGTTTGTCTCCATCCTTTGTATGTAGGCTGTGTGTTTGTTTGTAGCCTATTCTGGCCTTGCATTTCCACAGAGATCCAATCTCACAAGATGCTCAGCCATAGACATTAATATGGATTAGGTCATATACATTGAACTCTCCAATTAGATGACATTTTACGCTTCTTGCTTCCTCTCACCTTTAATGCAGGACATATAAAAATTGTTGCAGGCACCAATAATTTACTTCACCACAATAGCCATACCAGTCTTCACAAAACCGTGGACAACGACCGTAACTGTGGGATGTTTTTAATGTCAATAGGAGCAGACTTAATCCCTCATTAGAACAGAGAGATTATTTGATGGCATCAGAATGGGAGGATCAAAACTTGAAATAGCTATGCTGCATCTGTACAATGCAGATGCTGGTTTATGCCAAATATAGACACCAAATGCTGGAGTAACTCAGCGGATCCTTCTTCAGACTGATTGCAGGTATGACTCACATATGGCATGAAATTGCTGAGTTGTCGATGTAGCCCAGTCCACCACACAGACCAGCCTCCCCACTATTAACTCCATCTACATCTCATGCTGCCTCAGCAAAGCAGCAACATAATCAAGGGCCTTCCTCATCCCAGTCACTCCTCTTCTCCTCTACAGTCAGTCAGAAGGCACAAAAGCTTTAAAGCGCGGATAACCAGACTCAGGGATAGCTTCTTCCCCACTGTTAGCAGTGTGCCGAACGGTCCACCGATAAGCTAGAGTGTAATCCAGATCTTCCAACCTACCTCATTGTGGACATTGGACTTTTTCTCTGGAGCTGCCACGCTGTAACGCTGTAACGCTCTACCCTGCACTCTGGTATTTTTCTTTTTGCACTACCAGTTGTGCTTGTGTACAGCTCGATTGTGCCCATGTATGGTCGGATGTGACTGGAGAGCACACAAACAAAGCACTTTTCACCGTGTCTCGGGACAGGTGGCAATAATATACCAATACCAGTAATGTGGTGGAAATTCTCACACCTCTGTTCAAATTTATAAAAGCCATCAATCACAAAAGGGAAACGCTGGAAATCTGAAACAATAACTAAAGTTATTGCTCAGGAGAAGAGCAGCTCATTCGGCACGTGTTTGACCTGAGACTTGTGGTGAAGTGTTTACACAAAACACAGAGCTAAACTGCTAGAATCAGCTGTGTCTTCACTGGCAACTGCCTTGTCTCTGAGCCAAAGGCTTGAGTCCAGAGCCACATTCAGCTGCAGTGCTAAGGGGCATCCACACTGTTGGAGGTTCTGCTCTTTAACTCAACAATTAGACCGAGGCCCTAATGTTCTCATGAATGGAAATAACTGTGGGCGGCTGAGTGGTGCAGTTGGAAACGCTGCTGCCTCACAACGCCAGAGACCCGGGTTCGATCCTGACCTCAGGTGCTCTGCTCGTGTGGAGTCTGCACGTTCGTGTTGTGAGCATGTTGTGCTCCGGTTTCCTCCCACCTCCCAAAGACTTGCGCGTTTGTAGGTTAGCTGGCCTCCGTAAATTACCCCTAATGTGTCGAAGGGAAAGTGGAATAACATAGAACTCGTGAGAATGGATGATCGATGGCCAGTCATTAATATGGATCAGGTCAGATGGTTGGTGTGGACTCGGTGGGCCGAAAGGCATGTTTCCATACTGTATCATTCAATCATTCAAAAGAAATATTGGTTCCCCCAAGTTATTGGGAACCCTGATTCCATCAGTGAGCATCAACCACAAACCAGATCATATTGCTGTGGGACATTGCTGTATAAAATATGTGTCCCCTCAGTACAACAGTGACCACAGTTTACTTACAGTAAAGCACTTACAGTCATAGAGTCATACAGCACTGAAACTGGCCCCTTAGCCCAACCTGCCCATGCCGACCAAAATGCTCGCTTACAATAATCCTATTTGCTACCGTTTGGCCCATATCCCACCAAACCTTTCCTATCCATGTATCTATCTAAGTGTCTTTAAAATATTGTTATTGTACCTGCCTCAACTACCTCCTCCGGCAGCTCGTTTCACACTCTGTGTGTGAAGAAGTTGCCCCTCAGGTTCCTATTAAACATTTCCCACTCACCCTAAACCAATGCCCTCTAGTTTTGATTCCACTAACATGGGAAAAAGACTCTGTGCATCCACCCTATCCATTCCCTTCGTGATTTTATACACATGTATATGATCACCCTTAAGCATCCTGCGCTCCAAGGAATAAAGTCCTAGCCAGCCCAACCTCTCCCTGTAGCTCAGGCCCTCGAGTCCTGGCAACATCCTCGTATATCTTCTCTGCACTCTTTCCAGCTTAATGACATTCTTCTTATAGCAGGGTGACCAAAACTGATTACAATACTCCAAGTGTGGCCTCACCTAACATCTTGTACAAACGTAACCTAATGATTCAACCTCTATACTGATGAAGGCCTGGGTGCCAAAAGCCTTCTTCAACAACCTTGTTTCTAGTCTATCAATTCAAGGAATATTCGGATCTTTCTTAAATCTCCTTCTGTGCTCAAACCTCGGGCAGGGCTGAACTCCCTTTGATAATGACGTTCGAATCGTTAAGCCTGCGAGAAAACCACTCTTTGTCTGGGGCAAGGCTACAGACACAAGAAACTGCAGATGCTGGATTACAAAATACAAGACTCATAAAATCATAAGGCCATGTTTTAGGAGTAGAATTAGGCCATTTAGCCCATCAAGTCTACTCCGTCATTCAACCATGGCTGATCAATCTCTCCCTGTTCACCCCATTCTCCTGCCTTCTCCCCATAACCTCTGCCTTAAAAATAGCCACTGACTTGGCCTCCACAGCCTTCTGTGACAAACAATTCCACAGATTCACCACCCTCTGACTAAAGAAATGTCTTCTCGTCCCCTTGCTTAAAGAACGTCCTTTAATTCTGAGGCTATGACCTCTAGTCCGAGACTCTCCCACTAGTGGAAACATCCTCTCCACATCCACTCTATCCAAGCCTCAAGGTGCTGGATTAACTCAGTAGGTCAGACAGCATCTCCGGAGAACATGGATAGGTGACGTTTTGGGTCGGGACCCTTCTCAGACTCCCGACCCAAAATGTCACCTATCCATGTTCTCCAGAGAGGTTGCCTGGACCCGTTGACTTACTCCAGCAACTTGTGCTTACAGTTGCACTGTGGATTGGTAGAGTGCAGCCACCGCTGCCACCTGGTGGTAGGAAAATACAATTGCACTCGGAAAGGTTTTCCTTATAAAATTTGGCCCAGACAAAGCCATGGGTTTGTTATAAACTCTGCTCATTTAATCTCTTTTGATATCAAAGAATTCGTGTGGAGGCCAGATTGTAAGGATATGGTACACAATGAATCTGGGTAACTGTGCTCACAGACAGAGAATTACTAAGAGAAGAGTCCTGACCCGAAACGCTACCCATGTTCTGGAGATGCTGCCTGACCCACTGAATTACTCCAACATTTTATGTCCTTTTCTTTATTATTCTATGTTCTAAGTTTTACCGAAAACATAGGGTGACAGGTGGAACCATGGAAGTAGTTGATGATGGACAGATTGAGCTAGGTGGGGTGTAGAGATCGGGGAAGAATTGTGTAAATTCAGCTTCTGCAGTTCCTCGTTTCTGCTAAGCTCAGAGACTGGTCCGATAGTTTTAGCTCGGAGAACTGGCAGATCAGATACCTGCCGTGCACTTCCACTTGGTGTGCCTTCCAAGGTAATTGGTGAAAAGGAAATCTAGAACAGATGTAAAATGAAGTATCACTCAGAGGGTGGTGGGGTGTGGAACGAGCTGCCGGAGGAGGTATACGAACAACACTTAAAAGACATTTGGACAGGTACACGGATAGGAAAGATGTGGAAGGATAAGGGCCAAATACAGGTAGGTGCGATTAGTGTAGATGGGGCATCTTGGTTAGCATGGGCGAGTTGGGTCAAACAGCCTGTTTCTGTGCTGTGCGGCTCTATGACTATCAATATGTCCAAAGGTGTAATTACAGTACCAGAGAGGATCAGGATATAACCATGCGTACTGGCAACAAATGAACCCTGGGTCATGGATCTTGACTACCGCTCCTGAAAGTACTAACACAAGTATAGGTGGCATGCTTGCCTTCATCAGACAGGGTATTGAGTATGAGAGTCCAGACGTCATGTTTGCAGGTTTATGTATCTTTGCTTAGGCTGCATTTGGAGTATTGCGTGCAGTTCTGGCCGCCCCATCACAGGAAAGATGTGGAGGCTTTGGACAACGCTCAGATGAGGCTTACCAGAATGTTTATGGTAACACTAGGGTTAGAGGGTATGAGCTATAAGGAAATTTATTTAGAATTTCGAGGTGCAGGATGAAAACAGGCCCTTCAGTCCAGAGTCCATGCCAACCATCAATCACCCGTACACTAGTTCCTGATTAACCCACTTTTGCACTTTTGCAAAATTTGGATAATTTTCTCTGGAGCATCGGAGATTGTGGGGAAACCTGATAGAAGTTCATAAAATTCTGAGAGACATCGATGGGGTAGACAGTCAGAACCTGTTTTCCTAGGTGGAAATCTCAAAGATTAGAGGGCATCGCTGTAAGGTGAGAGGGGCAAGGCTTAAAGGAGCTGTGCGAGGCAAGTTTGTACACAGAGCTTGGTGGGTGCTTGGAATGTGTTGCCAGGGATGGTGGAGGAGGCAGATACAACAGTAACATTTAAAAGAGCCTTTTAGATAGGCACATACATATGTAGGGAGGGAATAAAGTGATTTAGATCACATGCAGGCTTGGGTGTTGGTTCTAGGTTCTTGGTCCTCCAAAATATTCCAAATGGAATTTAAACTGGAGGTGGCGGAGTATGGACTTAAGCAAGAAGGGCTTCTTGGAGAAGAAGAGCTGCCTTAAATTTAGTTGCGTCTGGTTGAGTAACTATAGTAGGGTGAGGACTATTCCAGGCAAGGGGAGATTAGTTTAATCTGGCATCTGGTTTGGCGCAGACATGGTGGGCTGTGGTGCCACAGCCTGACTTTAGAAGGGGAAAGAAGCTGTCATTATCATCAGGTTGGCGATAAAGTCAATAACCTCAAGTCGCACAATAACTTCGACATGCGCATCTCTAACTATCTGCCCTGGCCCTGCACATTGATGCAATCACAATGAAAGTTCATCAACTCTTCTACTTCTGTGGAAGACTGATGCGATTCAGTGCATCAGTGAACACTGTAGTGAAGAAAGGGGCTGGTTAATAGCGAAGATAGACACAAATTGCTGTAGTAACATGGCGGGCCAGGCAGCATCTCTTGAGAAAATGGATGGGTGATGTTTTTTGACGTCACCCATCCTTTTTCTCCCGAGATGCTGCCTGATCCCGCTGAGTTACTCCAGCCCTTTGTGACTATATAACACTGTAGTAAACTTCTACATGCCTATTGTAGAGATCATAGTGACTGGTTGAATCATGGCCTGGTTAGGCAACTTGAACGCTCAGAATCAATAGAGATTGCAGAGAGTGGTCGACACTGCCAGGTCCATCATGGATATTAATCTTCCCACCATCAAAGGGATCTATAGGAGGCACTGTGTCAAAAAGCCAGCCAGTATCACCAAGGACCCACACCAGCCTGGCCATGCTCTCATTTCATTCTAATCATCAGGAAGAAGGAATAGGAGTCTGAAAAACGTGACCACTAGGTTCAAGAACAGCTCTTCCCAACAACCATCTGGCTTTTGAACACAACACAACACTAACTAAACTATGAACTATGGACTGTGTTTGTTTACACTAAGTACTATGGAGTTTTTATTTGCTCAGGTATTGAAGTTATTCATTTATTTAAATAATATTTATATATTATCTCTGCGTATTGTGTTACAGGCCTGTTATACTGCTGCAAGTAAGAATGTTATTGTGCCGCTGATATGTTTAATGTGACGATGGGGCGGCACGGTGGCGCAGTGGTAGATTTGCTGCCTTGCAGCGCCAGAGACCTAGGTTTGAACCTGACTATGGGTGCTGTCTGTACGGAGATTGTACGTTCTCCCCATGACCTGCATGGGTTTTCTCCAGGATCTCCGGTTCCCTCCCACACTCCAAAGACGTAGACGTTTGTAAGTTAATTGGATTGGTATAATTGTAAATTGTCCCCAGTACGTATAGGATAGTGTAAGTGAGCGGGGTTCGGTGGTCAGCGCTGACTCGGTGGGCCGAAGGGCCTGTTTCCGCGCTGTATCTCTAAACTAAACTAAACTGAACTTTACTGTTCTTTGAAATATACTGAAGGTTTGAAATCACTTTTTGTGCATCCGCTATTTCAATCGTGCATTCCAGATGCACAAAATGACAGTCAGACAGCTATGGAGGGCGTGCAGCGTAGGTTCACTAGGTTAATTCCCGGAATGGCGGGACTGTCGTATGTTGAAAGGCTGGAGCGATTGGGCTTGTATACACTGGAATTTAGAAGGATGAGGGGGGATCTTATTGAAACATATAAGATAATTAGGGGATTGGACACATTAGAGGCAGGAAACATGTTCCCAATGTTGGGGGAGTCCAGAACAAGGGGCCACAGTTTAAGAATAAGGGGTAGGCCATTTAGAACGGAGATGAGGAAGAACTTTTTCAGTCAGAGAGTGGTGAAGGTGTGGAATTCTCTGCCTCAGAAGGCAGTGGAGGCCAGTTCGTTGGATGCTTTCAAGAGAGAGCTGGATAGAGCTCTTAAGGATAGCGGAGTGAGGTGGTATGGGGAGAAGGCAGGAACGGGGTACTGATTGAGAGTGATCAGCCATGATCGCATTGAATGGCGGTGCTGGCTGGAAGGGCTGAATGGCCTCCTCCTGCACCGATTGTCTATTGTCTATTGACCATGTTCACCAAGCAGGTGTGCTGGTCCTTCACAGGCTGTGATTTCTGCCAGTGTGAGTGGATTAACATTTGTGGATTTGCATCCAGGAACGAAAGAGTTTACAACAAGTGGTGGACACTGCCCAATCCATCACAGGATTCCCACCATCGAAGGGATCTGACGAAGGGCCTCGACCCCGAAATGTCACCTATTCCTTTCCTCCAGAGGTGCTGTGTGACCCGCTGAGTTACTCCAGGTATTTGTGCTAAAACCTACCTTCCGGATACAGAGAAGGTGGTGTCGGAAAAGCCCAGTGTTTCTTGCGTTGCAGTTCACACGGTGACACATGGTGGTGCTAGAGGGCAGCTTTGCGGTGATCCCCAGGCTAGAACACTTGTGAAAATGTGGAGACAACTTCTGTAGAGTTGTGCAGGGAGGGGAAAGCAGACTGATTTCAGGGCTCGAGTCTGCGTCTAGAGAGTTCCACAGAACCAATCCAAAGGCCAGCAGGGTCTCGACCCCGGAACGTCACCCATTCCTTCTCTCCAGAGATGCTGCCTGTCCCGCTGAGTTACTCCAGCATTTTGTGTCTATCTTCTGCAGTTCCTTCCTACAACTTGTCCCAACATTTTATTAGTGAACCAATTTGTCAGGGAGATCAGGGCAACTTTACATAAGACATAGAACAGTACAGCTCAGGAAGGGGCCCTTCGGCCCACAATGTTCCTGCCGGACACAATGTCGAGTTAAACTAATATCCTCTGCCTGCACCTGATCCATGCCCCACCATTCCCCACATGCAATCATGTGTCTGTCTTACAGTGGTGGGTGAAAGTGGTGTCAGCAAAGACTGTCTCCAACAAGAGGGTACCTTGAATCACCACTGGTGAGGGTCTCCTACCCCACCCCACCAACCTGTCTTATGTTGAACAACTCAGCCCCTTACACTCAAAATACTTCCCCCACCTCTACACCCACCGAGCTCTATTTGTCCATCATTCACCACCGCTATGGATCCATCTGTCACACTACGTATCATAGAACCTCGAGCATAAAACAGTACAGTGCAGGAACAGGTAGAAACAGGCTGCTGAAACAAGTGCAATAGGTGGAGTGAAGGGGGACATACGGAGTGCAGAATATAATTCTCAGCATTGCAGTGCACCAGTTCCAGAGAAAAGTCCAATATCAGCGAGGGGGAAGAGGTGAATGAGACAGTACTGCATATGGAAGGACATAGAAACACAGAAAATAGGTGCAGTAGGCCATTCAGCCCTTCAAGACAGTACCGGCCATTCAATGTGATCATGGCTGATCTCCAAAATCAGTACCCCGTTCTGGCTTTTTCCCCATACCCCTTGATTCCATTAGCCCTAAGAGCTATATCTAACTCTCTCTTGAACACATCCAATGAATTGGCCTCCACTGTCTTTTGTGGCAGAGAATTCCACAGATTCACAACTCTCTGGGTGAAAAGGTTTTTCCTTTTCTCAATCCAAAATGGCCTACCCTTTATTCTTAAACTGTGAATCCTGGTTCTGAACTCCCCCAACATCGGGAACAATTTTCCTGCGTCTAGTCTATCCAATCCCTTAAGAATTTTATATGTTTCTAGATGATCCTTCTGAAAACTCTCATCCTTCTAAATTCCATTGAACATAAGCCCAGTCGATCCATTCTTTCATCATATGTCGGTCCTGCCATCCCGATTCATAAGCCTGATAACAGAGGAGAAGAAACTGTTCCCGAGTCTGGTGGTGCACGCTTTCAAGCTCTGTACCTCTGCTCGATGGAAGCAGAGAGACGTACAGATGACCGCGGTGGGACAACAAAGACTTGTTGGCTGCTTTCCAAGGCAGTGTGAAGTGTAGATTGAGTCAATGGTGGGGAGTCTGGTCAGTGTGAAGGACTGGACAACATCCACATCTCTCTGCAATGTCTTGTGGTCTTATCCAAATATCTGACAAAGATATTTGTACCATCCTATCAACAACTTGAGAGCGGCCCTGAGCAACTATCTACCCCATTGGAGACTCTCAGACTGTCTTAAACGGACTTTACTGGATTTTATCTTGAACTAAATGCTCTTGCCTTTATCATGTATTTGTACACTGTGATTGGCTCGATTCTAATCACATATGCGGGCGGCACGGTAGCGCAGCGGTAGAGTCGCTGCTTTACAGCGAATGCAGCGCCGGAGACTCAGGTTCGATCCTGACTACGGCTGCTGCACTGTAAGGAGTTTGTATGTTCTCCCCGTGACCTGCGTGGCTCCCACACTCCAAAGACGTACAGGTTTGTAGGTTAATTGGCTGGGTAAATGTAAAAAATTGTCCCTAGTGGGTGTAGGATAGTGTTAATGTACGGGGATCGCTGGGCGGCGCGGACTTGGTGGGCCGAAAAGGCCTGTTTCCGCGCTGTTTATATATGATATGATATGATATGGTCTTTTTGCTGACTGATTAGCACGCAACAAAAGTTTTCATTGCCCCTTGGTACATGTGACAATAAACTGAACTAATTGTATCCACTTTTGTAGAACACATAGAACAGCACAGGAAAAGGCCCTTTCGGCCCACGATGACCATGTTGAACGTAGAAACGAGAAAATAGGTGCAGGAGTTGGCCATTCGGCCCCTCGAGCCAGCACCGCCATTCAATATGATCATGGCCGATCGTCCAAAATCAGTACCCTGTTCCGGCATTTTCCCCATGTCCCTTGATTTCCCAAGCCACAGGAGCCAAATCTAACTCTCTTTTGAAAACATCCAGTGAATTGGCCTCCACTGCCTTCTGTGGCACCGAATTCCACAGATTCACAATTCTCTGAGTGAAAAAGTTTTTCCTCGTCTCAGTCCTAAATGGCCTACTCCTTATTCTTAAACTGTGACCCCCCTGGTTCTGGACTCCCCCAACATCGGGAACATTTTTCCTGCATCTAGCCTGTCCAATCATTTAAGAATTTTATATGTTTCTATAAGATCCCCTCTCATCCTTCTAAATTCCAGTGAACACAAACCCAGTCAGCCCATTCTTTCATTAAACGTCAGTCCCGCCATCCCGGGAATTAACCTGGTGAACCTATGCTTCACTCCCTCAATAGCAATCATGTCCTTCCTCAAATTAGGAGACCAAAATTGCACACAATACTCCAGGTGTGGTCTCGCCAGGAGTAGTAGGACAACTGCAGTAGGACCTCCTTGCTCTGAAACTCAGATCCTCTTGCAATGAAGGCCAACATGCCATTAGCTTTCTTCACTGCCTGCTGTACCTGCATGTTTACTTTCAGTAACTGATGTACAAGCACACCCAGGTCTCGTTGCACCTCCCCTTCTCCTAATCTGACACCATTCAGATAATAATCTGCCTTCCTGTTCTTGCCACCAAAGTGGATAACCTCACATTTATCCACATTATACTGCATCTGCCATGCTTCTGCCCACTCACCCAACCTATCCAAGGCTCCCTGCAGCCTCATAGCATCCTCCTCACAGCTTCCAATGCCACCCAGCTTTGTATCATCTGCAAACTTAGAGATGTTACATTAAATTCCCTCGTCTAAATCATTAATATATATTGTAAACAACGGAGGTCCCAGCACCGAGCCTTGCGGCACCCCACTAGTCACTGTGGAACATGATACCAAGTTGAACTAATCTCCTCTGCCTGCACAGGATCTATAGCCCTCCATTTCCTACATATCCGTGTGCCTTTCTAAAAGCCTCTTAACGCTCCTATCTTATTGGCCTCCTCTAATGTCTGTTGGAAGATCTGCCATGATCTGAATAGATGGCAGAGCCAACTCTAAGGGCCAGTTGGCTGGCTTCTCTTGGTCTTTCTTTATTTCTTGAAGTGTTTGTTCTGCAGGAAGAAAAGGGTGTGGAAGTGGGAAACACTTGGCAACTTCTAGTGTTGGTGCTGGCCTGAATCTCAGTGGGAAGACTTACCTCAGACCCCTGTTGGGTCAGTTTAAAAAAGAACCATTCAACGCACAGCCTAATATTAATCATTTCTGTAGACCCACTAAATATCTCAAAAATGATGAAAAAAAAGACAGGGCTCACTTCTCTTTTGATATATTCAGGATGAAAGTGTGTGTCCACATAAAAAAAAGTATTCACTTGTTTGAAAGCTGTCCCATTCATATAAAAATTGCTTTTTTAAACTGAGGAATAATTTAAAAAGAGCATTTGTTTTAACAGGAACAGATTGTACCATTTTACACGTGTTAATGTATTTACAGGATAGAATGTGTAACAAAATAATGTGTGTTAGACACTAGGTTGCTATTGGTCATTCCTTGGGGAGGGGTCACCACTAGATAGTAAAGATATTTGGGGGGAAATTCCTCTTTAAGATCTGAATGATAACCGTGTGATTTCATAGAGTTATAGACTCATCCAGCATTGAAACAGGCCCTTCTGCCCAACTTGCCCATGCTGACCACAATGTCCCATCTACACTAGTCCCACCTGCTTGCATTTGACACATATCCCTCTCAATCAACCTTTCCTATCCATGTACCTGTCCAAATGTATTTTAAAAGTTGTTATATTATCTGCCTCAATTACCTCCTCTGGCAGCCCGTTCACATAGCACTACCCTCTGTGTGAAAATGAGAAACTGTAGACTGCAAGTGTGGTAAATATTGAACAAAGAATGGTACAGCACAGGAACAGGTCGTTTGGCCATCATGTCTCTGCTGCTGAACATGATGACAAGTTAAAGTAATCTCAAGATTCATGCCAAGCAAATGATCTATATCCCTCCATTCCCTGCAGATCCATGTGCCTGTCTAAAAGCACCTGAAACACCAATGTCATATCTACCTCCATCACCAGCGCTGGCAGTGTTGCAGGCACCCACCACCCTCTGTGTAAAAGACTTGCCCCACACATCTCCTTTAATCTTTTCCCTTCTCACCTTAAAGCCATGTCGTCTGGCTTGACCGTTCTACCCTAGGAAGAAATGGTAAGGAGCTGAAGATTGACATTTATTGTAATGGATGGAAGGATTAGAGGGGAGGGGAGGGGAGGACTTTTATCCAAAGGGTGGTGGGGGCGTGGAACTCAATTTGTGCAAGTGCTGTCAAGTCAGAAACCCAGCTCCTGGCATCCCCCAAGATTTAAAATGTGCCTGGATGTGCCACGGTGGTGGACATGGCCGACATCTTCAAGTTCTTTGATGTGAAAATTTCGGAGGATCTGTTCTGGGCCCAGCACATTAATGCATTCACAAAGAAAGGTGAACAAGGCCTCTGCTTCCTTAGAAGATTGAGGAGATTCCGAATGTCAATTAATACTGTAGTGACCTTCAACAGGTGTACAGTATAGTGCATACTAACTGTGGGGGACATTGCCCGGTCCATCACAGGTGCTGACCTCCCCACCATCAAAGTGACCTGCAGGAGGCGCTGCCTCAAAAAGGCAGGCATCATCATCAATGACCACACTACCCTAGTCATGCTCTCATTTCACTCCTGCTAGCGGGATGAAGTGTATGAAAACGATAATCTCCAGGTTCACAAACGGTTTCTTCCTAACAACCACCAGGCTCGAACACTACAAGCACCAAACAAAGCATGAAGTTCGAACTGTTTCGGTTTCACTAAGGACTTTTTGCAATAATATTGGCTTTATTTATTTTTTTTAATTTGTTTTTTTTATTATGTTATCTGAGTACTATATTTACAGACTTGTCGTGCTGCTGCAAGTGAGAATTTCATTGTTCTGTTCCCTGTACATATGCCAATCAAACGCTTGACTCTGATATTTGCACTAATATTACGGTTATTAGACAATAGACAATAGACAATAGGTGCAGGAGGAGGCCATTCGGCCCTTCGAGCCAGCACCACCATTCAATGTGATCATGGCTGATCATTCTCAATCAGTACCCCGTTCCTGCTTTCTCCCCATACCCCCTGACTCCGCTATCCTTAAGAGCTCTATCTAGCTCTCTCTTGAATGTATTCAGAGAATTGGCCTCCACTGCCCTCTGAGGCAGAGAATTCCACAGATTCACAACTCTCTGACTAAAAAAGTTTTTCCTCATCTCTGTTCTAAATGGCCTACCCCTTATTCTTAAACTGTGGCCCCTGGTTCTGGACTCCCCCAACATTGGGAACATGTTTCCTGCCTCTAACGTGTCCAACCCCTTAATAATCTTATACATTTCGATAAGATCACCTCTCATCCTTCTAAATTCCAGTGTATACAAACCTAGTCGCTCCAGTCTTTCAACATATGACAGTCCCGCCATTCCGGGAATTAACCTAGTAAACCTACGCTGCACGCCCTCAATAGCAAGAATATCCTTCCTCAAATTTGATTTATTGAATTTTATAACATTTTAAAAATCTGTGAGTTACACTTAATTTAGTGTCTGTTAAGCTGCTGCAAGTACGAATTTCAATCTTGCATTGTAGGTACATATGACATTTAAACTCTCTTGACTCTCTCTTGACTCTTTTGCCTCAGGATGCAAGTTGGATTAGCCTGGGAATGCTGCCTCTAGTCTGGTACAGACAAAATGGGCTGAATGGCCTCTTGCTCTTCTGCAAAGTTTTGTGATCCTTCAAAATTGAATAGCATTCAATGGCAACAGCATTCAGGGTGGCACGGTGGCGCAGCGGTAGGGTTGCTGCATTCACAACTCTTGCAGAGCCAGACAATAGACAATAGACAATAGGTGCAGGAGGAGGCCATTCGGCCCTTCGAGCCAGCACCGTCATTCAATGTGATCATGGCTGATCATTCTCAATCAGTACCCCGTTCCTGTCTTCTCCCCATACCCCCTGACTCCGCTATCCTTAAGAGCTCTATCTAGCTCTCTCTTGAATACTTTCAGAGAATTGGCCTCCACTGCCTTCTGAGGCAGGGAATTAAACAAATTCACAACTCTCTGACTGAAAAAGTGTTTCCTCATCTCAGTTCTAAATGGCCTACCCCTTATTCTTAAACTGTGGCCCCTTGTTCTGGACTCCCCCAACATTGGGAACATGTTTCCTGCCTCTAACGTGTCCAACCCCTTAATAATCTTATACGTTTCGATAAGATCTCCTCTCATCCTTCTAAATTCCAGTATATACCAGCCTGGTTCGATCCCGACTACGGGTGCTGTCTGTACAGAGTTTGTACGTTCTCCCCGTGACCTCATGGGTTTTCTCTGAGATCTTCGGTTTCCTCCCGCACTCCAAAGACGTACAGGTTTGTAGATTAATTGGCTTGGTGTAAATGTAAATTGTCCCAAGTGTGTGTAGGATACAGTAGGTAATGTGCGGGGATCGCTGGTTAATGCGGACCCAGTGGGCCAAAGGGCCTGTTTCCGCGCTGTATCTCTAAGGTAAAGGAAAGTAAAGTAATTCACGTGACAAAAAACAGCTGGGATGATCACACCTCAGCGAGTGGGAAACCTTTGTCCTCACGTGCTGTGTTCGTGACAGCTTTCTATTTTGTGTTATGTTGTTACCAACAATCACTCGCCTGTTTTCTTTTGCCAAAGCAGACATGGTTTGGACTTCAGTGGTAATTGGCCAGTGTAGATAGAAATTTGTTGTATTTGCATTCGATTTTACCACAGTTAGCTCATGGCAAAGCTGGACATGTGGATTTGGAACAAGAGATTTGGAGCCTGGGTGAAGTTGAGCATTTCATGCGGATAAAAGTTTAACGGCAAAGGAGGGGGAGATGGACAATAAGTGCTGAAAAGCTTTAGCGTGGGTCAGAGGTCCTCTCAGTCTTAAACGGGAAAGGCAACTCACTCTCTGTAAGTGTGCTTTTGCACCAACGTCTTGTTCTTTTTTTGCATGGTCTTCTTTATTTTAGAATTTTATGTGTGATTTATATATAATTTGATACGCTTGCCTTCGTAGGTCAGGGCATTGAGTGAAAGAGTGAGGAAGTCATGATGCACTTTATAGGGCTTTGGTCAGGCCACATTTAAAGTATTGCCCGCAGTTCCAACCCCATTACAGGAAGGATGTGGGGGCTTTGGAAAAGGTGCAGAGGAGGTTTATCAGAATGGTGCCTGGATTAGAGGGCATTATCTGCAGGGAGAAGTTGGACAGACTTGGATTGTTTTCTCTGGAATGCCAGAGGTTACAGGGAGACCTGATGGAAATTAAGAGAGGCATTGATATGGGGAGGATTTGAGTTAAGGAGCAAGGAGGTCTTACTGCAGTTGTATAGGGCCCTGGTGAGACCGCACCTGGAGAATTGTGTGCAAGTTTGGTCTCCTAATTTGAGGAAGGACATTATTGCTTTTGAGGGAGTGCAATGTAGGTTCACCAGGTTAATTACTGTGTTGGCAGGACTGACATATGATGAAAGAATGGGTCGACAGGGCTTGTATTCACTGGAATTTACATGAGAGGAGATCTTATAGCAACATATAACATTCTTAAAGGATTGGACAGGCTAGATGCATGAAAAATGTTCCCGATGTTGGGGGAGTCCAGAACCAGGGGTCACAGTTTAAGAATAAGGGGTAGGCCATTTAGGACTGAGATGAGGAAAAACTTCTTCACCCAGAGAGTTGTGAATCTGTGGAATTCTCTGCCACAGAAGGCAGTGGAGGCCAATTCACTGGATGTTTTCAAGAGAGAGTTAGATTTAGCTCTTCGGGCTAAAGGAATCAAGGGAATATTGAGAAAAAGCAGGAACGGGGTACTGATTTTAGATGATCAGCCATGATCATATTGATCATATTGATCATATTGAATGGCGGTGACGGCTCGAAGGGCCAAATGGCCTACTCCTGCACATATTTTTCTATGTTTCTGCGCAGCGGTAGAGTTGCTGCTTTACAGCGAATGCAGCGCCTGAGACTCAGGTTCGATCCTGACTACGGGTGCTGCACTGTAAGGAGTTTGTACGTTCTCCCCGTGACCTGCGTGGGTTTTCTCCGAGATCTTCGGTTTCCTCCCACACTCCAAAGACGTACAGGTATGTAGGTTAATTGGCTGGGTAAATGTAAAAATTGTCCCTAGTGGGTGTAGGATAGTGTTAATGTACGGGGATCACTGGGCGGCACGGACTTTGAGGGCCGAAAAGGACTGTTTCCGGCTGTATATATATGATATGATATGATATGATATGATATGATAGACAGTCAGAATCTTTTTCCCAGGATGACTATTGTCTATTGTCTATTGTCTATTGAAATATCATATACTGGCGGGCATAGCTTTAAGGTGTGAGGAGCAAAGTTTAAAGGGGATGTGCAAGGCTAGCTTTTTTGCACAGAGAGTGGTGAGTGCCTACCATAAGGTGAGGGGTAATGGTTGGGGCAGATACAATAGAGACTGTTGAATATGCGTATGGATATGCAGGGAATCGACGGATATGGATTATGTGTAGGAAAGAACTGCAGATGCTGATTTATACCGATATAAGATAGACACAAAATGCTGGAGTAACTCAGCAGAACAGTCAGCATCTCTGTAGAAAAGGAATAGATGACGTTTCGGGTTGGAACCCTACTTCAGATGGATTATAACCATATCAGAAGGATATGGATTATGTGCAGGTAGATAAGAGTTGGCATCATGTTTGGCACCGATAATGTGGGCCGAAAGGCCTGTCCCGTGCTGTACTGTTCTATAAAGTCATAAGGTCATAAGTGATAGGAGTAGTATTAGGCCATTCGGCCCATAAAGTCCACTCCACCATTCAATCATGGCTGATCTATCTCTCCCTCCTAACCCCTTTCTCCTTCCTTCTCTTCATAACCTCTGACACCTGTACGGTCTATGTGTGGTTTATGTGCCTGTAATGCTGCTGCAAGCAAGGTGTTTCAATGTACCTCTACCTCACCAAACCTGTGCATATGACAATAAGTGTGACCGTGATTCATTTTACAGTGGAGTACAGTGTACAAGAACAACAATGGCCACCACAAACAGAAACAGGATGAAGCAACACATCTAAAATGGTGCAAGGGGCACCCAGCAAGTGAGAGAATAGAAATAACCATAGGAAATGCATTAGGGTTTTCTCTGCCTTTCTGTCAGGCAGTAAACAGTGAGGGGCGGAGCTTTTTCAGGCCAATGTGTCCGTGTCAAGGTGTTGGTGGAGTGGGCCCCTGGAGGCCCTGCAACAGCCTGAGGCTCAATTGGATCAGGCACTGCTCCGAGAGGCTTAATGTATGGACTGGAAGAGGCCTGCAGCAGCACGGAGCGACGGGGCAGCGGCGGAGGACATCAACAACATCACCTGGTCGCCTGGTCAGGCCGACCCCTGCAACACCAACCCAATGCTGCCGCCACGACAACGACCAATTAGGATTGTGTGGGAAGGAACTGCAGATGCTGGTTTACACTGAAGATCGACACAGAATGCTGGAGTAACAGCGGGACAGGCAGCATCTCTGGAGAGATGTAATGGGTGATGTTTTGGGTCTTCAGAGTGGGCCAACTAAGTTCGGAGTCAGGCCTAATAGGACTCTAATGTTTTAAACAAATTTGAACTTCAATTATTTAAAATGGCACCAGAAACATGGCAACTCTTCTGTACTGCCTCAGTGTAATCTACTATTCTTACACTCTTGTACATAAGTATGATTGAGCCCTAAGTATGATTTTTACTGAACCGTATGCAAAAAAAAGGAATTTCACTGTACCTAGGTATATGTGACAATAAAATACCATTGAACCATTTATTCATGGCCAAACACTATTGCATATGGAGTATCTCAGCAGGACAGGCAGCATCTCTGGAGAGACGTAACGGGTGATGTTTCAGGTCGAGACCCTTCCATACTCTAGTATTTTGTGTCTATCTTCGATTTAAACCAACAACTACAGTTCTTTCCTACACTATTGCATGTGGTGTTTCCATGTGAACACTCAGCGTGTCAGACAGCATCTGCGGGGAGAGAAACAGGGATAACACTTTGGGTTGTCAGTTCTGCTGAAGAATCTCAGCCCGAAACATTAATGCTGTTTGTTGCCAGATCTGCAGAGTGTGCTCAGCATTTTCTGTTTGTATTACGGATTCCCACTTCTAGTTTTGTAACTTTTTTTCAATTATAGAACGCATTGACAGGGTTAAAATAACACTGGGCCCACAGTTCAGCAATCCTTATGCTGCCAACACATGGCAGAATTATAGATGGAATCAAGCCCCCAGCTAGAAGGGAGCGATTTCAAGGGAATTAACTATCCATGAGGTTTAGATGACAGTTGGGAACCAAGTCAGTTTTACCACTGTGGGTTACAATCTACTGCAAATAGACTAGTCTTGTGGAGACATTATTTAACAAAGATGCTTGACATGAAGCTTTGTGGTAAACTCAATTATGAAAGGAACTACAAGATGTTGGTGAAGCCGCATTTGGAGTATTGTGTTCAGTTCTGTTTTGGTCACCCTGCAATAGGAAAGATGTTGTTAAGCTGGAAAGAGTGCTGTGAGGATGTTGCCGGGACTTGAGGTGCCTGAGCTAGAGGGAGAGGTTGGGCAGGCGAGGACCTTTATTCCTTGGAGCGCAGGAGGATGAGAAGTGATCTTATAGAGGAGTAAGAGATCATGAGGGGAATAAATTGACACAAAAAGCTGGAGTAACTCAGCGGGTCAGACAGCATCTTGGAGAATAGGAATAGAGATGCTGCCTGACCCGCTGAGTTACTCCAGCTTTTTGTGTCTATCTTTGGTGTCTATCTGCAGTTCCTTCTTACACAGGGGAATAGATAGGCTAGATGCACAGAGTCTTTTACCTAGAGTTGGGGAATCAAGAACCAAAGGACATAGGTTTAAGGTGAGAAGGGCAATATTTAATAGGAATCTGACTAAACACTGCTATTATATCTGCCTCCACCAACTCTCATGGCAGTGCGTTCTAGGCTCCCAGCACTCACTGTGTAAAAAAATCATCCCACATATCTTCTTAAAACTTTCCCCCTCCCATCTAACCTATGTCCTTCAGTGTTTAAAATTTTCACCCTGTGAAAAAGTTTCTGATCTTCTGCCCTATCTATACCTCTCATAATTTTATTCACTTCTGCCAGGTCTCCCCTCAGCCTCCGATGCTCCAGAGAAAACAATCCAAATTTGTCCAATCTCTCCTTGTAGAGAATCCCCTCTAATCCAGACAGCCTCCTGGTAAACCTCCTCTGCACCCTTCACATTCTTCCTGTGATGCCATGACTAGAAATACTCGCAATACTCTAAATGTGGCCTGACCAAAGTTTTATAAAGCTGCAACATGACTTGAGGACCTTTATACACAATGCTTTAACTGATAAAGACAAGCATGCCACACACCTACTTTATCACTCAACCTGTGATGCCACTTTCAAGGAGCTATCGACTTGCAGCCCAAGATGCCTCTGTACATTTATGCTTCTTAGAATGAATATAAATTATTTAAATAAGTTGCTGATGCAGTGGTTGAAGAGTGTATATATGTTGATTTACAAATAAGATTTGGAATTAAAAAAAATCCCTCATCGGGGACCGATTGCTTGTGAAACCTGAAGCTCATTGAAGTGAAGACAATTTATTGAGATGGCTTTGAAGGTAATTGAGTGGCAGGAGACTGCATTGCTGCATTGCATTGCTGCAAATGAACAAATTGATGAGAGGAGTCCTGTTCTTATGAAGCAACTAGTGGCGCAGCGGTAGAGTTGCTGCCTTACAGCGAATGCAGCACCGGAGACTCAGGTTCGATCCTGACTACGGGCGCCGTACGGAGTTTGTACGTTCTCCCCGTGACCTGCGTGGATTTTCTCCGAGATCTTCGGTTTCCTCCCACACTCCAAAGACGTACAGGTATGTAGGTTAATTGGCTGGGCAAATGTAAAAATTGTCCCTATTGGGTGTGTTAGGATAGTGTTAGTGTGCGGGGATCGCTGGGCGGCACGGACCCGGTGGGCCGAAGGGCCTGTTTCTGCGCTGTATCTCTAAATCTAAATCAAAAAATCTAAAAATCTAAACTATTTGTTTGTTGTATTTGCAAATGACTTAGCTGATCAGACAGAAAATCATGTAAGTTCTTTGCCAAGGAACAATGCGAGCCATTGTAAGCGTGTTAATATATAAAATTATGAGAGGCATAGATGGGGGAGACATCCATTTTACCTAGAATGGAAAAATCAAAAACTAGAGGGCATAGCTTTAAGCTGAGAAGGGCAAGTTTAAAGGAGATGTGCAGGGCAAGTTTATTACACTGAGGGTAGTGAGTGCCTGGAACACGCTGCCAGGGGTGGTGGTGAAGGCAGATACAGCAGTGACATTTAAGAGACTTTTAGATCGGCACATGAATATGCAGGGATGGAGGGATATGAATTATGTACAAACAGATAAGTGTGGTCTTGGCATGATGTTTGACATGGACATTGTAGGCCGAAGGGTCTGTTCCTATGCTGTACTGTTCTATGTTCGATGTAAGCAGATTGAATGGAATCACTATGTTATAATGCAGCATTAATACATTGTTCAAAAGGGCAAAACTTGCCAAATGGATTTCAATGTGGACAAACATGGGGAAAATCTGTTGCCACCACCTATCCCTAGATAGTGGGGCAGCACAGTGGCACAGATGGTAGAGCTGCTGCTTCACCATGCCAGAGACCCAGGTTCAATCCTGACCTCGAATGCTGCCTGTGTGGAGTTTGCATGTTGTTCCTGTGGCCACGTAGGTTTCCTCCGGGTGCTCTGGTTTCTTCCCACATCTCAAAGATGGGGAGAAGGCAGGAACAGGGTACTGATTGAGAATGATCAGCCATGATCACATTGAATGGCGGTGCTGGCTCGAAGGGCCGAATGGCCTCCTCCTGCACCTATTGTCTATTGTCTATAAAGATGCACGGGTTTGTATGTTAATTGGCCCTCAGTAAATTCCCCCCATTGCGTAGGGAAGTGGAAGAGAAAGTGGGATAGCATAGGACTAGTGCAAATGGGTTTCATGTTGTATATCCAGACTAAACACCAGTAGGCACTTTCTAAAAATAACAGAAAATTCTGGAAATACTCAGCAAGTCAGGACGAGAAACAGGTTTTGATTTTGATTTATTATTGCCATGTGCACCGAGGTACAGAGAAAAGCTTTTGCTTGCATGCTATCCAGTCAAAGAAAAGACTATACATGAATACGTTCAAGCTGCCCACAGTGCACAGACAAAGGATAAATGGTACAACATTAAGTGCAAGATAGAGTCTGATTAAAGATAGTTCAAAGGTCTCCAAAGAGGTAGATGGGAGGTCAGGACCACACTCTAGCTGATGAGAGAACCTTTCAGTTGCCTGAAATCAGTTGGGAAGAAACCGTCCCTGAATCTGGAGGTATACATTTTGAAACTTCTGCATCTATTGTCAGATGGGAGAGGGAAGAAAAGGGAGTGACCGGGGTGAGACTGGTCCTTGATTTTGCTGGTGACCTTGCCAAGGCAGGGTGAAGTAAGAGACAAAATAGATTTCTGGAGTTAGGTGATAAAGATGAACTTCTGTCTCTATTTTTACATTGAGACAAAAGGCATTGAAAGGCTATCAAGGCAGAAACATTTACAACCGTTTCTTTCTCTGTACAGATGATTACCTCTCACTATATTCATAAACAAATACATAGAACATACAGGCCCTTCAGCCTGTAATGCCTGTGCAGAACATTATGCTAAGATGAACTAATCTTATCTGCCTGCACATGCTACATATCCTTCCATTCCCTGCTTAAAGCACACGGTGTTGTGGGTTCAGTATTGATGTGGATAGAGAACTGGCTGGCAGACAGGAAGCAAAGAGTAGGAATAAACGGGTCCTTTTCAGAATGGCAGGCAGTGACTAGTGGGGTACCGCAAGGCTCAGTGCTGGGACCCCAGCTATTTACAATATATATTAATGATTTGGACGAGGGAATTGAATGCAACATCTCCAAGTTTGCAGATGAAACAAAACTGGGGGGCAGTTTTAGCTGTGAGGAGGATGCTAGGAGGCTGTAAGGTGACTTGGATAGGTTAGGTGAGTGGGCAAATGCATGGCAGATACAGTATAATGTGGATAAATGTGAGGTTATCCACTTTGGTGGCAAGAACAGGAAAGCAGACTATTATCTGAATGGTGGCCGATTAGGAAAAGGGGAGATGCAACGAGACCTGGGTGTCGTGGTACACCAGTCATTGAAAGTGGGCATGCAGGTGCAGCAGGCAGTGAAGAAAGCGAATGGTATGTTAGCATTCATAACGAGGGGATTTGAGTGTAGGAGCAGGGAGGTTCTGCTGCAGTTGTACAGGGCATTGGTGAGACCACACCTGGAGTATTGCATCCGGAGGAAAGACATTCTTGCCATAGAGGGAGTACAGAGAAGGTTCACCAGATTGATTCCTGGGATGGCAGGACTTTCATATGAAGAAAGACTGGATAGACTCGGCTTGTACTCGCTGGAATTTAGAAGATTGAGGGGGGATCTTATAGAAACTTACAAAATTCTTAAGGGGTTGGACAGGCAAGATGCAGGAAGATTGTTCCCGATGTTGGGGAAGTCCAGAACAAGGGGTCACAGTTTAAGGATAAGGGGGAAGTCTTTTAGGACCGAGATGAGAAAGTTTTTTTTTCACACAAAGAGTGGTGAATCTGTGGAATTCTCTGCCACAGAAGGTAGTTGAGGCCAGTTCATTGGCTATATTTAAGAGGGAGTTAGATGTGGCCCTTGTGGCTAAAGGGATCAGGGGGTATGGAGAGAAGGCAGGTACAGGATACTGAGTTGGATGATCAGCCATGATCATATTGAATGGCGGTGCAGGCTCGAAGGACCGAATGGCCTACTCCTGCACCTATTTTCTATGTTTCTATATCCATGTATCAATGTACAAGGCTCATGAATACCACCATTGTATCTGCCTCTACCACCATCCTTAGCAGCGCACTTCAAGCACCCACCACCCTCTTTACAAAAAATTCCCAATGCACATCACTTTCCCCCTCTTATCTTAAAGTTATGCCCTCTAGCTTCAACAATTCTACCCTAGGATAAACATTCTGATTGTCTACCCTACCTCATAATTTTGTATATTTCTATCAGGTCCCTCTCTTCGATCTCCAACGTTCCAGAGAAAACAATCCAAATTTGAGCAACCTCTCCTTATCACTCATACCTCCTAATCCAGGCAGCATCCTGGTAAACCTCCTGCACCCCCTCCAAAGCCTCTGCACCCTTCCTGAATGGGGTAACCAGAACTGCTCAAATACCCAAATGCAGCCTAACCAAAGTCTTGGAGAGCTGCATCATGACTTCCTGACTCTTATACTCAATGCTCCAACCAATGAAAGCGATATTGCCATATGCCTTCTTTCACCAATACATCAAAATGATATCAAAACTGACAGGATTTAAGAGAATGTAAATCCCAGGTTTAAATTATCATGAATCACTTTGAAAAGATATCCAAGCAATAACTCTTATCTATAATAAGATCTACAATTTGCAAAATATGCAAACGTTATTAGGATTGGTTGACAAAAAATAGTAATTGCAAATAAAAGCCGGAAAATAAACAACTGCAGTCCGTAATATCATGGGTGGAGACCAATAAAATGACACAACACTTAGTAGCTAAAAAGGCAACTGCCCAGTAAACATAGAAATCCATCTGCTCAGATGAAATATAGTCGAGGAATATTTTTATAAATTAGTAAAGGTTGGGGTGGTAACCGAGCAACATTGTATATTTGTGTGTAGGAAGGAACTGCAGATGCTGGTTTAAACCGAAGATAGGCACAAAAAGCTGGAGTAACTCAGCGGGACAGGCAGCATCTCTGCAGAGAAGGAATGGGGGACATTTCGGGACGAGACCCTTTTTCAGACTGTCTGAAGAAGGGTCTCAACCGGAAATGTCACCCTTGTGGGCATATAACTTGTGTACTTGTGCTTTTGTGTCATAATGTTACAGCATCAAACATATGAACATTAACCACAGTTTTAACATTTCTAAATAAGTAAAGTTGCTTCATCAACCATTTTGGCCATTGTATGAGTCAAGAATGTTTAATTGACATACGTACTGGCAATGGTACGATGAAATTATTACTTGCTGCAGCCTTAACACTCGCACAATGGCACAATAACACTCGATAAAAATATTAATAATCAGTAACACCAGATCTTAATAGTGCAAAATGAAGTACGTAGTGCAACCAAAACCAAGTCCATAACAGATAATAATTGCTGAGGTAGTGGTTTGTATTCTCCGGTGATGATCACTGGGAAACTATTCTTGAACCTGGTCATGGTACCTCCCTACTGAAGGTAGTAACAAAATTAAAGTGTGGCCAGTGTGGTGTGGACCTTTGATGGTATTAGCTCCTTTTTTGAGGCAGACCTGCTGTCGATCCTGTGAACGATGCGGAGGTCAGTACACATGATGGACCAGGCAATGCCCACCACTTTCTAAAGCCTCCTTCGTTCCTGGGCGTTCGATCGAGATGCAAACAGTCAGCCATGCTTTGTACAGCACACAGTGACACAGCTGATAGAGCTGCTGCCTCGCAGTGCCAGAGACCCGGTTTCAATCCTGACCGCAGATGCTGCCTGTGTGCAGTTTGAACTAATCTTCCTTCACATGATCCATATCCCTCCATTCCCTGCACATCCATGTGCCTAGCTAAAAGCTTCTGAAGCACCACTATCGTATCTGGCTCTACCACCATCCCCAGCAACAGGTTCCAGGCACCCACCCATCTCTGCATAAAAAAAACATTGCCCATACAACTCCTTTAAACATTGCACCTTAAAGCTGTGCCCTCTATTTTGTGACATATTCACCCTGGGGAAAAAGTTCTGACTCTTTACCCTATCTCATAATGTTGTATACTTCTATCAAATCTCCCCTCAACCTCCGATGATCCAGAGAAAACAATCCAAGTTGTTGCCATAAATTGTAGAAACTAAGAACTGCAGATGCGGATTTACCAAGGAAAGACACAAGAGCTCAGAGTCTGAAGAAGGGCCCTGATACGAAACATCACCTATCCGTGTTCTCCATGGATGCTGCCTGGCCCGCTGAGTTACTCCAGAACTTTGTGTATTTCCTTGTGGGCATAAATTGTTTTATTCCAATTTCTTTCTTATCGCACTGGGACCTATTCCACATCTGGTGTGGGGTGCGTCTTGAAAATATCTTTCTTTCAGTAAGTTATTTTCTTCGGCGGGGCTGAGGAGTAGTTAATTATCATTCTAAAATGACACGGACCCATCGTTATTTTATGGTTAACCTTTGGACATTAACGCCAGTGAACACCACCTGTCCACAGGTTCATGAATACATTTAGATTTAGGTTTAGGTTTGTTATTGTCATGTGTACCGAGGTGCAGAGGGCAGGTTTGTGTTGCCTGCTCTACATTCAGATCAGATGACACTATAAATAAATAAATACAATCAAGTCAAACTACAATAGGATAGAGCAAAAGGGAAGATGTAGTGTGCAGAATATAGTTCTCATCATTGTAGTGCATCAGTTTTATAGACAGGAAAAGTTGAGAGGGATACGGGCCAAACATGGGCAAGTGGGTTAAGCCTAGATTGGGCATCTTGGTTGGCATGGATGGGTTGGGCCAAAGTGCCTTTTCCGTGCCATGCTGCTCAATAACTCTAACACAATCTACTCTTGTTTTAAAAACCATGAAGAATGTGAGGGTGGTACAGAGCTCGCTATTTAGTGTTACTGGAACACTGCCCGTTTTCCACACAGTTGTTAAATAGGAAACTCCTACGTCTCTAAGGATCGTTTAAAAAAAAAACCTTTTAACCCTGCATCCTATGAGGTTGTGAGTGGGAAGTAGAGTTCCTGTCCCATGGCCAAAGAATATACCACATATGCACCAGCCCCAATCATCCCCAAAACCCACATGAGAGGGATGCTAATAAAAGTCATTCCAACCACAAATCCAGGGAGATGTACTTAATTAGTACAAAGCTCTTCAAATGAGCAAACAAACATAAATGAATCAAAGACAATTTATTAACTACAACTTCTCAGATGCAGCTGGTTGTTAGTATTTTACATTTAACTTAGAGCTGGCTGTCACAGCTGTTCTCTGACTTGGACACATCTCAGGTTTGGGTTAAGGCTTATTATTGTCACATATGCCACGTTACAGTGAAAAGCTTTGTCTTGCAGCTATCCAATCAGATCAGATAATACCGTACGTAAATGCAATCATGCCAGACTCAAGTGCAATAGGTGGGGCAAAGGGCGAGATACAGAGTGAGAACATAGTTCTCAGCATTGCAGCACATCAGTTCCAGAGACAAAGTCCAATGCCCACAATGGGGTAGAGGTGAGTGGGACAGTACCCTAGCTTATGGAAGGACTGTTCAGAAGGACTGCCTGTGGCACAGCAGCACAGCAGTAGAGTTGCTGCTTTACAGCGCCAGAGACCCAGGGTGGATCCTGACTGTGGGTACTGTCTGTATGAAGTTTGCATGCTGTCTGCACATTCTCCCTGTGATCGCATTGGGTTTTCTCCAGGTGCTCCAGTATCCTCCCACATTTCAAAGGCATGCAGGTTTGTAGGTTAATTGGCCCTGGTAAAATTGTAAATTGTGTGTGGGATATTGGTAGTGTACGGGGTGATTGATGGTTGGCACAGACTCGGGGGGGCCGATGGGCCGATGGGCCGACTTCCGCGCTGTATCTCTAAAATCTAAAAGTAAAGCCCTGATAACAGAGGGCAACAAACCGTTCTTGAGTCTGATGTTGCACGCTTTCAAACATCTGTATGTTCTGCCGGACAGGATCGGGAAGAACAAGGAATGACAGGGGTGGGACAAGTGTTTGATGAGATGGAGTCAATGGTGTGGAATCTAGTCTGCGTGGTGGACCGGGCTACATCCACAACTCTCTGCCGTTTCTTGCGGTCTTTGGTGGACCTGTTCCCAAACCAAGTTGTGATGTAACCTAAGGCAGACATAAAAGGCTGGAGCAACTAAACAGGTCAGGCAGCATCTCTGGAGAAAAGGAATAGGTGATGTTTTGGATCGAGACCTTTCTTCAGACTGAGAGTCGTGGGTAAGGGAAATGAGAGATATAGGACAAATGAATGGAAGATATGCAAAAAGCAACGATAATCAAGGAAAGGTGGAGCCCATAATGGTCCATTGTTGGTTGTGGGATAGGTGATAACAAGTTATACAGACACTGAAACTCAACAGGTCGACAGTGAAGCTAATGCAATGACTGGGGTGGGGGAGGGGCAGAGAGAGAGGGGGGGGTGGAATGTTTGCTTGAAGTTAGAGAAATCAATATCATACCGCTGGGTTGTAAGCTGCCCAAGTGAAATATAAGCTGCTGTTTCTCCAATTTACGTTTGGCCTCACTCTAACAATGGAGGAGGCCCAGGGCAGATAGGTCAGTGTGGGAATGGGAAGGACAGTTAAAGTGTTTGGCAACAGGGAGATCACGTTGGGTGAGGTGGACTGAGCGCAGAGGTTCAGCGAAATGATTGCTTAGTCCGCGCTTGGCAGTATGACCTGACAATATGCTCTCCATGGACCAACTGTAGACGTTTGTAAGAGTCATTGGAGACACGCTGGGAGATCTGCCACTGCCAGAAGCGTTTAAAATCATGAGGGGAATAGATAGGGTGATTGCACAGCCTTTTACCCTGGGTGGAGGAATCAAGAATTAGAGGACATGAAGTAAGGGTTAAGGTGAGAGGGGAAAAATTAAGTGGGAACCTGATGGGGAACTTTTCCACACAGAGGGAGGTGGATATATGGAATCAGCTACTAAAGGGGATCGTTGAGGCAGATACAATAACAACATGGACAGGTACATCGACAGGTACATGGACAGGAAAAGTTAAGAGGAAAATGGACCAAATGCAGACAAATGAGTCTAGCTCAGGTAGTGCATTTTGGTTGGCATGGAAGAGTTGGGCTGGAAGGCCTGTTTCCACGTTGTATGCTCTATGACCATCCTGATTTGCAGTTTATTACAGTTCCCTGATTGCCTTAATGTTTCAATTCAGGTACCAACACTGTGGGAGATCTTTCATCAGAAGGACTGAGACAGTTACTGATGCATCAGTGAAAGCATAAAGCATAGAAAGCATCACAGATTGGTTTGAGAACAGTTCTGCCCAAGACTGCAAGAAATTGCGGAGAGCTGTGGATGTAGCCCATTGCACCACATTGACTGGACTTCCCATCATCAACTCTATCTACATTCCACGCTGCCTCAGAAAAGCAGCCGGCATAAAGACATGTCCCACCCCAGTCATTCCTTCTTTTCCCTGCTCCTGTTGGGCAGAAGGTACAGAAGCTTGAAAACATGCATCACCAGACTCAGGAACAACCACTTCCCCTCTAATCAGGCTTCTGAATGTTCCTTCCATAAACTAGGGTATTGTCTGATTAATCTCTACCCCCCATTGAGGCCATTAGACCTTGTCTATAGTACTGTATAGGGCGGAACTGTAGATGCTGGTTTAAACCGAAGATAGACACAAAAAGCTGGGGTAACTCAGCGGGGCAGGCAGCATCTCTGGAGAGAAGGAATAAATGACGTTTCGGGTCGAGATCCTTCTTCAGACTGAGAGTCAGGGGAAAGGGAAATGGGAGATATAGATGGTAATATGGAGAGATTTAGAAATGAAGAAATACATAAATGAAAGATATGCAAAAAAAGTAGCGATGATCAAGGAAAGATGAGCCTAGATTGTGGCTGTGGGCTAGGTGATCGTGAGTGAAACAGACAATGAAACTCCACAAGACTATAGTGAAACTAGTGCAACGACTCGGGTGGGGGAGGGACGGGGAAAATAGTAATGCAGGGGTTAATTGAAGTTAGAGAAATCAATATTCATAACACTGAGTTGTAAGCTGCCCAAGCGAAATATGAGGCGCTATTCCTCCAATTTGTTGTCCATAGAACTAATGCGCTACAATGCTAAGAACTATATTCTGCACTCCGTATCTTACCCTGGATCTACCTATTGTACTTGACTTCGACTTGATTGTATTTATGTACAGTCTTACCTGATCTGATCGGATAGCATGCACAAGAAAATGTTTCACTGTAGCTCGGTACTTGTGACAATAATAAACCTAAACCGAAAACCGAAACCTAAGGGAATATGGCAGCATCCTTCCGCCCATGTGAGGAGAATAATGGCTGGGCAGTAAAATGTCAGCCTTCCTGGCAACGTTCATATCCTATGAAGGGAAGAAACAACTCGAACACCCAGTGGGAGCTTCAGTCTGTGAGCCTTCAACAGTTAACAACCTGGCAGCGGATGATTCCTTGTCCCGCAGTCTGATTGCTGCCAACACATAGTTATCTCATTGTAAACTTGGAAGGCCATGTGGTGTTAATAACAACAGTTTTTAGAGGTCTATTTAACATTTGATTGCATGAAAGCTGGAAATGTCCTGACTTCCTCACCGTGAGCCTGGTGTGGCCCACTCCAAGACCAACCCCTGTGGTTCTACTACTATCTACTACTATCCTGTATAGAAATTGGGGCCATGTTGCAGGTTTGAATGGCTGTTGAACCCCACTGCACACTCCTAACCACAACCCTACCACCACCATGGGCTTTGTGCACCATGTACTTTGGCTTACATCATTTTGGGCTGGTTACCCAGATATCTGTCAGGGAATGGTGCCAACTGGCCTGCTCCAGACTGCAGGAGTACGTGCTGAGGGGCTCACTGAAGCTCGGTGCAGCCAACGGCAAGGCTCTGCGGGGGAGGACCACTCTCGAGGATCCTTCTGCTGCTGGACATTAAGGGGCGGAGTGACCCCTCAAACAAGGGACAGGACATCGCCCCAGGGAGCCACATAAGTGGCAGGGATATTTTATTTAAAGATAGGTGCAATCGCCACTGAGTATGACAACAAAATGACACTATAGGAATCTGGAGGGTAACATTTTCACACAAAGGGTGGTGGGTGTATGGAATGAGCTGCCGGAGGATATAGTTGAGGTAGGGACTATCACAACGTTTAAGAAGCAATTGGACAGGTACATCGATAGGACAGGTTTAGAGGGAAAAGTGCCAAATGCACGCATGGACTTAGTGTAGATGGGACATGTTGGTTGGTGTGGGCAAGTTGGGCCGAAGAGTCTGCTTCCACACCTAAAGTCTCCATGACTCTATAACTCTTGATTAGTAAGGGTGTCAGGGGTTATGGGGAGAAGGCAGGAGAATGGGGTTGGAGGGAGAGATGGATCAGCCATGATTGAATGATGGAGTAGAGGTGATGGGCTAAATGGCTTAATTTTGCTCATATCGCTTAAGACCTTACAACCTAATGACTATTGAATGTATAGACACTGAGAATGTATGTAGAGTTTTAGGACTTTTTGGTTTGTATATATTTTTTTATTATGGATAAAGTACATATTTAGTATAGATCTTATCGAAACGTATAAGATTATAGATTTTATCGAAACGTATAAGATTATTAAGGGGTTGGACACGTTAGAGGCAGGGAACATATTCCCAATGTTGGGGGAGTCCAGAACAAGGGGCCAACGTTTAAGAATAAGGGGTAGGCCATTTAGAACTGAGATGAGGAAAAACTTTTTCAGTCAGAGAGTTGTGAATCTGTGGAATTCTCTGCCTCAGAAGGCAGTGGAGGCCAATTCTCTGAATGCATTCAAGAGAGAGCTAGGTAGAGCTCTTAAGGATAGCGGAGTCAGGGGGTATGGGGAGAAGGCAGGAACGGGGTGCTGATTGAGAATGATCAGCCATGATCACATTGAATGGCGGTGCTGGCTCGAAGGGCCGAATGGCCTCCTCCTGCATCTATTGTCTATTGTCTATTGTCTCTATTTGAAATAAAAAGCAGATAATTTATTGTATTATTGTTTAATGTATATTTATGTTAATGTGCCTGTGACAGGTGCAGTAAACAAGAAGTTCATTGTTCCAGTCCTGGTGCATGTGATAATTATACACTCTTAACACTCTTGTTGAATCCTAAATGAAACTCCAATTAATTAACAGTTACCCAGGCAAAACGCTACCGTGGCAGACGACAATCCTATTTATTACAGCGACCTAGAGAGTCATTGCAGGGGCTTGTTAATATAGACACTGGTGAGAAAGGGACCACTGATGAACATAGAACATCGAACATAGAACAGTGCAGTCCAGTAACAGGCCCTTTGGCCCACAATGTCCATGCTGAACATAACATCAAATTAAACTAATCTCCTGTACATGCAGGGAATGGAGTGGGATGGACTATGTGCAGGCAGATAAGGATTAAGCCTGGCATCATGTTTGACTGTACTGTTCTATGTTCTATGGATAGTTCATGAGAGGTACATCGAAGCAGGTGGTGTGTTACAGCTACAGTGTGTGGGAGTCAATGGAAGGGAAGGGACGTACGGTGATTAAACCTACAGTATAAATCTCACGTTCCAGGTGTTTTTGCTCAAGAGTCAAGACCCAACAAACCTGCCCCCACCTCTTTTCCACTTTTCTCCCTCCTCCTACAATCAGTCGGGTCAGGACCCTTCTTCAGAGAGTAGTAACCCCGTCAGTCACGCGGGAGACCCGGGTTCAAGTCCACGACGAATCTGAAGACAGATCCCGACCCGATGTGCATTCTGTCCATTCCCTCCACAGATGCTGCCTGACCCACTGAGTAACTCCAGCGCTTTGTGTGTCTTGCTCAAGATTCCAGCATCTGCAGTTCCTTGTGTTTCAAACAGAATCTCCACCTTACATAATACAAATGCAAGTTTACGATGTACAATTATGTCTTCCTGTCATGATCGTTAAATATAATTTGCTGGCCGTTCTGAGACAAGAGGGCAATAAATTCAAGCCATGGTACCCCAAAATGATATACTAATACATCCCCAGGTTTGCCTTGGACTGTGGCAGCACTGAATACCCTCTGGCAGTGTACTGTACTATGCTTCCTCTGAATAAGATTGTTGAATTACATCCCGAGGGTAAAATCTTGTTAGATGGAAGATCTCACATATTGCCCATTAACAAGATATTTCCTGCCCCCTACAGTTTGAAGAGTTTTGATGCAAAGTGTCAGTAGTTAACGGTGCCTCAGGGACTGGGGGTGGAATTGGGGACATTAATAAACCATGAACAACTAGTCCTGGGATTTCGTGAAAACAGGAAGGAAACAGTCAGGGTATGGAGACACAAGGAACTGCAGATGCTGGTTTACCAAAAAATGCACAAGTTGCTGGTGTACCTCAGCTGGTCAGGCAGCATCAATGGAGAACATGGATGATTGATGTTTTGGGTTGGGACCCTTCTTCAGACAGTCAGAACCTCTTTCCCAGGGTGATGTAAAAAACCAGAGGGCATCAACTTAAGGTGGGAGATACAAAGTTTAGGGGTGATGTGCAGGCTGTTTTTTTTTTACATAGAGGGTGGTGGGTGTCTTGAAACACACTGACAGGGGTGGTGGTGGAGGACTTGTGGTGTTTAAGAGGCTTTTAGATAGACACATGTATATGCAGGGAATGGAGGGATATGGAAACGGATCTTGCATTTGTTTTTTAGGAAAGATAGAAAAAAGAGAGAAGATTACGAAAAATCCTGGGAGTATCTGGGGATCTGAATCTCAAATATCCAACATGTAGGAATGTGGTGAGCAATGTATGAACAAACTTTTTCAAGGTTCAAAATATTGATTAGCTTTGGATAATTAAGTATCTCATCATTCCATGGATAGATGTCATAGTTACGAGTCCTACCTTTCTGGGCCGTGCTTAATAGAAAATTAACAAGCAAATCTAATGAAGCAAGAAGGGGATTGATGTAAATTGGCCAACAAGTACTGGTGATTTTTAAACTAGCGTCTCTCTTAATTCATCAAAACTTGCTGGACAATCAGCTACGATGAGCCTAATTAGCACACTGTTAACTTTCTAGCAAGTTTACATTAAGTACTTTTGTGTTTTGGTTAGGCACTGGGTGTGTGAACGATTGGAAATTAAAATCTGCTCTGCTGCATGGAAATGATTGCAGAGATCTGGAAGGAGAATGTTGTAACATTAATTCCATCAGTAAAACCCTCTCTGTCTGTGATTCCCCATTCCTGTAAATACAGTTCTGTGCATAAATTCTTCTCGGACAAAATTGAAAATTTTTGTAGCTCTTATAAATGACAATAAAACAGTCACAGATTGTTTTGTTAAATGCCACCATTCTTCCAGTGATATCTCTGCGTGGCAGATGCAGTATAATATAGATAAATGTGAGGTTATCCACTTTGGCAGCAGAAACAAGGAGGCAGATTATTATCTCAATGGAGTTAGGTTAGGTAAGGGGGAGGTCCAGCGAGTTCTGGGTGTCCTTGTACACCAGTCACTGAAAGTTGGCGTGCAGGTACAGCAGGCAGTAAAGAAAGCTAATGGAATGTTGGCCTTCATAACAAGAGGATTTCAGTATAGGAGTAAAGAGGTTCTTCTGCAGTTGTATAGGGCCCTGGTAAGACCACATCTGGAGTATTGTGTACAGTTTTGGTCTCCTAATTTGAGGAAGGACATCCTTGTAATTGAGGCAGTGCAGCGTAGGTTCACAAGATTGATCCCTGGGATGGCGGGACTGACATATGAGGAAAGATTGAAAAGACTAGGCCCGTATTCACGGGAGTTTAGAAGGATGAGAGGGGATCTTATAGAAACAAATAAAATTTATAAAAGGACTGGACAAGCTAGATGCAGGAAAAATGTTCCCAATGTTGGGCGAGTCCAGAACCAGGGGCCACAGTCTTAGAATAAAGGGGAGGCCATTTAAAACTGAGGTGAGAAAAAACCTTTTCACCCAGAGAGTTGTGAATTTGTGCAATTCTCTGCCACAGAGGGCAGTGGAAGCCAAATCACTGGATGGATTTAAGAGAGAGTTAGATAAAGCTCTAGGGGCTAGTGGAATCAAGGGATATGGGGAGAAGGCAGGCATGGGGCATTGATTGGGGACGATCAGCCATGATCACAATGAATGGCGGTGCTGGCTCAAAGGGCCAAATGGCCTCCTCCTGCACCGATTTTCTATGGTTCTATGTTTCTATCTCCATTAAACTTTCCCCCTTTCACCTTACAGCTATGTCCTCTAGTGTTGGACATTTCCACCCGGGGAAAAATGTTCTGACTGTCTACCATATATCTCGCATAAATTTATATACTTCAATCAAGTATCCTCTCAACCTTCAACTTTCCAGAGAAAATAATCCAAGTTTATCCAATCTTGCGACTGAAACCCTTTGATCCAGTCTTTACCAGTATTCTGGTAAACCTTCTCTGCAACCTCCCCAAATCATCCACATCCTTCCAGCATCGGGTGGCTAGAACTGCGCACAATACTCCAAATGCAACCTAACCAAAATCCTATAGAGCTGCATCACAACTTCATGACTCTCTACACTGTAAATGGGTCAGATGTAATCATGTATTGTCTTTCTGCTGACTGGATAGCACGCACCAAACGCTTTTCACTGTACCTCAGTACACTTGACAATAAACTAAACAAACTAATCTTATACTCAATGGGCCTACTAATGAAGACAAGCATACCATACTTGCAGAGAAACGTGCAAACTCCACACAGACAGCAACGTTTTGAGTCAGGATCTTTTTTCAGATATGGACAGCGCTGTGTAAAGAGTGACAGTACCCCCAGTAAGTTAATTACATGCCAATTAAAGAGTTTCCCTCTGCTTGATTGTCAGCCAAAGTGTATTTACCACAGTAGCCACGTTTGTAAGTAGCACTCAATACGATTACAGATAATTAGTTTGTAAACATAGCAGGAACTATGGACTAAGAGTAAATCACTTCACAGGAATACAGTGCTAAATGTTACTGGGTACGGAAATATTTAGTGAATTGAAGATCAGTCTGAAGATAGGTCCTGTTCCGAAACACCATCTGTGCATTCCCTTCACAGATGCTGCTTGACCCGTTGAGTTCTTCCAGCACTCTGTGATTTGCTCTGTGTTTTGCACCTGCAGGTCCTTGTATCTCTAATGATTAGGATATTGGTACTTGTTCGTGTTGTGTCTTCTTTGCCAGAAACTTAATTGACAGTGTTTTGAAACCAGATGTGTTGGATTTTAGATGTCTAATTTCACAAATGGCTTTACTTTGATAATTTCATCGCTTTAATGGAAGTATTATTGTACTAGGGTATTACAGACAATGTTTTATATATCTAAAGTCCAGAATTTATTATTGATTATAAATAATTGCCCGGACTTTGACAAACTACAACTTCCCCGTGGTTTTATGATATGTTTGGTCCAGAGGAAATTTGAAATAGGCTGTAACTGTCACCAGAATCTTGAAAAGGGATTAATGAAGTCATTCTCTGCTCACAGTGATACAACGCGTCTTATGATTCATAACCTGAATGGTTTCAAACTACGCACTTTGAAAATTCACTGCTCTGCCAGAAGCAAAATACCAATGATTTGACGTGTCATTTGCTGAAATCAAGCAACTGTTTCTGAAAGTTAGGAGCTTTTACCTTGAATGGAAGTTCATGCACATTTTTTTCTGTTCGACCATAGAACAGTACAGTACAGCACAGGAACAGGCCCTTCAGCCCACAGTGTCTGTGCTGAACGCACGACCACCTCTTATCTGCCTGCATGTGAACCATATCCCACCATTCCGTACATATCCACGTGCCGAACCAAAATCCCCCCCCCCCCCCCCCCCCCAGGTGGCATGTTCCAGGCACCCACCACCTCTGTGTGAAAAACTTTGCTCAAGATTCCCACACATCTCCTTTAAACTTTGGTTTTTCTATCCTGGGGAAAAGGATCTGACTATCTACCTTATCTATGCCTCTCATACTTTTATATCCTTCGATCAGGTCTCTCCGCAACCTCCGGCATTCCAGAGAAAACAATCCAAGTCTGTCCAACCTCTCCCTGTAGCTAATACACCCCAATCCAGGAATCATTCTGGTAAACGACATCCTAAGTGGGAAAGAAACGCAAAGGCATTTTACAAACATTCAGGACTTATTTTGTCTCAGAATATTTTAAACAATGCAGAAATAGTGATAATGAAACTATTTCGCATTAACCAAGTCATTACTTTATTAACAATATCCAAAATATTTAATGTTGAAGAGATGTTACTGTAAATGGATCTCAAATCTCATGTAATTTCAACATAATCTATAAGAACTATCTAATCTACTAGACAAGAATGCTAACCTGCAGATCATAGCAGCTTGTCCCTCTGGTTTAATATCATGGATATTAGAGTCATAGAGTAATGCAACTGGGAAACAGATCCTTCAGCCCAACTTGTCCATGCCAAAATGCCTCTTCTACGTTAGTCCCATTTGCCCAGGTTTGGTCCTTATCCCTCCAAACCTTTTCTATCCACGTACCTGTCCAAGTGTCTTTTAAATGTTATTATTGTACCTGCCTCATTTATCTCCATATACTCACTACCCTCTGAGTGAAAAACGTTGCTCCTTAAATTCTTATTACATATTTTTACCTTGTCCTTAAATCTGTGGCTTCTGGTTCTTGATTTCCCAATTCCGGGCAAAAGCCTCTGCGCATGCACCCTATCTACCCCCCTTGTGATTTTATGCACCACTATAAGATCAGCCCTCAGCCTTCTGCGCTCCAAGGTATAAGTTCACACTCAACAATGTTCTCTTAACTCTTTGGAAGGTGAGCTGCAAAGCATTTAAGAAGACAAAATGAATTGCAAATTAACAAAGCGATTAATTTTACGCTAACAGTACGAATGAGCAGTGAGTTTGATTGCCACCCCAATCATCCCCTACATTATAAAACAATGAAACGTTGCGTTGACCAAGAACCAAACCCACCAACAAGGTAGCAATGCCTGAACTCTTTGATATACAATGCAGATACATTGTGGCCACAATGGCGGCAGTGGATGTTGATGGGGAAAGTCGGCACCTCGAACGATTTGCCAACTCACCTCCTGAGCTCTCGGAAAGTGCCCTAAAGTTCATAAATTCAGAAGTGATAGGAGCAGCTTTAGGCCATTCAGCCCATTAAGTCTACTCCGCCATTTAATCATGGCTGATCTATCTTTCCCTCTCAATCCCATTCTCCTGCCTTCACCCCATAACCCCTGACGTCCGTACTAATCAAGAATCTATCCATCGCCGCCTTAAAGATATCCCTTGGCTCGGCCTCCGCAGCCTTCAGTGGCAATGAAGTTCTGTAATCAACTTTGGAAGCAGGACACTCCGACCTCGGCGTACGGAAGCGGAGGGGCGGCTGCTGGAGGTGACAGTTTGCGGTGGTCGCGGGTGGTGGTGTTGGCGGAGATGGCCGCAGGAGGCCCTGCAGCAGCCAGGTGAGCGAGCGAGCGAGCGGATTGAGTGCGGCCTGCAGGAGCTGCAGGGAGCAGCGGCAGCCTAGCGCTGGGCCAGGCCGATCTCCACTTCAATGGACCAATGTTGCCAGGACACCGGGCCGTAAAATGAGAAAATAACAAATCGCAAAATCTCCTTGGGTCCAGTTCAGTCTTCTAAAATAGTGCTGGAATGTAGCGACTGTCTGCAAGCTGTTTCCTCCAGGTGCTCCGGTTTGCTCCCACAGGTTTGCAGGTTAATTTTCCTCTGTAAATGACCCCTAGTATGTAGCGAGCAGTTGAGAAAGGGGGATAACAGAACTAGTGTGAATGGGTAAGAAAGACACAAAATGCTGGAGTTACTCAGCGGGACAGGCAGCATCTCAGGAGAGAAGGAATGGGTGACACTTCAGGTCGGGACCCTTCTGCAGACTAGTCAGGGGAAAGGGAAAGGAGAGATATTGATTATGATGTAGAGAGATATAGAACAAATGAACAAGTGAATGTGTGATTGATGGTCAGCTTGGACTCAGAAGGCCTGTTTCTATGCTATACTGTATTTCTAAACTAATTGATCTTGGCACTTCAGAGCCATATCCTACAGCAGATCAGATCCGACAAATCACTTTTAATGAACTGTAATTGTTGTCGGAAACAAGATTGTGCTCATTACTTGCTTATGGTAAACTGTTTTCAACTCCTTTCTCAAGCTAACAGCCTGAAATATTCTAACCTCTAAATGTAAAAACTATTTAAAAACAACATTCACTTCTGTAAACATCAATTGAACATGACCGCGCACTAATTAGGCGATCCTATCTCCGAGTTGCTGTAAGTAGGAAGTACAGTTGTCAGCTGAAATGTCAAGCATATTTTAAACTTTTCTTTCTTTTGTTAAAACCACATCTATTGCATGTTTTGTGAATGCGACACGACCTTCAGTTCCCTTGGTAGTTGGTACTTTGCATTTCGAAGCATGATTTACCATGGCGATTAGAAAATGAGAACTTTGAGGATCGTTGAGGATTGGTAACAAAAGAGCATACCACATGATCCTCATCCCAATGGGAGTAAGTGAATTGCGGTAAAGAGACCGATTGTCAAGACAAAAGAGTCAAGAACGTCATGAAGAGTATAAATTAGCTGTCAACATTAAACTTCTCAATGGTTCGATGGTTCTTTATTGTCACGTGTACCGAGGTATAGTGAAATTCTTTTTTTTGCATACGGTTCACTAAAGTATTACTGTGCAGAGGCACAATCTTAGATTAAGTACAGCGTCTACAGAAATAATCCACTGAGTCAATATGCAAGAGTCGCCAGGCTTTGGCGCCATTTTCAAAGTCCAAGTTGCTCCAAGTGCAGCTGGCCATAAAGACGTTGTCCTGGTGGTGTTGCAGGGTTGTCCTGTCCAAGCAATGTTATTGGTGGCTTCTACCACCGCTCCACGCTGCATTCAGTCCCAGCACTCAGTTTCTTAGAGCGGTGTCCGCTCCAGTCGAGCCCCAGGCTGCTGCAGGGCCTCCAGCCGTCACCTCAGTCTGGATCCTCACATTGGCCATTGGTCATCCCTCTCCTCGCCCATGCCACTGTGCAGCCTTTGTGCCCTGGGAGCGTCTCCCACAGCCAACTTTGAGAGCACAGAAGGTAAGACCCCCCCCGTTCCTCTTGTCGACACTTTGTCCTTTGCGTCCCCTGCCGCCACCATCTTGACTCTCTCTGCAGCTCAAGCCCACATCCTGGTGAATCTGTTTTGAACCTTTGCACCTTAATGGTATCCTAATATTAAAGTTTGTGTTTAGAAAGGAAATGGAGCATAGATTTTTGCATATGCGAGGTCCTTTTCTCCAATTGTTTCTTCTTCATGGGTGTATAAGTATGTACATTCATGAAGTTCTAGGTGGCAAAATTTTTTCTTCAAGATCGATCCCCAGAAGCATGAGTGGAATGGTAAATCCTGTCTTTATCTCCTAATCAGAACACATATAAGTTTGCTTACCAGAGTTTTCCATTGGGGCCCAAGATCACATTATAAAGAGTTTATTAACTACATTTATTACATGAATACATTGAGTCCTTGGAGCCCAGGAGGATGAGGTGTATAAGATCATGAGGAGAATAGATAGATGCGCAGAGTACATGGATAGATAATTGCACAGTCTTTTACTCAGAATCGGAGAATCAAGAACCAGAAAATATTGGTTTAAGGTGAAAGAGGATGGATTTAACAGGAACCCGAGGAGCGTTTTTCACTCAGAGGGTGGTGGGAATATGGAACGACCTACCAGAAGAGGTGGTTGAGGCAAGTACTATAACAACATTTAAAAGACATTAGGACAGGTACATGAATAGGAAAGATTTAGAGGGATTTGGGCCAAACGCAGGCAGGCGGGACTAGTGTAGATGGGGCATCTTGGTTGGCAAGGGGAAGTTGGGATGAAAGGCCTGTTTCCATGCTGTGTGACTCTCTGCTCTATTCCAGATTATCAGCATGAATCCCTTCTCCTCACAGCAAGCACAAAGTGCTGGAGGAACTCAGCTAGTCCGGAAGCATCTGTGAATGGAAATGGACAGACAATATTTTGGATCAGGACCTGAAGTCTGAAGAGGGATTCTGACTTGAAACATCATTTGTCCATTCGCCACATGACCCGCTCAGTTCCTCCAGCATTCTGTGTTTTGGTCAAGATTCCAGCATCTGCAGTTTTTTGTGTCGCTGAACAACAGTTATTACAAATCAAAAGCAACAAATCTTATTGTACAAGACACTTGGACTGGTACAAGAATAGGAAAGGTTTAGCGGGATATTGGACAAATGCCTCTATGGCAAATAGGACTTGCTTAGATGAGGCATCTTGGTTGGCATGGATGAGTTGGGCCGAAGGGCCCGTTTCCATGCGGTATAACTCCATGACTCTATTTACCAATCTAAACTCATCCGCGTATTGTTGCTAACCCATTTGCTCAAATTTAAATTTTAATCTTTCATTGACTTTTAAACCACAAATAAATGACAAATTTCAATGGTAGCAGAATGAGGAAACCAAAGCAGAATAATATTATGGGCTCCACCCTTCCCGGTCATCTGTTCTGGCCTTTTTTCGCCTCCTGTGTCCCCCCCACCTCCCCCACTTCTACCTTTCAGCCTGCAGAAGGGTTTCCGACCCGAAACGACACCTGTTCCTTTTCCCCCAGAGATGCTGCCTGACCCGCTGAGTTACTCCAGCATTTTATGTCTATCTTTGATATAAACCAGCATTTGCAGTTCCTTCCTACACATAAGGTTATTGCTGTTTAGGGAACTGAGCCCTGCACTACTCATGTAACACACATAGTGGTAGAAAAATCAACCAAACTTCATTTCTTCTAGGAACTAGGATTTTGTAATTGTTGGGTATCTGCTTCACGATATTTCAACAAATTGTGTTTTTAGCCAAGACAAAATCATAATTTGAAACATCTATTTGGGTTTTTCTCTTTGCCAATGAATAACTGGTAGAAAGTTTAGCCTGTATTTACATATGAACATGATTACTGTGTCCTTTAATTCATATTTTGCCTGAGGAGGAAACCAATTAAGTATCTTTCAAATATCACATGGTGGGTCTTGTAATCATATTTCGGGAATAATGCATGAAACTTCATGAATAAGCTCCCAAATGTTTTCTGGCTGTTAGAGAAGTATGGTTTCAGACCACACAGCTTCACAGAACACTGGCTGGATCAGTGTGTTGGCTGCACAGAGCCACACAGAGACCGCGTACTACCATTTTTACAGGCTTTAGTCAGAAAGCTGGTGATCCCATGACCGGCACAGCATCACAGTAAAAGCTGAGCTAATATTTCCTAAACAATCTGAGAGCCTGATGCTGGTGGAAGCCAGGAGTGACGACCAATATTGAAGTGTATAAAACATTTACAAGTTTAACTCTCAACTGGGCAGTGTTTATATTTGCAATACTGGTCCAAATGGAATTGAATCAAAACCAGTGTAATATAATCATAGAGTCATAAAGCATGGAAATAGGCCTTTCACTATATGCCAACACGACCATGCCAACCATGATACCCCATCTTAGCTAGTTCCATTTGCCCATGTTTGGGTCTGGCAAAGGGTGATTGGCCTGAAATTTGGCTCCGTTCTATGTTTGATGTACGAATGATGGCGATTCTATATTCTATGTACGGATGATGGGTAAATGCCTGGTTTCCGGTCTGCACAATTCCATGTGTAAGAAGGAACAGCAGATGCTGGTATACACCAAAGATGGGCATGGAATACTGGAGTAACTCAGCGAGTCAGGCAGCATCTCCAGAGAAGTGGAATAGATGACGTTTCCGGTCGAGACCTTTCATCAGACAGCTAGTTGATGAAGGGTCTCAACCTGAAAAGGGTCACCTATTCCTTTTCTCCAGAGATGCTGCCTGACCTGCTGAGTTACACCAGCATTCCGTGTCTATCTGCACTATTACATGCTCTGCACTGTCAGGATATCAGAAAGAACCCGGAAAGAGAAACGTACACGGAGCTTTTTTTAGGATGGCAGTGGTGAACCCTCGCGGCAGCGGCGAAGCCTTGCGGGTCGATCCACGGTCGGCGGTCGACGAGAGCGTGAAGGGACCGCGATGAGGGAGGGGGAAGAACAATGGAAAATGGGGAGGGAGGGGGGTGAGGGGAGGAGATCAATGGACAATGGAGGACCCTGTGTGGGGGAACCGCAGTGAGGGGGTGGGGTGGGGGGGGAAGGAAGGCTGTGGAGGGGTGGGGGGGGAACAAAGTAGGAGCCGGTGTACTTTGTAACTCTGTCAGCGTCGTAGGTGGCCTCTATTTGTATACCTTGGGTATGCAAGCAAAGAATTGCACTGTGCCTTGTCACAGGTGACAATAATGTATTCCATTCCATGCCAGTGCGATGTACCGGCACCTCTAAAAGGTTTATTATTGTCACAGGTACAGTGAAGAGCTTTGTTTTGCATGCTATCCTATTAGATCAGATAATACTACACATAAATACAATCAGGTCAAACTCAAGTACAATAGTGTCAAGGAGTGCAGAATATAACGTGAAGAAGGGTCTCGACCCCCTTCTCTCCAGAGATCCTGCCTGTCCTGCTGAGTTACTCCAGCATTATGTGTCTATATAACGTTAAACAACATTGTTTTGTTTTCCGACCATGTGACACGTATGTTTGTATCGGTACCTTTTTGTCTACAAAGAAAGCACCGGATATATTTATTGTCAAGAAAATCATTTGTGACAAGTTAATTGCAATGAAGAGGGGCCAGTCAATTACAATAACTGAAGAAGGGTCTCGACCCGAAACCTCACTATTCCTTCTCTCCTGAGATGCTGCCTGAGCCGCTGAGTTACTCCAGCTTTTTGTGATACCTTCAATTTGTACCAGCATCTGCAATTATTTTCCTACACAGTTAATTACAATAAATTAGTTCAGTTCATTGCATTAAAGAGGACTTTTGTTTTCAAGGAGCACAATTGTAGATGAAGTGGATGGGGATTTCATTGGAAGTCACAAATTCTCTTTGATTGAGATTTCATATCAAAATTTGTATCTTCCACAAGCTGGGGTACTGCTCCATTCACCCCTAACCCATTGTAGACACTGGACTTTGTCAATGGAACTGATGCATGAGTATGCTGAGAACTATATTCTGCACTTTGTACCTTCCCCTCTGCTGTACGTGTGTTTGATTGTATTTGTGTATAGTATTATCTGATCTGTTTGGATAGCATGAAAAACACAGCCTTTCACTGTATCGGTTAATCTGACAACAATAAACCAAAACCTAAAGGAAGAAAGGGTGACTGTGTTGGGAGAAATAAACAGAGGATGGTGGTCAGTGGTTTGCTGGCATTAACATTGAAGAGGAGAAATTGTGCTTCAAAGACACAGTCTAAAGAATCCAGTACAAAATCCTCCTCATGACCTACAAAGCCCTCCATAACCTGGCCCCATCCTACCTGACTGACCTCCTCCACAGGCACACTCCCACCTGCACCCTCCGCTCTGCTGCTGCCAATCTCCTGTCCCCCCCCCATCCGGACCAAACTCAGATCCTGGGGGGACAGGGCTTTCTCCATCGCTGCTCCCACCCTATGGAACTCACTACCCCAAACCGTCAGAGACTCCTCCTCACTCACCACATTCAAAACATCACTGAAGTCTCACCTCTTCAGCACTGCCTTCAACCAATGAAGGTCACCTCACCTTCTGTCTCCTTTCTCTGTTTGTTTACTTATTTATCTATTTATTCACTTCTCTATGTTCTAGAAATCCCTGTAAAGCGTCTTTGAGTGTTTGAAAAGCGCTATATAAATGTAATGCATTATTATTATTATTATTATTAAAGGAAATGTGCATGGCAAGTTTTGTTAATAGAGAGAGTGATGGGTGCCTGGAACATGCTGTGGGGAGGGGTGGGGGGGGGGGGGGGGGTGGGGGGGTGGAGGCAGGTACAATTGTAGCGTTGAAGAGATTTTTAGACAGGCACATGGATTTACAGAGAATGGAAGGATATGGATCACATGCAGACAGAGGAGCTTAGTTTAAATTGACATCGTGTTTGGCGTAGGCATTGTAGACAGAAGGGCCTGTTGTGTGCTGGACTGCCTTATGTTCTGTCCACCCCATCCCTCAGTCCGTAATGCTCCATTTTATTTTGTCTGTAATATGTTTGGAATTGCAATTACCTCCAAAAATCGAGAAAGAGGAGATTAAACATAGAAACATAGAAAATTACCACCGATGCAAGGCTCACTGGTCTATAATTCCCCGTTTTCTCTCTCCCTCCTTTCTTCACAAGTGGGGTTACATTAACTAACTTCCGGTCCACAGAAATTAATCCAGAGTCCATAGAACATTGGAAAATGATCACCAATGCATCCACGATTTCTCGGGCCACCTCCTTGAGTACTCTGGGATGGTGACTAATCCTTCCTCATTACACAATACCCAGTCTAGGATGGCCTACTCTCTAGTTGGTTCCTCTACATATTGGCTTAGAAAACCATCCCATATACACTCCAGGAAATACTCCTCCTCAGCGTTGTTAAATATGAGGCTGTTACTTTGTTCCAGAATGTGGTATTTTATATGCTTAATAAAATGAATAAACACCTTAAAGAAAAAACTGCCATATATTTCACTTATATCGTATGCCCCAGAGCTGTGCTGTCTCAATGCAGTCCTAAAGTTCTGGCACTTTTCCACTGTGACTTTGAGATTCTTATTTGATAAATCGGCAAAAAAAAAAAATGATGCAGAAAAATTGTGAGAAGCTCTCATAAAAGGAGTAATGTCTGACAAAAACGTATATTTAGTGCTTAACACTCGATAGCTGAGTAATTCCTTCCCAATGTGGTTCATTGTGTTGTTCAAACACTGACTTGAAATACCCCTAAAGATCACAATCTTTGCAAATGCAGATTAAATGGGTGCGCATTTCATCTATTTGACTGAGAATTTATGTGAAATTCAAATGAATTACATTTTTCTGCAATCTTGTTAGAGAGCATGTTGACTGGTTGCATCACGGCCTGGTTTGGCAACTTGAACACCCAGGAACAAAGGCGGTCACATAAAGTGATGAACACAGCCCAGTCCATCGCAGGCACCGACCTCTCCACCATCGAAGGGATCTATCTACACGACGGGCTGCCTCAACAAGGCAGCCAGCATCATCAAGTACCCATACCATCCTGTCCAAGTTCTTGTTTCATTCCTGCCATCGGGAAGAAGATATAGGAGTCTGAAAACTAACATCCAGGTTCAGGAACAGCTTCTTCCTGCCAACCATCAGCCTATTGAATGCTACAAACGCCAACTAAACTCTGAACTACAAACTTCCTTGATTGCACTAGAGCTTTATTTTGTTCTTTTGCACAAATTGGGTGCTTTATTCATTTATTGGACTTTTTATGTTTGTTTATTATATTATCCATTGAGTACTGTGTCTTTTTTGAAGACCTGCTGTGCTGCTGTAAGAAAGCATTTCATTGTTCCGTATCGGTGCATATGATAATAGAACACTCTCGACTCTTGATTTGACTCTTGAAGTTGCATCTGTTTTGCTCACATTAATAAGTAAATGAACAATGACAACAATGTGAAGATAGGCACAAAAAGCTTGAGTAGCTAAGCGGGACAGGCAGCGTCTCTGGAAAGAAGGAATGGGTGACGTTTCGGGTCAAGACCCTTCTTCACGCTTCTTCCTTGAACCGAAACGTCACCCATTCTTTCTCTCCAGAGATGCTGCTTGTCCCGCTGATTTACTCCAGCTTTTTGTATCTATCTTCAGTTTAAACCAGCATCTGCAGTTCCTTGGTAGACACAAAATGCTGGAGTAATTCAGCGGGTCAGGCAGCATCTCGGTAGAGAAGGAATGGGTGACGTTTCGGGTCGAGACCCTTCTTCAGACCATCTATCTGTGAAAGCAAAAGGTATAATTGGAAATTTCAGGTCAAGGACCTGCATCAGAACTGGTGGATGGCAAATGTTGTTGCTAACGTTGAAGAAGGCTCCCTGTGAAGGTCCAGCCATCTCAGTAGCCTGTCCCTGTGGACTTCCACTGCTGCCAGGCACCAATTCAACAAGATCCAAGGCATCCTTGGAACAACAACAATATTTAAAAGACACTTGGACAGGTACATGGATAGGAAAGGTTTAGAGGGAATGGGCCAAACGCAGGCAAATGGGCCTACCTTGGATGGGACACATGTTGGTCGGCATGGCCTTTTTGTGTTCTGAATGAATCTATGATTCTATTCCCTCCAGAGATGCTGCCTGGCCCATTGAGTTCCTCCGGCATTGTGTTTTACTCACGATTCCAGCATCTGCATTTCCTTTTGTCTATTAGTATTAAGTCAATTTTTCATCAAATTCTTCTTTCATCGTTATTATATCCATTTATACTAATTCTGAGCACTTATGCCCATTCATTTTGCACATTGCCTTACAAATCTGGTTTTAATATGTACTTTCCTGTTCGCAGTGTTTAATTCCTACCTTCACTGATATAAAAATTACCTGCTACTGAAGACTATATGACAACCCTTGTGGCACAATACGTAGCTTTCACTTCCTGAGTTTTACTTCAGAATCAAAGCGGAATAGTTCACCATTCATTTGATTTAATTCCTTAATGCTACACCACAGACGGAAAGAACTCCCTTTAGACATAAACAATATTTCATCCAGCTGGAATTAAGGTGGCAGGAACGTCACTAAAAACTGAGGTGTCCATAAACTATTTAGGTTAATATGTCCATGTAATACTTTCCTTGTAAAAAGAACACAAAGTGCTGGAGTAACTCAACGGGTCAGGCAGTGTCACTGGGTGCCGTGAACATGAATGGGTGTCGTTTCACGTCGGGACCTTTCTTCAGACTGATTGGGGGGGGGGGGGGGGGTGGGGAACAAAAGCTAGAAGAGATGGACAGGACAAAAGTTGGCAGGTAATAGACGAACACAGGCAAGGAGGGCTTTGACAGGCATGTGGTTGGACAAGGCCAGAGATGAAATAAAATGTGTGAGACAAAAGTTGCGAATTGCGAAGCCAAAAGAAGGATGTGGGTAGGGGGGAGGAGGAAGGGGAGGGAAGAAATTGGTGCAAGTCTAGGTGGGGCACAGGGGAATGGGGAGGGTGAACGCGGTATGTGGGGGAGAAAGAGAAGGAGGAGGTGGGGGGTGTTGATAGATGCTTGGACAAAGGCTAGAGATTGGACCTGAGGTCAGAGATCTTTCCTTATGGTGACACAGTGGAGCAGCTGGTAGACCCACTGCCTCATAACGCCAGAGATCGGATGCTGTCTGTGTGGAGTTGGTGTATTCTCTCCGCGACTGCTTTGGTTTCCTCTGCATCCTCCGGTTTCCTCCCAAATTCCGAACACGTGTAGGCTTGCAGGCTAATTGGCCTCTGTAAATCACCCTTAGTGTGTAGGGAGTGGATGCAAAAGTGGGATAAAATAGAACTAGTGTGAACGCGTGATCGATGTTCGGCGTGAAACCGGTGGGCCGAAGGGCCTGTTTCCATTCTGCATCTCTAAAGTAAATTAAATGTATGGATTGTCTGATGCAAATAAGGATGGGGTAAACAATGTGAACTGATGTGAGAGTATTCTCTCTCTGCTCTTTGAGATCATTGATGGTGGAATGGCCAAAAATGAAGGAGGCTGCGGAAATGAATGAATGAATGAATGAATGAATGAATGAATGAATGAATGAATGAATCAATCAATCAATCAATGACTGAATGAATAAATGAATACTTTATTGTCACGTGACAAGTCTTGTCACATGACAAGGCATGCAAATAGTCGCCCATAAAGGACGCTTACAAAGTTACAAAGTACCTCCGCGCCAGGTCCCCCTTTGTTCTTCCCCCTCCCCCTCCCCCCCCCCTCACAGCGGATCCTCCATTGTCCATTGTTCTTCCCCCTCCCACACGGCAGTCCACGTCACAACTTGCCACACCAAAGGTGGTGGAGATTGCTTGTCCATCAGAGGTATTGACCTCCCAACATCGCAGGGATCCTCAAGAAGGCAGCTAACATCACCAAATATCCACACCACCCTGATCACACTTCGTATCTTGCTGTCACAATTGGGAAGATGGCACGGGTGCCTGAAAACCTTGACCTCCAGGTTCAACAACAGCTTACTGCCATCAACCATCAGACCTATCAACTTGGCCCAACCCTAACCATAACCCTACCTTAGCACTGAACCACGGTGGTCTTTTTAAAAGTCACATTTAAAAGACCTTTGGACAGGTATATTTGATAGGAAAGGTTATGAAGGATTTAGTCCAAATGCGAGCAAATAGAACTAGCAGTAGATCTACTGCCTCACAGCACCAGAGACCCAGGTTCGATCCTGACCTAGGTTGCTGTCTGTGTGGAGTTTGCACATTCTCCCTGTGACTGTGTGGGTTTTCTCTGGGTGCTCGGGTTTCCTCCCACAACCCAAAGATGTTCACATTTGTAAGTTAATTGGCTTCTGTAAATTGTCCCTAGAGTGTAGGATACAATTTGTGTACTGGTTGGCACGGACTCGGTGGGCCAAAGGGTCTGTTTCCATACTTTATCTCTAAACTAAACTAAATTTAGATGAGGCATTTTGGTTGGCATGGGCAAGTTGAGCCGAAGGGCCTGTCTCCATGATGTGGGACTCTATAACTGTGTTAAGTAACAGACCATCCAGTACTCACTTGAGCTTGACTTCACAACACCTCAGCTTCCTACCACTGCCCCAACTATTCCATGTTGCCCCCAGCCTGTTTAAGGGGCACAAAAAGGTGGGGGAATTATTGTCAGAAAGAAAACCGCTCTCCTGATTATAACTTGTGTGCAAATTGTGCCTGCTCAAAGAAAACTTAATGCTTCAGTAGTTAAATAGTTCAGCAAATGAAGCTCTGCAGAACACAGTCTGGGAGGCATCCTGGGGAGTCCTCAGAAGAGCCATGAAGTGTACCACTTACCGACGTCACCAGCTGTAATTACAGGGAACCGAAGGCACTGCACACAGCAACAGGAATGCCTGATCCATTGCCCCTCACCACTTCCTGAATGCGTTCGTGGACAAAATGAAACACGTTTAAAATCCTAAGCTTGTTCAGTTTGACGATTGGAATCCTTGTTTACAGTCATTCACAAATCCTGCTCACAATCTGTAGGAGATTTCATTGGTGGTGTCTGTTAGCACAGTGCAGGTGCCTAAGAATGTGTAGAAAGGAGCTGCAGATGCTGGTATATGCCTGACGAGAGACACAAGGTGCTGGAGTAACTCAGCGGGTCAGGCAACATCTCCGGAGAAAAAGGATGGGTGATGTTTCTGATCGGGAACCTTCTTCAGACTTTTGATATTCCTTTTAACTTTCAGTTATTCCTTTTACAGTATCTGATATTCTAGAAACATAGAAAGTAGGTGCAGGAGTAGGCCATTCAGCCCTTCGAGCCAGCACATCCATTCAATATGATCATGGCCGATCATCCTGAATCAGTACCCCATTTCTGCTTTCTCCCCATATCCCTTTATTCCGTAAATTCTATTCAATTTTTGCGGCCGATTTGGTACTGACCACTTTACATCACCAATCAAAGTAAACTTCACCCACATATTTGAGAAGAGCAGAAATACCATAATTTCTAATGTACTGTTGTTGTGCTAATTCATGTTGCAACGCATAGAGCATAGAACAGGACCCCGTAGGAACAAGCATTTAGGTCGATAATGTTCATGTCAAACGTGATGCAAAGTCAACCTAATCTCATCTGCCTGCACGTGATCCATATCCCTACATTCCCTTCATATCCATGTGCCTCTCGTAAAAGCCTCTTAAATGCCATTATCATATCTGCCTGCACCATCCTACACCCAACCATTCCTACATTTATAAAAGACGGCCCATATATCTCTTAAACTTTGTCCCTTTCTCCTTAAAGCTATACCCTCTAGTCTTTGACATTTCTACTCTGGGGATAAAGGTTCTGACTGTCTACCCTATCTATACCTCTCTTACCTTTATAAACTTCTATCAGGTCTTCTCTCATTCTCTGACACTCTGGAGAAAATAATCCAAATTGGTCCAGCCTCTTCCTGAAGCCATTACCACCTAATCCACATGTCATTCTAACCTGAATTCTGACCTTTCTTCAGTCTGAAGGGTCTGGACCTGAAACATCCCCCATTCCTTCTCTCCAGAGATGCTGTCTGAGTTACTCCAGCTTTTTGTGTCTATCTTTTGTCATTCTGACCTTTCTGTCCTAGGCCTCCTCCATTGTCAGAGTGAGGCTAAACGCAAATTGGAAGAACATCTCATATTTTGCTTGGGCAGCTTACAGCCCAGGGGTATGAATATTGATTTCTCTAACTTCAAGTAACCCCTGCATTCCCTCTCTCCCCATCCCTCCCCCACCCATGTCACACCAGCTTTCATTCTCACCTAGCTACAGCTAACAATGGCCTGTTTCCTTTATCATTGCATCTTTTTTGCATATCTTTCATTGATTTGTTCTAGATCTCTCTACATCATTGTCTATATCACTCGTTTCCCTTTCCAATGACTTTCAGTCTGAAGAAGAGTCTCGATCCGAAACATGATCCTTTCCTTCCCTCCAGGGATGCTGCCTGTCCCGCTGAGTTACTTCAGTATTTTGTGTCATTCTGGTGAACCTCTTTTGCATCCTCTCCAAAGCCTCCACATCCTTCCTGTAATGGGGTGACCAGAACTGCACACAATATTCCAAATGCGGCCTAATCAAAGTTCTACAAAGCTGAAATATGACTTCCTGACTCTTACACTCAACTGAAGGCCAGCATACACCACTGAAGGCAAGCATACCATGCACTTTCTTTACCACTCTATCTACTTGTGTTGGCACTTTTTGGGAGCATGGCAACAGGGGCCCTAGTGAGTTTAAAAGGAGTGCAGGAGATGAGGGCTTGGTAAACTAGCGGGAGCCTGGGAACTGGGGAGCTTGGAGTGTATTAAAGGAAGTGCAGGAATCCAGACCCTATGAATTTAAAAGGGAGCACAGGAATAGGGTGCACAGTGTGTGAAACGGAATGTGGAAACTGGGACCAGTTAGTATGAATGAGTGCAAGGACTAAGGCCTCAGTGGGTTTAAAGGGAGTGTGGTAACAAGGGCCCCAGTAAGTGTAGGAGGAGTGAGGGAACTAGGGCCCCAGTAAGTGTAAAGGGGACAGCACTGTAAATAAGAGTCCCACTGAGTGAGAGTTGGACTGTCCCAGTGAAATAAAAGGAGGTGGGAACAAGGGTCACAGTGAGTTTAAAGGGAATGTAGGAAGTGGGTCCCCATGATGTTAAGGAGAACACGGAATCAGCATCCGGAGAGCCAGATGCCTAACCATTTCTGGACGGCAGATGATCAGAGTTTTCCTGTAATGGCTACTGTATCTTGGTGAACAGAATAACTCCCTCCAATTTATCTCAGAACAACTCACGGGATTGTGTGTGTGTGTGCGTGTGCATGTGCGTGTGCGTGTGCGTATGTGCGCGCGTGTGCACATGTGTATGTGAAAGTCGGAAGAATTGGAATCTTTGTGTTGACTCTCTGCTAGTTCTGTCACCCTCTGCGGCAGCCTGATGAATGACTTGAACAGAATACTGTGTAATATTGTAGGGTAATTTGGGGAGTGATTAAGGTTACCACAATCCCTGCCAGCAAAAGTAAAGGTTCATTTAAATTTTTAGTGCTACACTAATTAGTCAGTAGGTGTCAGAGACACAGAGCAGCGATTTTTTTCAGTTCCCAGCTAAGTTCAAAGCTTGCCTTCCATGCCCAGCTTTTCTAAAGAGACAACGGTGATTTCTCGAGTAAACACAGAACAACCAAAACCAAAATGAAGTGAAGTCGTGTGAAGAAGCTTTGTTTCTCAAGTCAAGAGAGAGTCAAGTGTGTTTAATTGCCAAGTGTGCTGACAACACAACGACAAAAGAGAAGGTAAACACAAAGTGCTGGAGTAACTCTACGGGTCAGGCAGCATCAAATGATAGGTGATGTTTTGGGTCAGGACCCTTCTTCAGATGGGTCTAAAGAAGGGGTTCTGATGGGTCTGAAGAAGGGTTCCAATCATGTATCTCCAAGGATGCTGCCTGACCTGCTGAGTTGCTCCAGCATTTTGTGTCTTTCCTTGTTAAACCAACATCTGCAGTTCCTTGTTTCTACAACCCACAAGCCTACATATCTTTTGGATGTGGGAGAAAACTGAAGCACCTGTAGAAAATCCACACGGTTAGAGGGAGAACATGTAAACTCCACACAGTCAGCATTTGAGGTCAAGATCTGGTGCTGTGAGGCAATAGCTCTACCAGCTGAACCTCTATGCCATGTCATAGATTCATAGTGTCATACAGCATGGAACCAGGCCCTTCAGTCCAATGCCCATACCAACCAAAATGCCCCACCTACACTGGTCCCACCTACCTGCATTTGGCCCTATACCTCTCTAAATCTGGTGGATGGTTGCTAATTGACTCTATTTCCTTTTGCCTCACCGTACTTCCTGTTTGCTCTTTCTGGATATCTTTTTTAAAGGAGGAAACACCACAGTGAGGAACTGAAGGAGTTTGCCTCACTTCAAGGTTTTGGAAACAGCCAACTGCTCCCAGACACGTGTCAATAATTATTCCCCTGGTAACGCAGCCAAGACAGGGAGAGCATGGGCAGACTGAGGAGGAAGAGTTTCAGAGGGACATCAAAGATTCACAGCTTTGAAGAGGAGATGAGCACACTTCCTTCTCTGGCACCAGGAAACAGTGGCAAATTGAGCGTGAAAAGCCCTTGGCTCTCCATTGACACAGTGCCATTGATTGCATGCCGACACCATCCATGAACATGGAGGCACAGGAAAGGTTTAGGTTTAGGTTTATTATTGCCATGTGTACTAAGATGTAGCGCAAAGCTTTGTTTAGCCTGCTCTTCAATCAGATTAGGTAATACTGTACATGAATATAAACAAGCCATACTCAAGTACAAACCCAAACTCAAGTTGGGCGACGTGGTGCAGCGGTAGAAGTGCTGCCTGACAGCGCCAGAGACCCAGGTTTGATCCTGACTACGGGTGTTGGCTGTACAGAGTTTGTATGTTCTCCCTGTATGTTTCTTCTCGGTGTTCTGGTTGCCTCCCGCAGTTCAAAGACGTGCAAGTTTGTAGGTTAATTGGCTTCTGTAAATTGTAAATTGTCCACAGTGTATAGGTTAGTGCTATTGTATGGAGTTATCACTGGTTGGTGTGGACTTGGTGGGCCGAAGGGCATGTTTCCATGTTGTATCTCGAAAGTCTAAAGTCTACAATAGACGGAGCAAAAGGGAAGATACAGAGTGCAGAATATGGTTGTTAGCATTGTAGCGTAACAATTCTATAGACAAAGTCCAATGTCTGCAATGAGGTTGGAGAATTGGGACAGACCCCAGCTTATGGAAGGACCATTCGGAAGCCTGAAAACCGAGGGGAAGCAGCTGTTTCTATGTCTGGTGGTGTCTTTGAAGCTTCTGTACCTTCTGCCTGACTGGAGCAGACAGCGGGGCGGGAAAGATCCTTGATTATGTTGGCTGATTTCCCGAGGGAACGTGAAGTGCAGAAGAGGCAATGGTGGGGAGTCTGGTCTGTCTGATGGACAGGGCTACATCCACAACTCTGCAATTTCTGGCACGCTTGGGGAGAGCAGTTTTCCAAAAGGTTTTCTGAGTATTGTCTGACTGTGTAGAGTGTACCTGCAGTGTAATCCCTAGGATAGACAGAAAATGCTGGAGTAACTCAGTGGGACAGGCAGCATCTCTGGGGAGAAGGAATGGGTGATGTTTCAGGTTGGGACCCTTCTTCAGATTCAGTGTAATCCCCAATACCACACAACAAATCTCCAGCTTTCTACCTTCCCATCCATAGTAAATCAGGCAGTGGTGGGGTTGCTGCCTGATAGCACCAGAGACCTGGGTTTGAACCTGACTACAGGTGCTCGTCTGTACAGAGTTTGTACATTCTGCCCCTGAGCCAAGCAAGGGCAAATGGGATGAGCTAAGATGTGCCATTATGCTCGGCATGAATGAATTGGGCTGAAAGGCCTGTTTCCGTGCTGTACGACTCCATAACTTTTAGTTTCATGCTTGTAGAGATGACAGTAACTACACTGAGATTCAGCGTGAGTTATGAGACCCTGATTTTAACTTAACCCAACTTATGGGATCAACATAGTGTTGTCATGGACCTTTTGACTTTTCATTAAAATCTGAACAATAAAATCAACCACAGGATTTAACGAATGCCAAATCTAAATCCCTAACCACGCTGCCTCTTCCCACAACTGTATGCCCTACACAGTTTAAAATGAAACCAATCTGTTTGCCTTTGAACAGCTTAAAGATTTTCTTTGGACATGCCTAAATCTTGATTAAAAATTAGTTAAGAAAGGATTAAGTAATCTAAGGTTGCCCCAAGTCTATGAATGCCTCTGCATTAGTCAGACAGCAACACTCTTGGGAGAAATACAAAAGTTGATAATGCCAATAATGCTGGTTAAAATGGACGTTGTGCAAGACTGTGCAATGTACTTACTTTGGCTTGCACTTTTATGGTCTGGTTACCGAGTATAACTGACAATTTATTGTACCATTGTTTATTGTATATTTATTTATCTGTCGTGTTGTTGTGTTAATGGGCCTGTAAAGGTGCAGCGAGTTAGATTTCATTATTGCGGTCCTGGTGCAGTTGACAATTAAACGCTCTTGACTAAAATGCAACACTGCTTCTTTCCACTGAGGAACAAGGCACAGAGGTGCAGCAGCAGAGTTGCTGCCTTACAGCACCAGAGACTCAGGTTCGATCCTGTCTACGGATGCTCTGTGTGGTGTTTGCACTTTCTCCTTGTTTGCACTTTCTTCTTGCTCTTTTTCCGCGTGCTCTGGTTTCCTTCCACTTTCCACAGACATGCAGGTTTTGTGCGTTAATCAGCCTCTGTAAAGTGGCCCTAGCTGGTAGGATAGAACTATTGTACAGTCGGACTCAATGGGTTGAAGGGCCTGTTCCCACATTGTATCTCTAAACTAAACTAAACTAAACAAAACATGCACACCCATGATGTGTAAGAAGGAACTGCAGATGCTGGTTTAAACCGAAGATAAACACAAAAATCTGGAGTACCTCAGCGGGCCAGGCAGCATCTCTGGAGAGAAGGAACGGGTGACGTTTCGGGTCGAGACCCTTCTTCAGAGTCTGAAGAAGGGTCTCGACCCGAAACGTCTCCCGTTCCTTCTCTCCAGAGATGCTGCCTGGCCCGCTGAGTTACTCCAGCTTTTTGTGTCTATTGTCTGCTTGATATTCTATAAAGGCCCCAAAACACCTGCCATAGTCATACGGCAGGAAAACAGGCCCCTTAGCTCAACGTGTCCATGCCGTCCAAGATCTACACCCGCCCCACCTGCCCGGTTTTGGCCCACACCCCTCTGAGCCTTTCCTATCCGTGAGAAGGTGCGGGCTCCTGCGCTGATGGGAACTTGCTTTTGGAACATTTGTTTTATTTTTTGAAGTTGGAGGCTTTGGATGAACCCCCCCAAAAAAATTTAAATGATTTGCCCCAGTTTAGTAATTACAAATCCAATAATAGTACAGTGAAAATAATCTTATATTTCTTGACTTTGTTGCTTTAGCCTCCAAAGGCTAATCTAGAGCCTAGAGGACCGGAGAAACTGTCTTCCTGTGGCATAATGTTGAGACTATATTATCTCTCCTTAATGTGGCCCAGATGTAACGCACAATGAGCACCTCAGCAGAACATCCTCAACTGCACCTTAGCACTCATCTAATTTTTCCTGATTCTGATTACCCTATGAGTTCTCTGTGACACTGTTAATTTGGTCACCACAGTATGGAAGTTAGGGGCAACGGCTGGAAACTGAATTCATTTTCCAAGTTTAATTTGATTTAGCTTAGTTCATTCAAAGCAGATTGCAAAGCAGAAACGCCAGTCTCATGTAATGGATCCGTGAAACAGAGCTGGGAACAACTTCCCCATTTCGCAATGGGAAACCTTTACTGAATTGTTGGTGAAGAAATGCTAACACAACACGAGCATTGTTTTGCTATTTTCTTGCAGAATTAAATGTTAGTTTAGTTTAGGGATTCAACATGGAAGCAGGCCCTTCGACCCAACATGCTGGCCATCGATCACCCGTTCACACTAGTTTATTTTAGTTCAGCGATACAGCGCACAAACAGGCTCTTCGGCCCACTGAGGCCGCGCTGACCAACAATCCCCGCACATTAACACTATCCTACACACACTAGGGACAATTTACACATACACCAAGCCAATTAATCTACACACCTATACGTCTTTGGAGTTTGTGAGGAAACCGAAGGTCTCGGAGAAAACCCACGCAGTCACAGGGAGAACGCACAATCTCCGTACAGGCAGCACCCGTAGTCGGGATCAAACCCGGGTCTCCGGCGCTACAAGCGCTTTAAGGCAGCAACTCTACCGCTGTGCCACCGTGCCGCCCCTCTATGTTATCGCACTTTCGCATCCACTCCCTATATATTAAGAGCAATTTGCAGAGGCCAGTTAACCTAAAAACCTGCACGTCTTTGGGATGTGGGAGGAAACTGGAGCACCTGAAGGAAATCCAGGCGGTCACAGGAAGAACGTGCAAACTCGACACAGACAGCAGCTGTCAGGATCAAACCCGGGTCTCTGGGGCCATGAGGCAGCAGCTCTGTCTCAGTTGGTGGCTAGCAACCCTGAATGGCATGGTTGAAAGGCAAAGGCCAATAGCAAGCTGAAGGGCAGATGCCGACAGCATGTTCCAGGCACCAATCATCAACGACATTAAAAAACTTGCACAGCACATCTCCTCTACCCCTTTAATCTAAAAGCCATTCTTTCTAGTATTTAATTTTAGCATCCGAGGAAAAAGTTCCTGGCTGCTTCACCCTATCAATGTCTTACAATACACACAAAGCTGAGAAAAGTGAAGGAACACAAAATGCTGGAGTAACTCAGCAGGACATGCAGCATCTCTGGATGAAAGGAATGGGTGCTATTTTCTTGATCCTTCTCTTGATCTGAAACTTTACCCATTCCTTTCATCCAGCGATGCTGCCTGTCCCATTGAGTTACTCCAGCATTTTGTGTCTATCTTCAGTGTAAACCAGCATCTGCAGTTCCTTCCTACACAAAGTGAAGGAACAGCCGGTTTCAATTCCGTCTCCACAAAGATTTTTCATCATAGCTTGTTGTATTCTAAGTAGCAATAATCTGCTGAATACCAAGGATTTCTTACCAGTTGCAACTTTATATTAGATATTGAACTACCACTGAAAAGTAAATTCACCTTTTTCAGGTAAGTCATATGAAGTGGTGAAATTATTCATGAACTGTAGTAAGATACAGATTAGCTGATAAATCTCAGCCACAGAATGAACTGTTGCATTGTGAAATAACAATCATGTCTTATATTTAACAATAATAATGCAGATAGTACTGTTTTTTTGACAAAGGATGCTGTACACATCTCACTTCTGCCTCCTGTGTCATATCTGATGGGCTGAATGGCTTCCTTCTGTATCTTGTGGGACTAGGTTACTGTATATGGGGCATCGTGGTATCACAAAGACGTGCGGGTTTGTAGGTATCCTTCTAAACCTTTCCTAACTTTAGTTTAGTTTAGTTCAGAGATACAGCATGGAAACAGTCCATAAAAACTTTATACTTTTTTATTTGACGAAAATGCATCATAAGTTCGCAAATGAGTGCTCGATGTTTTTGGCCTCTGATCATAACAGTTGTGCATTTAATGTTACCAACTATTATAAGAGGGCTAGGTTTAAAAATAATAAATTTGTGATCCAAAGTTAACTTTCTCAATCTTTCTAAGAATGTGCCATTAGGCCCATGGAATATACATGTTGGGCAAGGTTCAAGCTTTAGCCACAGTTGGCTATCTGTCTACGACTTGGCCCCAGCATTTTAATGTGAAATTATGCTTCATGTTTCTGCTCAAATTCCATTGCATAATCACAAGCACAAAATCTTCCTTCTGCCAGTTCAATTACCCAGCATTTCAGGAACTTGTTTTGGACAATATATTTAAAAATATTTCATGGTATTATCGATCTGTTCCACCAATACACTTGAAAATGGATTTAAATGCAGAAAATAGGCAGATTTAATGAGAACAAAGGTAGACACAAAATGCTGGAGTAACTCAGTGGGACAGGCAGCATCTCTGGAGAGAAGGAATGGGTGACGTTTCGGGTCGAGACCCTTCTTCAGACTGTAATGAGAATGATACAGGTTGGATAGACTTGAATTATTACCTCTGGAATGTCAGAGGTTGAGGGGAGACTTAGTAGAAGTGTATAAAATTATGAGAGGCATAGAAAGGGTAGACAGTCGGAACCTGTTTCGCAGGGGAGGAATGTCCAACACGAGAGGACATCGCTATGAGAAAGGGGACAGTTGAATGGAGATGTGCAAGGCAAGTTTTTTTTACACGGAGAGTGGTGGGGGCCTGGAACGCATTGTCAGGGGTGATGGTGGCTGCAGATACAATAGTAGTACTAGGAGGCTTTTGCATAGGCACATGGATATGCAGGGAGTGGAGGATGTGGATTATGTACAGGCAGATAAGATCAGTTTAAATTGGCATCATCTTCGGCACAAACATTGTGCGTTGTAGGGCCTGTCCCTGTGCTGTACTGTTCTACGTTATATCTTCAATAAACCTTTCACTGAATATTATAAATAAATGATATTTAAAAATATTAATTTATCGATTCCACCATAAACTCTCTACGGAACTGATTTGCGGCAATACTGAGAATTATATACTACATTCTCTATCTTCCCCTTTGCTCAACCTGTTATGCTTGAGTTTGTCTTGATTGTCTTGATTGTATTGATTGTATTGATTGTATTGATGTACAATATTATCTGGTCTGATTGAATAGCATGCCAAACAAAGCTGTTCATTGTACCCATGACATCCACTGTACACATGACAATAATAAACCTAAACCGAAACTTTAGTGCCGTTGTACATCAAAACAAGCTTAACTTTAAGAGCCTCTGTGAAGATTTGTAAATGCTGGCAATTAACATAAACTTGCCTTAGTGATGAGTTTAATTTGTAGGGTTCCCTGCTTTGTGGGTAGTGTCAGACTCTACAGCAATGTTTTTGAAACTTCTGCAGATTACCTCAAAAATTCAATTTGCACTTCCCGTCACTTCCAATGGAAATTTCTGCCGATTTTCCACGTTTTATCAACTGGTAGACATTTATTTTGACTGCAAAATAAACCATCTAATGAACTGACTCTGTCAATTGACTTTGTGCAATTATTGATGTCTATTCTGCAATGCGCAAATTATGTTTTGTACAAAAGTCATCAATTGCAGATTATTTTCACAGATGATATATACAAATGCAAAGCAAATACAGGTTGATGATACTGACCACATTTCAATTGCTTGTTCGTCTCTTTAATATACTTGCAAAAACTGGCTGATTGTGAGTGGAAACAATAAAGTCCGACACATTTGCTGATGACGCATTTCACATTTGTTTAATGTGAAATATGCTGCAATCAGATCAAACTTGCTTATTTTCGATTCTGAAAACTATTTTGTGTGATACCATGTTAATGAGTTCATTTGCTGTAAGCTAAACAAAGCAATCTCACAGATGATATGTTGAACAGAGGAAGAATTCTGCATCCCATGAATGTTTATTTTTGATTCCTGGCTACATAACTGATTAGCATGCAGTTAGAACTGCAGGAAAATAACACAACTGTATAAACAACGTTTTAATCTATTAAAATATACACATCAATCAGGCCACCATTAGTAACAGGTTATGCTTCAAAAATCAGAGGGTCTTCCGTACTTCTTACCCCAGTCTCTCAGACAAATCCAACATGTTGTTTGATCAAACAAGAACTCAATTCAACCATTAGAGAGACAACATTGCACTGATCTTGGAGACAATGATGAATCAATACAAACGTTTTTTAAAAATTGCTGCATTTTGTGATATTTGCTAATTATAACTGGCCAGATTACGATGCTTAGACTGACATGAAGCAGACTGAATAACACAAATCTTTTGGAGCAAAGAATGATCAAGTCTGAAACAGACAGCAAATGAGAAGAGGAACCAGTGACTGAGTAACTGCCGCATTGTGTTGTCAGTGATTTTAGCTCATTTAATATCAGGACAGGATTTCCAACCCAACTAAAGTTATTCAACTGTCTTGGCAGCCAGACACGGTTCTGACAAGGTAAACTTGTAGAGGTAAATAGTTTTTCCGCTATGAGACAACATAAGCTTTTTCAAATGACATTCAAGAAAAATAACCCACTTTATCAACAGAACATATTCCACCAAATAGCATGCTTAAAAAAGCCTCATATCCCAACATCAGCTTGCACGGACACACTTCGCAACTGATGTTCAAAGACCGCCAATAAACAAATCCCAATCTTAAGAGTTAAACACCTCTCAAAACCCCAAAGCAGCGGAGAATTACAGACAAAAGACAATTACACATCCAATTTACACTGTCTAAAATCTACCTCAACTGGGGGAAAAAAATTGGAATTGTTCAAAGATGCACAGCAAGAAAATTACAGCTCACTATTAAACAGTCAGACGGTAAATATTGCACATATTCTATCAATAAAGCCACGGGTGTGACTGATTGTTGTGGGAATACTCACTGTTTGAAACCCAGCAGGGCTAAGAATGAACAAATCTAATAGTTGGGCATTAGAGTTTGCTGCAAAAATGTAAACATTTTACAACGCCAATGATTAAAACTAAGTATACAATGAAGCACTATGCTGGTTGGAAAGTACAAATAAAGGGCAGAGTATTTGGAGCCTGGTGAATGGGGGACACTTCTGAAACATCTTCATGCATGGACAATCTGATGACTTATTTTATACAATAGGCATTCTCCTTAATGAAGCACAATTACTCCATCAACAGTGGTAGCCAGTCTGAATAGGCAAACTCATTATACCACTGAATTAGCGACATTGATTTGCTGCATTTATTAGAGCAGTACAGAAGTGGGAAAAAGTTAAGAACTGGTTTGTTCCTCGACCAAATTCACCAATTGGTTTATATCCTTGTATATTTTCTTATACTATAATAACAGCGTTTTCCCAGCTACTGCTGCACATTCGAGACAAAGATTACGATATAAATCATCTTGCTCTAGAAGCACAGTGACCACAACATGAGGTGAAACACAGGGGTTTCTTTGAAATATTGCCTTATTTTGCACCGCACAGCCTCTTTGATTGAAAGTTCATGCCTACATCGTTACCCTTTGATAAGTAATACTTCATAAAATCCCAAATTTCTCCCTACGTTATCCCCTTACGAAAAGACACCAGACATCGCTGAATTGTGAATGCCCCTCACATTATCTATTGAGTCGGCGTGAGGCGCAAAACGCTGGAGAAAAAGAGACTGGCTGCCAACTCACCATCCACCACGTCTTGGCTGACATGTCATAGCACAGCTGCCATTTGATGGAGCTGTCATTTGCCTTCCCGGCCATTCTGTTGCCAGCAACCTGCATGTGATATAGCTTGCTGAAGATAAGAAGCCTAATCGAGAGGACGTATGCTGCGGCATGTTAAGGCAGATGTAAGGCAATCCCTGTCAGGCTGCATGACGGGTAGAGACATTTTGCCCCTAATAGCCCAACCTGGCAGCTGTATTAAGCATATTAGGTTTACTTAGGCTGCAGAGAGTGAGTGTGAGAGAGTGGGAGCTTCCAATGTGTTCTGGTGGGTGACTACAGAGGTTAAGAGGCAGTCCACTTTGATTTGCATATTCTCAGTTCCACGCATTCCACTCGAGAATGGTTACCCCAATTGCACTCAGCATTTATCATCAAACGATATTTTACGACTGATCTAGATTTTCAGTGGTTTGTGACTGGGACAGCCCTATTTCTGCACAGTGCTTATGGGCCAGAACACACAGGTTGTACAGACTGCTGGGAGAGAGCCGAACTTGCCACAGGCTATGACTTCTCACCCCATAACAGCAGATGGAACTGGTTAAGGCTTCATTCCACATTTTGTTTTCACTATCTTACTGGAAAGAAAAAGGAGAAAAAGGGAACTCATTATCGGCGCAGAGGTTTTTTTTGCCCTGTGCGTGTTTTTACCGTGCAGAAGTTGAACAGACCCTCTCACACATCCGGCAGTGGCCCACGTTACAAGTGCAACTGAACCTTGAGGCTTACTTTCAAAATCTTCATGTGCTTTGGGGTTTTTTTTCTAATTCTCGTTGATAGGACAGTATTCTTTGGTAATGCCTGTCAAATGCCAGCAGTGATACACACTCTTCAGAAATGCAAGCAACGTCCACATTTCCCACATCTTGCATCTGTGGATCATTGCGAATACAAAAGTTGGCATGGATTTAAATACTAAAGCCATTTGTACCCCCTCCCCTGATGGAATTTAGTTTTGTTTTTACTAGAAGAACTCCTTGTAAATTTGGAACGAGCATTGTAACGAGGCAGGCGAGATTGCACTGAACGTCGAAGGTATTTGTTTCACAAAATGCTGGAGTAACTCAGCAGGTCAGGCAGCATCTCAGGAGAGAAGGAATCTCGGACCCGTCACCCATTCCTTCTCTCCTGAGATGCTGCCTGACCTGCTGAGTTACTCCAGCATTTTGTGAAATAAATACCTTCGATTTGTACCAGCATCTGCAGTTATTTTCTTACACTGAACGTCGAGATTATGATGATTATCATAGAAACAATGTTTTGAAATTTACCACACCTTGTGACATTTGCTGAACGTAACAGCACAGATTAAAATGAGCACAGACTGCCATAAAGCGAGCTAAATAATGCAGATCTTTGGAGCAAAGAATGTTCAACTCTGAAACAGACTGCAAATGAGACCAGCGAAACTTTGTAATTTTGGAACCAGCGTTGATACATGATTTATTAATTATGATAATTGTCTTCCAGGATTCTGCACCATTTTGAATGATTTATGTTTTAATGTCATTGCTATCTTATGAAAAAAAAGTTATTAACACTATAAAAAATGATTGGTGGCTAAAAGCATGTCTGTGGGCGCCAATGATGCCGTAAATCCCAGCACAACTCAACGTCTGCCCTTACTGGAGATGTTGAACACTCACGCAAAATGTATTTCTCAGGCGACTTTCCAAACAAAAATTAAGAAGAAATTCGTCTTCAAATTCATGGTCGCGTTGTGGAGCAGTATTTCGCAGAGGTGACCTGTATATTCGTAAGTGAGGCTTCCCGATGCATGTAAATGTGTTCCATTCCCTGCTGAGTTTTTCTGTTTATACAGGTGTATGATTCCCTTTTGTGAAAATGCAGATTATTTTTGTGACTTCAGAAATAATTCTTATAATGAGGGGCCTCTTTCCTGAAGTGACCACTCTTCGATAATTTTTACAGTCTTTACAGTATTCTTGGTGGCATTCACACGTACACTTTTATTTGTCCCTGGGTGATTTCACACGCAGGCGAGAAAGAGGTGTGGATTGGGCTACATTGTGATCACTCTTGTGGTTCATTTTCAATTAACTTTTCCTAGGTTCAAACATGCCATTTAAGATTTCAAAGTTCTCCAATGAGGTAGATGGGAGGTCAGGACCGCACACTAGCTGATGAGAGGACCGTTCAGTTGCCTGATAACAGCGAGGAAGAAACTGTCCCTGAATCTGGAGATATTTGTTATCAAGCTTCTGTACCTCTTGCCTGATGGGAGAGGGCAGAAAAGGAAGTGACTGGGTTGAGACTGGTCCTTGAGCATTCCTACAAGGAAAAGGAGCAGCAATCAGCAGTAGCAGCAGCAGCAATCAGCAGCAAGCAGCAGCAGCAATCAGCAGTAGCAGCAGTAGCAGCAGCAGCAAGCAGAAATAGCAAGCAGCACCTAGCTGTGTTGCTTGGGAAGTAGTGTGTGGGGATTGTGTGGGGATAGTAAGGAGTAAGACCTGTGTGATCTCCCGGACTAGTTTCGATCGCCTAGCTTGGGGTCGGAGAGGAATTTCCCGGATTTTTTCCCAAATTGGCCTGGGTTTTTTATCCGGTTTTTCGCCTCTCCCAGGAGATCACTCAGTTCTTTTGGGTGGGCAGTTGGAACGGTTGGAGTAGCGGCCGGGCGGTAGGTTTAGTAACCGAGCGCGGGGCTTTGTTTGGAGAGTATGACTGCCAGGGCAGTTTTTTGTTCTGGGTGTCAGATGTGGGGAATCTGGGAGTCTGATAGTCTTCCAGACATCCACATCTGCGCCAGGTGTGACGAGATGGGGCTCCTAAGGGACCGTATTAGGAACCTGGAGCGGCAGATTGATGACCTCCGTCTGATCAGGGAGAGTGAGGAGGTTATAGATAGGAGTTACAGGGAGGTGGTCACTCCTAGACCACGGGAGGTAGACAAGTGGGTCACTGTTAGGGGGGGCAAGGAACAGAGGCAGGGACTAGGGAGTACCCCGGTGGCTGTACCCCTTGGAAATAAGTACTCCTGTTTAAGTACTGTTGGGGGGGACAGCCTACCTGGGGGCAACGACGGTGCCCGGGCCTCTGGCAAGGAGTCCGGCCCTGTTGCTCAGAAGGGTAGGGAAAGGAAGAGGAGAGCAGTAGTAATAGGGGACTCTATAGTGAGGGGGTCAGATAGGCGTTTCTGTGGACGCAGTCGGGAGACCCGGATGGTGGTTTGCCTCCCTGGTGCCGGTGTCCGGGATGTGTCTGAGCGTGTCCAGGATATCCTGAAAGGGGAGGGAGAGGAGCCAGAGGTCGTGGTACATATAGGTACCAACAATATAGGTAGGATAAGGGAAGAGGTCCTGAAAGGAGAATTCAGGGGGCTAGGAAGAGAGTTAAAAAAAAGGACTTCCAAAGTAATAATCTCAGGCTTACTGCCTGTGCCACGCGATAGTGAGAATAGGAATGGAGTGAGGTGGAGGATAAATACGTGGCTGAGGAACTGGTGCAGGGAGCAGGGTTTCAAGTTTCTGGATCATTGGGACCTCTTCTGGGGGAAGTATGACCTGTACAAAAAGGACGGGTTGCATCTGAACCCGAGGGGAACCAATATCCTGGCGGGGAGATTTGCTAAAATAACTGCGGAGACTTTAAACTAGTACGGTTGGGGGGAGGGACTCAAACACAGATAGCTAATAGGCAGTGTGTGAGGCAGGAGGCAGAAAAGGGAAACACTCAGACCCAATATGTAGGAGAGAAAGAAGGGAAAAGAAATAAACTGAGAATAAGAAATGATGGGTCCCTTAAATGTGTATATTTTAGTGCTAGGAGCATTGTAAGAAAGGTGGATGAGCTTAGAGCCTGGATTGACATCTGGAAGTATGATGTTGTGGCGATCAGTGAAACATGGTTGCAGGAGGGTTGCGATTGGCAATTAAATATTCCAGGATTTCATTGTTTCAGATGTGATAGAATCGGAGGGGCAAGAGGTGGGGGTGTTGCATTGCTTGTCAGGGAGGATATCACAGCAGTGCTTTGGCAGGACAGACTAGAAGGCTCGATTAAGGAGGCTGTTTGGGTGGAACTCAGAAATGAGAAAGGTTTAGCAACACTTATAGGGGTGTATTATAGACCGCCAAATAGGGAACGAGAATTGGAAGAGCAAATATGTAAGGAGATAGCAGATATTAGTAGTAAGCACAGAGTGGTGATTGTGGGTGATTTCAATTTTCCGTATATAGACTGGGAATCACATTCTGTTAAAGGGCTGGATGGTTTGGAGTTTGTAAAATGTGTGCAGGATAGTTTTTTGCAGCAATACGTAGAGGTGCCTACCAGAGAAGGGGCAATGTTGGACCTCCTGTTAGGAAATGAGATGGGTCAGGTGACGGAGGTATGTGTTGAGGAGCACTTTGGGTCTAGTGATCATAATGCCATTAGTTTCAATATCATTATGGAGAAGGTCAAATCTGGACCAAGGGTTGAGATTTTGGATTGGAGAAAGGCTAATTTTGAGGAGATGAGAAAGGATTTAAAAGGAGTGAAATGGAAATTGTTGTTTTATGAAAAGGATATAATAGAGAAATGGAGGATATTTAAAGGTGAAATTTTGAGAGTACAGAGTCTTTATGTCCCTGTTCGGTGGAAAGGAAAGAATAATAATTTGAAAGAGCCATGGTTTTCCAGGGAAATTGGACACTTGGTTCGGAAAAAGAGGGAGATATACAATAAATATAAGCGGCAGGGAGTAAATGAGGTTCTTGAGGAATATAAAGAATGTAAAAGGAATCTTAAAAAGGAAATTAGAAAAGCGAAAAAAAGATATGAGGCTGCTTTGGCAAGTAATGTAAAAGTAAACCCCAAGGGGTTCTACAGATATGTCAATAGCAAAAGGATAGTGAGGGATAAAATTGGTCCATTAGAGAGTCAGAGTGGACAGCTATGTGCTGAGCCGGAAGAAATGGGGGAGATATTAAACAATTTCTTTTCTTCGGTATTTACCGAGGAGAAGGATATTGAATTATGTGAGGTAAGCGAAACAAGTAGAGTAGTGATGGAAATTAGGAGGATTAAAGAAGAGGAGGTACGGACACTTTTGAAGAATATAAAAGTGGTTAAGTCTCCAGGTCCTGATAGGATATTCCCTAGGACATTGAGGGAAGTTAGTGCAGAAATAGCAGGGGCTATGACGGAAATATTTCAAACGTCATTAGAAACAGGGATGGTGCCGGAAGATTGGCGCATTGCGCATGTTGTGCCTTTGTTTAAAAAAGGTTCTAAAAGTAAACCTAGCAATTATAGACCTATTAGTTTGACGTCTGTGGTGGGAAAATTAATGGAAAAGATACTTAGGGACAATATATATAATTATTTGGATAATCAAGGCCTGATTAGAAACAGTCAACATGGATTTGTGCCTGGAAGGTCATGTTTGACTAATCTTCTTGAATTTTTTGAAGAGGTTACCAGGAAAAAAATAAATAAAAATAAAATAAATAAAAGATGTGTAGACAAGAACTGCAGATGCTGGTTTAAATTGAAGGTAGACACAAAATGCTGGAGTAACTCAGCGCGACAGGCAGCATCTCTGGAGAGAAGGAATGGGCGACGTTTCGGGTCGAGACCCTTCAAGGGTACATAACGTGAACATAATTTCCCCTGCCTGCACGTGATCCATCTCACTCCATTCCCTACATGTGAGAGTCCCTCTCTAATAATCTGTTATTGAAGAAGGGTCTCGACCCAAAACGTCACCCATTCCTTCTCTCCTGAGATGCTGCCTGACCCGCTGAGTTACTCCAACATTTTGTGTCTACCTCCGATCTGCAGTTATTTTCCCACACTACCATTATCTGCCTTCACCACTACCCTGGCGTGTTTCAGACACCCACTCATGCCTGTGTGAAAAAACCTGTCCTGCACATCTCCTTTAAACTTTGCCCCTCTCACCTTAAAGCTATGCCCTCTCGTATTTAATTTGTCCACCCCGAGAAAAAGGTTCTGATTGTCTACCCTATCTATACCTCTCATAAATTTTATATACTCCTTTCAGGTCTGTCCCCAACCTCCAGCGTTCCAGAGAAAACAATCCTAGTTTGTCCAATGGACCGAATCAAATCCTTGAGAATGTAAACACACATTTCAATTAATGTTAAGTCGCAAAATGTTACATTAGTAATACAAGGTTGTAACTGGTAGGAAATCCTTGATATTCAGCTGCTTATTGCTTCTCAGGATACAAAGAAACTATGGGTACTGCTCCCCCATCTGCGATTCTTCCTGCTCTCCGACCACATTTGAACCCAGACTTGCTCTGCTTTTAATCAGTCCTTTTCACACCTCACATGCTCCTTGTATCGCTAAACTGAACAAAACTCTGCCCAATGACCCCTCTTTTCGGCGTAAAGTAAAACCAAGGTCCTACTCGAGTTGCAGTAGCTGCACTAAAAGTAAGATCCCTACATCTCCCTCAAACTGAGGCACGAGACAAGAATGGACCAGGCCTGAAACATCACCTACGCATTTCTGCCTGACCCGTTGAGTTGCTCCAGCACTTCGTGTCATGTTTGTAAACATGCATTCCGGGGACGTGTGGGTTTGGGGATTGATTGGCTTCTGTAGGTTGTCCCTAGTGTGTAGGATGGTGCTGGTGTGCGAGGTGATTGCAGGTCCTTGCGGAATCCGAGGGCCGAAGGGCCTGTTTCCACACTGCATCTCTAATAGACCGGATACCTAATCTATGCCTCATAATTTTATTTCCTTCTATGAGGTCTCCCCTCAGCCTCCAACGCTGAACAGCAATGGGAGAAATTGGGGGAAAAAAACTCCACAAAACACTGAGTGATTAAAGATTTCATAATCAAATTGTAAGACAAATCCCATGTTGTCAATTAGCAAATGGTAATAAGGTAGTAGCAGGTATTTAGTTAGTAACTATGGACATGTAATTTTATTCTACTATACCTGGCGTTCACAGGCCAAATCTGCAGTATACAAATGACTTGATAATATTTTCCTTATGTATAAAACATGCAGATTCACAAATAGTTCTCACTTGCTGAAACAAAAACTATTATCCTCGCTTTCTCACTGATCCTTACTTAAACGCAGCCAATGAACAAATGGTAACTAACAAAACACCTCTTATAAATGTGTTCAAGAAATGTCAAGAGCTTTGATGGTTTGCCACTCGGATTTTTCTCATTTTCCACCACCAATTTCAAGGGCACCACATTGTTGCAGCTGGTGCCTGCCTCTACATTAGTCCCACTTGCCTGCGTTAGAGCTGCTGCCTCACAGTGCCAGGATCGATCCTGACCTCGGGTGCTGTCTGTGTGGAGTTTGCACATTCTCTCTGTGACTGCATGGGTTTCCTCAGGGTGGTATGATTTCCTCCTACATCGCAAAGACGTGCGGGTTTGTAGATTAACTGGCCTCTGTAAATTGCCCCTAATGTGTAGGGAGTGGATGATAAATTGGCTAGCATAGAACTAGTGCGATTGCCTGATTGATTTAGTTTAGTGGATTTAGTTTAGGCTTATTATTGTCACCTGTACCGAGGCACAGTGAAAAGCTTTGTTTTGCATGCTATCCAAACAGATCAGGTACAACTCGAGTACAAAAGGTAGAGTGAGGGCGGGGGGAGTGATGTCACGTTAGACATCTAAATCAAGTACTTCTGGGGTGCCTATGGCACTTAGACAATAGACAATAGACATTAGGTGCAGGAGTAGGCCATTCAGCCCTTCGAGTCAGCACCGCCATTCAATGCGATCATGGCTGTGTTCTGCAGCTGCAGCTCACCGGCAGTCTCTCTGTCTTTTTTTTGTTTTTTTGTCTATTGTCATCATTTAATGTACGTTTTGTTCTATTTTTAACTTTGTGTATGTGGGGGGTGGTGGGGGGGGTGGGGGAAACCTTTTTTTCTAATCTCCTCCTCAACGGAGATGTGACCTTTACCGTGTCGTGTCTCCGTTCGCGCTACAGCCTAACACCGTGGAGTCGGCGGCCTCCAACTGGGATCGACCTTGAAGACTCCGGTCGCAGGGCCTGGACTTACCATCTCGGAGGCTTCGGCCGTGGGCCCTGCAGACCGCAACATCGGGAGCTCGCAGGTCCCTGGCTGGCGACCGGCTTTTGGGAGCTCCAGCTGTAGCAGCTTTGACCGCCCCGAAGCGCGAGGTACGATCGACCCGCTCGCAGGCCCTTCATCGCCCTGCGTGGCCTGGCCGCGGCACTTTCCATCGCCCGGTGGGGGCTCAGGACCTTCATCGGCCTGCTCGGCTCGGCCCTGGGACTTTCCATCGCCCGGTGGGGGCTCAGGACCTTCATCGGCCTGCTCGGCTCGGCCCTGGGACTTTCCATCGCCCGGTGGGGGCTTCAAAAAGTTGGGAGCCTCGACCACCTCGTGGCACCACGGGAGAAGAATAAGGAGGAGATAAGACTTTTCTTTGCCTTCCATCACAGGGAGGGTGTGCCTAGAGCAATCACTGTGATGGCTGTTTGTGTTATAAATTGTATCTGTGTGTCCTGTGCTTTGTGTTGTATACTGCCGGACCCTGACGTGAGAGGACGCTGGCGCTGTTTATTCGCCGCTTCTCCGTTAGGATAGTTTGTCTGTTTGTTTTTATGTTATGATTGTTTTTGTAAAGCGCTTTGAGCTTCTGGAAAGGCGCTATATAAAATAAATGCTTATTATTATTATTATTAATGTGATCATGGCTGATCATTCACAATCAGTACCCCGTTCCTGTCTTCTCCCCATACCCCCTGACTCTTTAAGAGCTCTATCAAGCTCTCTCTTGAAAGCACCCAAAGAATTGGCCTCCACTGCCTTCTGAGGCAGAGAATTACACAGATTTACAACTCGCTGAGTGAAAAAGTCTTTCCTCATCTCCGTTCTAAATGGCTGACCCCTTATTCTTAAACTGTGGCCCCTGGTTCTGGACTCCCCCAACATTGGGAACATGTTTCCTGCCTCTAGCGTGTCCAATCCCTTAATAATCTTATATGTTTCAATGAGATTCCCTCTCATCCTTCTAAATTCCAGTGTATACAAGCCTAGTCACTCCAGGCTTTCAACATACGACAGTCCCGCCATTCCAGGAATTAAACTAGTGAATTTACGCTGCACTCCCTCAATAGCAAGAATGTCCTTCCTCAAATTTGGAGACCAAAACTGCACACAGTACTCCAGGTGCGGTCTCACTAGGGCCCTGTACAACTGCAGAAGGACCTCTTTGCTCCTATACTCAACTCCTCTTTTCATAAAGGCCAACATTCCATTAGCACTTGGTGTGGTATTGAGTCTCACTGCTGCCCAGGAAGCTTCAGCAACCCCGCTTCAACACCGACCTCTAACCACTTGGGTTGCCTTTTTGTGTTTCAAGAGTCAGGTCAAGAGGCAAGAGTATTCAATATGTTCTGACAACAGAACAATGAAATTCTTAGCTTGCAGCTGCATAACAGATTTGTAAACACAGTATACATACATGACATATAGACTTCCGGCCCACCGAGACCAGCGATAACTCGTACACTGACATTACCCTACACACGGGGGGCAATTTACAATTTTGCAGAAGCCAATTAACCTACAAAACTGCATGTGTTTGGAGTATTGGAGGAAACCAGAGCACTCGGAGAAAACCCACGCGATCACGGGGGGGAACGCACAAACTCCGTACAGGATCGAACCCAGGTCTCCTGCGCTGTAAGGCAGCAGCTTTACCACTGTGCCACCCATAATAAGCAAAATGTCAATAAATTAATAACCTCAACACTAGTACAAAAAACCCAAAGCCCTCAGTGCAACCAGAGATAGTCCAGAGAAGCTCTTGTTGAGGTTCGTGCAGTGTTCAAGAGCCTGATGGATGTGGGCAAGAAGCTATTCTTGAACCTAGCAGTCACGGTTTTCAGACTCCTGTACCTTCTTCCTCCCACATCCCAAAGACATGGGGGTTGCTGGTATTGGCCTCAAAATCCTATGGGGAGATGAAGGGAAAGTGCTGTGTATAAAGTGAGATTAATGCAGCATTGGTGTAAATGGGTGATTGCTGTGTGAGTTTATGATTCCAGACTTACTCTCTGCACATGCAGCCAAAATAATGCGGTTCAACTTACGGTCAGAAAATAACTTCTTCTGCATCAGATACCAATTCTTCCACCACCTGCACCAAGTTCCCTCAGGGCAGCCTCCATGAAACTTCCAGTCATTCCTGTATGTGGGTCGATTTTGGTCGAGGATTCATATTTCCTGTCAACTGATGGAAAAATACAACACGAAAAACCCCCCAGTTAATACACAGCAGGTCAGGAAGTATCTGGGGAGAGAAACAGGGGCAGCATTTTAGGGTGAAAAACAAAAACAACTGCCAATGTTGGGAACCTGAAATAATAACAACAAAGTCTCGAAACACTCAACGGATCAGACAGCATCTGTGGAATGTTCAGTTTGATTCAGTTTAGTTTATTGTCACGTGTACCGAGATACAGTGAAAAGCTTTTGTCATGTGCTAACCAGACAGTGGAAAAGACAGTACATGATTACAATCGAGCCATTCACAGTGTACAGATATATGATAAGGGAATAACGTTCAGTGCAGGGTAAAGCCAGTAAAATCCGATCAAAGATAATTCAAGGGTCCCCAATGAGGTAGTTAGTAGTTCAGGACTGCTCTCGGGTTAAAGAGATAAAGGATCTCCAATTTGAAACATTAACACGATCTGTTTTCATTTCAACTTTCTGGCACCTGCAGTTCTTTCCTTTTTCCGTGAGAAAAATGAAGTTCAATTCAGTTTAGACCATGGGGAAAAAGACATGCTTTCTCTCAGTTTTCTTTCTTCTTGAGCGCTTATTAATTTTTTGCTGCTGGATATTATAAAGCTCCCTGTCCTACCACCAGCCCGTGCCACTTTGTATGCCTTATTATTCGACTAAACGCGATCCTTCACCTAAGATAGACACAAAACGCTGGAGTGACTAAGCAGGACAGGCAGCATCTCTGAATAGAAGGAATGGGTGACTGAAGAAGGGTCGCGATCCGAAATGTCAACCATTCCATCTCCAGAGATGCTGCCTGAGTCATTCCAGCATTTTATGTAGGAAAATAACTGCAGATGCTGGTTTAAATCGAAGGTAGACACAAAATGCTGGAGTAACTCAGCGGGTCAGGCAGCATCTCAGGAGAGAAGGAATGGGTGACGTTTCGGGTCGAGACCCTTCTTCAGACTGAAGAAGGGTCTCGACCCAAAACGTCACCCATTCCTTCTCTCCTGAGATGCTGCCTGACCCGCTGAGTTACTCCAGCATTTTGTGTCTACCAGCATTTATATCTTCGGTGTAAACCAGCATCTGTAGTTCCTTCCCACACTATCCTTAACCTCCTTTGTTAACTCCAGATTGTGCCTTTTCCTCATCGAATTCCTCTTTCTGGAGTTACTCTGGTGCACAGAGATGGAGCAGTGGCTTGCGTGAAGCGAGGGACAGTGCATTTGTAGGTCGACATGTCTGGGACGAGGTGCCGGTGCAGTGGGCCGCAGGAGGCCCTGCAGCAGCCTGGGACTCGATTAGATTGGGAGCCGCTCCAAGATGCTGAACGCGTGGATTGAACTTGGCCTGCAGCGGTGGACAACTTCAACAACATCAGCTGGCCAGGCTGACCCCTGCAACTCTGACCCACTGCTGCCACCAGGACAATGGGCCTTTATGGCCAAGTTAAGACACTCTAATTTCTAACAACTTTGGACTTGAATCACACAAACTGGTGACAGAAATGTGGGAACTCTTATGTACTGTCTCAGTGTACTCTGCTATTCCTACACTTGTTCTTGGGTAAAACTGGTTATTTATAGTAAGATTTTACTGAAATGTATGCAAAAAAAGAACTTCACTGTACATCGGTACATGCCAAAATAAAGTACCAGTGAACCATTGATTCTAATTGGGATAAAATCCCACTGCGTGTTACGGACTAGCTGTTTGAATAACTGCTTGGCTTATTTTCCAAGTCCACCTTAGACACCTCCACCATCAAACCGTTATAATTGCCATTAGTTAAGGAGGTGGGTTATAGTCTGGGGTTCACCATCGCACTCCATCTGGAATTCTATTCTGGTCACTACCTCTCAGGGGATCTACGACCTCAAGAACTCATTGACCAAATCTAAAATAGTCTTTCCCCTGGCTGGGTTCTGTAACAGGCAGCATCTCTGGAGAGGAGGAATGGGTGACATTTCGGGTCGTGTCCAGATCCTTCTTCAATCTCGACCCGACCCAAAACGTCACCCATTCCTTCTCTTCAGCGATGCTGCCTGTCCCGCTGAGTTACTCCTGCACTTTGTGTCTATCTTCAGTTTAAACCAGCATCTGCAGTTCCTATTGTTTCAAGAAGCAATCCCTGAGAAAGTCCCCAAATCCTTTTTTTACGATACCTTTTCCAGGATTAAACATGCCCAGATGGAAGATGAGCTGCAGTTCCTCAAACTTACACTGGGCATCAAAAGACGCACCATGCCGGAGTAAGTCAGCAGGTCGGGCAGCATCCTTGGAGAACATGGATCCTTAAACGTATGAGGCTTTCACCTTCGAAATCCAATTTACTACCTGAAGAAGGGTCTCGACCCGAAACGTCACCCATTTCTTCTCTCCAGAGATGCTGCCTGTCCCTCTGAGTTACTCCAGCACTTTGTGTCTGTCTTCGGTTTAAACCAGCATCTGCAGTTCCTTCCTACACATACTACCATACCTACTCCCATCTGCACTTGGCAACCATTCACGTCATTTGTTGTCTAGAATGTATCTACTCTGCCATAAAGACTCTGCCTGCACTGCTCCTTGAAGAAGAGATGCAAAGACTCATCTCTGGCTTAACTGGGTGACCAAGGGTATCGTCCCAAAACGTCACCTATTCCCTTTCTCCAAAGATGCTGCCTGACCTGCTGAGTTACTCCAGCATTTTGTGACTTATCTTTAAACACTTATCCCAAATTCTCAATTCTTCCAAAAGTCCACCTTGTCAAAGGTGTTTATTAACTTTTATTTAGATATATCAGAAGCGTTTTAGCACAGAAAAGGACAAAAAGTACTGGATTAACTCAATGGGTCAGGAAACATCTTTGTAGAATGTTGAATCTGAAGAAGCATCTTTCTTAAAACCTCACCCATGTCCTCCAGAGATGCAGCCTGACCCGTGGAGTTATTCCAGCGCTTTGTGTCTTTTTCTGTAAACCAGCATCTGCAGTTCCTTGTTTTTACATTAGGCATCATTTAGGAAGCCATGGACAGATGGGTCACAGAGAGGAAGGGGCAAGGATCGGGAATCTCAGGGCCGCCAATGCCTTTGCGAACAGATCAAGCCTGTGTTTGGTTGCATTATTGTGCAAGAGACCACATCACGAGCAGCAGAAGCAGAACATTAGATAGCAAGAAGTGTAAGTGAAATCCTGCTTTAGCTGGAAGAACTCTTTGGTCCCTGGATGGTAGAAAAGGATTAGAAATCATGTTCTCTTTCCTTCCTCGTTTGCTGTCGTGAGAAGTTTTCAATGTTTGCCTGTATTCTTTCCATCCTCCTTTTATCTCCCCTCTTTCCTCAACCTCCATACACCTGGCCCCTTCCACCTTCCACCCTCACTTCAGATTTACATTTCCCTCCTTCTCTTTATTCCTTCTTTAGCTGACACACATTTTATTTTACAGCTCTAGCCTTTGTCACTTACTCCACCCCATCCTTTTCACCTGTATCCACCTATCGCTTGCCGGGCTTTGCCCCACCCCACCTTTCTTCCAGCTTTCACCTACCTCCGCCCCCCCCCCCCCCCCCACCGTCACAATTAATCTGAAGAGGAGTCTAACTCAAACCATTGTCTGCCCATCCCGTCCACAGATACTGCCTGACCCGCTGAGTTCCTCAAGGTTCCAGCATCTGCAGTTCCTTGTGTTATGACTGTTGCTGGAAGCCGCAGATTCCCATCAGAAGTTGTTTTATTGCATTTCATGTTGAGTGAGAGGAAATTAATAAAGCCTGTTATGTATTTGAGAACAAATTTGTTCAAGGTCTGTTTAAGTGTTTCACTTTTCCATTAGCCTGAGTCTAAATCATTCACTGGTATAAATACACTTCTTACATAAAGACAGAGTAAAGGCATTTCAAAGACTAATATCCCTTGGTTTGCGGCAAACGATATCATTCAGGAATCTGATAGAGCAGGAGGTGTTCTAAATTAACACAGCAATTTCATTGCCCGTGAAACCACTTAAGAACATGAAAACGCAAGAACAATGTAACGTCTTAACACAGAACAGTACAGCAAAGGAACAGGCCCTTCGGCCCACAATGCCCATTCTAAAATGATGCCAAGTTTTACTAACCTCTGCCTGCACGTGATCTATGTCCCTCGACTCCCTGAATATCTATTTGCCTATCTAAAAGCCTCTTAAGCACCGCTATCATATCTGCCTCTGCCCCTGGCAGCGTGTTCCAGGCACCCACCACTCTCTGTGTAAAAAACATACCCTGCACATCTCCTTTAAGCTATGGAACAAAGGAACTGCAGTTGCTGGTTTACAAAAATGGACACAAAGTGCTGAAGTAATTCAGCGGGTCACACCCAAAATGTCACCCCCCAAAATATTCTGCAGGAATGCTGCCTGATCCTTTGAGTTACTCCAGCACTTTGAGTCCTCCTAAAAAAAAACATTGCCTTTCTCACTTCAAAGCTATGCCATCTAATCTTTGATATTTGCAACCTGGAAAATAGGTTCTGACTGTCTACTCTCTCTATGTGTAGGAAGGAACTGCAGATGCTGGTTTACACCAAAGGTAGGCACAAAATGCTGGAGTAACTCAGCGGGACAGGCAGCATCTCTGGATAGAAGGAATTTCTACCACTTTCTATCCAGGGATGCTGAGTTACTCCAGCATTTTGTGTCTATCTTGTTCTAGCTATGCCCTTCATAACTTTACACATTTCGATCAGATAAATATCAGATTTCTGATGTTATTGTACGACATCCAAGATACAAGTAATTGCAATATTCATATTATGATTTAATGATCTTGTACACAAGTATCTGTGTCATCTGCTCCCTCATAACTCTCCGATACATAGTGAGTTCCAAAGTATTGAGAGAAAGCTTTGTGATTGATTCCTTTACTGGCCCATAACTGGCAAAAAGCCGTGCCACCCACATTGTCATTCATTGTGTTTCTGTGTCCACATTGTACTAAGAGAGGTCACACACAAATAATTGGCTTCTGTAAATTGTCCCTAGTGTGCAGGATAGAACAAGTGTATGGATGATGTGTAGGATGGAACTGCAGATTGTGGTTTGCACCGAAGATAGACACAATATTCTGTGTAACGACTTCTTCAGACTGAAGAAGGGTCTCGACCCGAAACGTCACCTATTCCTTTTCTCCAGAGATACTGCCTGACCCGCTGAGTTACTCCAGCATTTTGTGTCTATCTTAAGTGTACAGGTGTAGGAAGGAACTGCAGATGCTGGTTTAAACCGAAGATGGACACAGATGGAGTAACTCAGCGGGGCAGGCAGCATCTCAGGAGAGAAGGAATGGATGAAGTTTCGGGTCGAGACCCTTCTTCAGACTGAAAGTCACGGGAAAGCTAACAAAGCTAGTAAAGCGTACAGGTGATTGGTGGTTGCCGTGGACTCAGTTGGCCCTAAGGGACTGTTTCCACTCTGTATGCCGAAGCAAACAGTAGACATTAAGTGCCGTTCACTGACATCCATGCACCAACAGATAATGCATATTCTTTTTCGAAGTCCATGGTCCTTCAGGCTTCCTCCACTGTGAACGGGCTGCAGTGCTTGAAGCAATGCTGGTTACATTTAATTTAGATCCGGCAAAAGCAATCACTGAGAAAAAACAAACATCACAGCAAACCTGGCAACAGTAGGAGCGGAAGAACGCGGTAAGGAGAAAACAAAGAAGCAAGGACTGAATGTACAGGAAATGGAAGAATGTTTTCCCAAATGTCTTACAGGTGCTTCTTCTGATGGTAAGTGAGATGAAGCAAAGCAGATACTCTGAGTAAAAATCTCGACAGCACTCAACGAGCACAGACTGTAGCACCACCAACAAACAAAAAAATCACTCAGTGTTGGAGTAACTCAGCGGGTCAGGCAGCATTTTTTGAGAATATTGACAGGTGACATTTCAGGTCAGGACCAGCATTTGCTGTTCTTTGTTTCTCTATAATATCACCGCGTGTTAAAGCAGAATGAGAGAACTACCGCCAAATACAGTAACAGCTTCTTCCCCACTGTTACCACTCTACTGAAAGGTCCTCCCACAAGCTGGGGGTGGAATCTCAATCTTCCAACCCACCTCAATACACCGCTGCTCTAGATGTCAACTCATCTATATCGGCGAAACCAAGCGCAGGCTCGGCGATCGCTTCGCTGAACACCTGCGCTCGGTCCGCATTAACGCAACTGATCTCCCGGTGGCCCAGCACTTTAACTCCCCCTCCCATTCCCAGTCTGACCTCTCTGTCATGGGCCTCCTCCAGTGCCACAGTGAGGCCCGCCGGAAATTGGAGGAGCAGCACCTCATATTTCGCCTGGGCAGTTTGCGGCCCGGTGGTATGAACGTCGACTTCTCCAACTTCAGATAGCTCCTCTGTCCCTCCCTTCCCCTCCTCCTTCCCAGATCTCCCTCTATCTTCCTGTCTCCACCTATATCCTTCCTTTGTCCCACCCCCGACATCAGTCTGAAGAAGGGTCTCGACCCGAAACGTCACCCATTCCTTCTCTCCCGAGATGCTGCCTGACCTGCTGAGTTACTCCAGCATTTTGTGAATAAATCAATACATTTGGACTTTTCTCTGGAACTGTAATGCTACAATACAGTCACATTATATTCTGCACTCTGGTATTTTACAATACAATACAATACAATACAATACAATACAATATATCTTTATTGTCATTGTACAGCGGTACAACAAGATTGGGAATGCGCCTCCCATACGATGCAATAAATTAAGTAGCTAGTCAGTATTAATTTAAACAACCCAATGAAACAAATTAGAACAGTTTTAAAACAGAATAAAGTGCAAGTAGATCTGTGCCGGATCACTGTGCGATGTGACCATCTGGCTCAGCAGGACCGGTTCATAGCAGCTATGGCCCTGGGGATGAAGCTGTTCCTGAGTCTGGAAGTGCAGGCGTAGAAGGCCTTGTATCGTCTGCCCGATGGTAGACGTTCGAACAGACTGTTGCAGGGGTGTGAAGAGTCTTTACGGATGCTGATGGCTTTTCTGAGGCATCGTGTGTTGTAGATGCCCTCCAAGGTAGCTGTGTTCCGATGGTCGTCTGAGCTCTATGGACTACCCGCTGAAGAGCTTTCCTCTCTGCCTCCGTGCAGCTAAGATGCCATGTGTGGTATTTACTCTTCGCACTACTTGTTGTAACTGTGTGCGGCTTGATTGCACTCATGTATAGTCTGATTTGACTGGATAGCATGCAAACAAAAGCTTTTCACTGTATCTTGGTACACGTGACACTGATAAACCAATACCAATTCCAAATATTACATTTTATTTTCCCAGGACAATTGGGCAGCCAGTGAAGAGCAGAGCCCAAATATTCATTTGTGGGGATCTTTTTTATTTTTAGACCAGTATTTGTTCAGACAGTATTTGTTCAACAACTCAGGTAGGTCCAGGCGGACTGAGTGAAGGTGTTCAGTGAAACCATCGGCCAGTCTCATCTACTGTATCCGATGTTCAAGGTGTGGACTCTTATACATAGACGAGACCAAATGTAGACTGGGCGATCGTTTTACTGAACACTTTCGCTCAGTCCGCCTGGGCCTACCTGATCTCCCAGTTCCTGAACACTTTAATTCCTCTTCCCATTTCCACACTGTCCTTTCTGTCTTAGGCCTCCTCCATTATCAGAGTGAGGCCAAATGCAAATTGGAGGAACAGCATCTGATATTTCGCTTGGGCAGCTTACAGCCCAGGGGCATGGTATTGATTTCTCTAACTTCAAGTCACCCCTGCATTCCCTCTCTCTCCATCCCTCCCCCACCCAAGTCACACCAGCTTTTCGTTCTCACCTAGCAAACAGCTAACAATGGGTGTTTCTTTTATCATTGTTACTTTTTTTACATATCTTTTGAATCAGACTGTGCTGCATTCTCATCCAATCCGCTTTATCTGAAAGCCAAACAGAAAATACTGCAAAGAATATCAACGGTGAGGAGTTAAAGTTTTATCAGAAATAATTCACCGAGGTCTAATTCCGCAGTCTCGATGGGCTGAATGGCCTAATTCTGCTCTTATGGTTCAGAGATGCTGCCTGACCCGCTGATAGAGACTCTGTGTCTATTTTAGCGGTTTCTAAGTTCCTACCTAGCTAAGTGGACAGAGCGTTAGGCGATATAATTAATCTTTCATTCGTTTCTCGCAATCACACTTTTTGGGAGTTGAAATTTATCCTGGTCATTCCCCATGTATCAACCCAGCATTCTGCCCACAATGATAATAATATAATAATAATAAACATTTATTTTTTATAGCGCTTTTCCAAATGCTCAAAGACGCTTTACAAAAACAGTCAAGACATAAAAACAAACAGACAAACTATCCTGACGGAGAAGCGGCGAACAAATAGCGCCAGCGTCCTCTCACGTCAGGGTCCGGCAGTAGACAATAAAGAACACAAGACACACAATTACAATTTTTAAAACAAACAGCCATCACAGTGATTGCTCCAGGCACACCCTCACTGTGATGGAAGGCAAAAAAAAGTCTTATCATACACATTTTGTGCTGGGAAGTAACCAGAAGGAACTAGGGCCCACTTTTTGAAAGCTCTCCCTGCCAATTATCCAGTTGACTACTGCGTTATCAAAAAAAGGAGTGGATAACCACAGAATAGATTTAGGTTTACGTGTACCAAGGAACAGTGGGAAGCATTGCTTTACATGCTATTTAATCAAATCAGATAACACCATACATAAATATGATCAAGCACAACAGATAGAGCAAAGGGGAAGATGCAAAGAGTGCAGAATATAATTTGTAGCACAGCAGTTCCATAGGCGAAGTCCAATGTCTGCAATAAGATAGAGGTCAATTGGACAGCACCCCAGATTGTGGATGAACCATTCAGAAGCCTGATGAAAGAGGGGAAGTAACTGTTCCTGAGTCTGGTGATGCACCCTTTCATGCTTCTGTATCTTCTGCCCAACGGAAGCAGGGAGTAGGAGGAATGATCGGGATGGGACTGTGCTGGCTACTTTTTCCCAGGCAGCGTGAAGTGAAGATAGAGTCAATAGTGACGTGTCTGGTCTGTGTGATGGATTGTGCTCCATTCACAACTCTCTGCAATCTCTCGTGGTCTTGGGCAGAGCTGTCCCAACACAAGCTGCTTTGCAACAGACAGAATGCTTTCTACAATGCATCTGAAAAAGTTTGCAAGAGTCATTGGAGATATGCGGAATTTCCTGTGTCTCCTGAGGGAGCCTTGTTGGTTGTTGCTTCATTGTGGAGAATGTCACGGAGGACAAGGAGATAAAGATGTTCCCAAACCGGAAACCCTGGATGAACAAGGAGGTACAGAACCTGCTGAGGGCACGCAACAATGCCTTTAAATCTGGTGACACTTCAGCATACAGTGTTGCCAGATCAAACCTGAACAAAGGTATTAAAAGGGCCAAAGACACCCACAGACAATGGGTGGAAGACCACTTCAACACCACGGACACCAGAAGCATGTGGCAGGGTGTCAGGGACATCACTGGCTACAAGAGCAGCCCTGCCTGCCCCCACAGCGATATGGCACTGACCAACGAGCTTAACACCTTCTTTGCCCGCTTTGAAACTGGCAAAACCACCTTGAGTGAAAGAACCCCAGCCGAAGCGGAGGGACAGGTCTTGCAACTGAGCACACAGGAGGTACAACGCGCTCTGCAAAGGGTCAACCCACGTAAGGCTGCAGGACCGGATGGAATTCAAGGAAGGGTACTGAAGGACTGTGCTGAACAGCTGGCTGAGGTATTCACCAGGATCTTTAACCTGTCATTATCTCTGGCTACGGTCCCCAAGTGCCTGAAGTCGGCTATCATAGTTCCGATGCCGAAAAAAGCAAAGATCTCCAACCTGAACGACTACCGCCCGGTTGCCCTAACGCCGATTGTCATGAAGTGCTTTGAAAGGCTGGTCCTCTCACACATCAAATCCAGCATCCCTGACTCACTGGACCCACATCAATTTGCATACAGGGCAAATAGATCCACAGAGGACGCCATCTCTCTGGCTCTTCACACTGTCCTGACTCACCTAGAGAGACAGGGCACGTACATGAGGATGCTATTCATAGACTATAGCTCTGCCTTCAACACGGTCATCCCCACCAAGCTCATCACCAAACTCCACCAGCTAGGCCTCAGCTCGTCATTATGTGACTGGATCCTGGACTTTCTGCTGGAACGACCGCAGGCAGTGAGAATGGGCCCGCACCTGTCCTCCACTATCACCCTGAGTACCGGCACACCACAGGGCTGTGTTCTGAGCCCCATGCTCTACTCCCTCTTCACACACGACTGTGTTCCTGCATTCGACACCAACACCATTGTCAAGTTTGCAGACGACACAACATTGATTGGGCTTATCACCAACGGGGATGAAACAAACTATAGAGCGGAGGTGCAGAACCTGGCGGACTGGTGCTCGGATAACAACCTGTCCCTAAATACCACCAAGACCAAGGAGCTGATCATCATCTTCTGTAGGTCACATAACGGGGAATATGCCCCAATCTCTATCAACGGGGACAGTGTGGAGAGAGTGTCCAGCTTCAAGTTTCTGGGCACTCACATTTCGGAGGACCTAACATGGTCCAATAACACTGCTGCGCTGGTCAAGAAGGCACAACAAAGACTGTTCTACCTAAGAACACTGAAAAAGTCTGGTCTACCCCAACAGCTGCTGACGACCTTCTACCGCTGCACCATAGAGAGCATCCTAACGCATGGCATCCCTGTGTGGTACCTCAGCTGCACGGAGGCAGAAAGGAAAGCTCTACAGCGGGTAGTCCATAGAACTCAGAGGGCCATCGGAACACAGCTACCAGACTTGGAGGGCATCTACAACACACGATGCCTCAGAAAAGCCACCAGCATCCACAAAGACTCTTCACACCCCTGCAACAGTCTGTTCGAACTCCTTCCATCGGGCAGACGATACAAGGCCTTCTACGCCCGCACCTCCAGACTCAGGAACAGCTTCATCCCCAGGGCCATAGCTGCTATGAACCGGTCCTGCTGAGCCGTATGGTCACAACGCATAGATCAACTTGCACTTTACCCTGTCTAAAACTGTTACAATTGTTTCGTCGGGTTGCTGTTGTCTAAATTACTTAAATTATTGCATCGTATGGGAGGCGCATTCCCAATCTCGTTGTACCCCTGGGTACAATGACAATAAAGATATATTGTATTGTATTGTGGCTGGTGCGCAACAGATTGTTGGTAATATTTACGTCAAGGAGCATGAAGTTGAACCCATCACCAAAATAACAATTAAATGTGTCTTTCATGGACATCTGAAACAAAGGAAAAACAAAGGAGTCCCTTACATGTTCACCCTGCATTTTATAGCCTCCAGATGTCCCAATGTTCTTGTATCAACTAAATATTTTTAAAAACAAAATGGACACAAAAGTCTTGAGTTACTCAATGGATCAGGCAGCATGTCTGGAGAACATGGATACGTGGCATTTCGGGTCAGGACTCCTCTGCCCCAGCTTTATTCCCCCTCCTCCCCCACAATCAGTCCGATGAAGGGTGCCAACCCGAAACGTCACCTATCCATGTTCTCCACAGATGCTGCCTGACCTGCCGGGTTACTCCAGCTCTTTGGGTCTTTTTCTGTCGGTGGAAATATGGTGGAGAAGTGGTGCAGCTGGTAGAGCTGCAGCCTAAAAGTGCCAGAGACCCAGTTTTGATCCTGACATCAGGTGCTGTCTGTGTGGAGCTTGCACATTCTCCCTGAGCTTCCTCCAGGTGCTCCAGTTTCCTCCCACATCCCAAAGTCGTGCGGGTTTGTAGGACCTCTTAAAAATTGCCCATAGTGCAGAGTAGATGCAAAAGTGGGATTAAATAGTCATAGAGTGATACAGCAGAGATATTCCCCAGCCCAACTTGCCAATGCCAATCAAAATGCCCATCCATGCTTGTCCCACCTGCTCAGTTTTAGCCCATATCCCTCTAAACCTTTCCATGTATCTGTCCAAATGTCTTTTAAATGTTGTTATAGTATGCCTCAATTAACTCCGCTGTCAGCTCGTTCCATATACCCAAGACCTTTGGTGTGAAAACGTTGCCCTTCAGGTTCCGATTAAATCTTCCCTCTCTCAGCTTAAACCTATGTCCTTTGGTTCTTGATTCCCCTACTCTGACTGACTGAAAGACTCTGTGCATTCACCCGCTCAATCCCCCTCATCATTTTAAAATTCCCCTCCTTTATTTTATAAACATTGAACTAGTCAGAATGGCTGATCGATGTTTGGCATGGGTTTGACGAGCTAAAGGGCCTTTTTCCACGCTGTATCTTTCAATCAATCAATCGCTGCTGGTCCCTGAGATGTTGTGATTATATGCATGAAAAAGCCTTTCTCAAGAAACTTATGCGAAAGCACATTTGTGAATTTTTTTGTTGTTTTCTTGGACAAGGGAACGTTATGTTCAAGAAAATTAATTGGAAGCACATTAATGCAGCAGGCAAGCTGATTTTAGAGATTCAGTACAAGACCCTGAGGGCTAACAGCCATTTCCTGAAGAAGTTATCTCCAGGAGAATTGGCTTCCCACTGTACAGAAGCTGAGATAGATCTCTCAGGCATCAATGGAAATCTTGCAAGATCGCAGAGTAAAAACAGAGAATCGTTATAGTGCAAGATCATCGGGTGCCTGAAAGCATCTCACAGAGCAAGCTATTCAGACTCATATCTCCACTCTTTCCCAGTAGCTCTGGAAATTATTTTGCCTCCAGTGCTTATCCAATTCCATCTGAGAACCTTGGCTGACTGTGTAGCCACCTCCTTGTTCAGGCAGTGAATTCCAATCGCTGAGAGTTCCAGATTACAAAAGCCAGATTACGCCCCCCCTCTGTGATTCCTCCTGCCCTCCTACAGATCGATTTGCTCAACACCTTCGCCCAGTCCACCTTAACCAACCTGATCTCCCAGTGGCTGAGCACTTCAACTCCCCCTCCCACTCCCAGTCTGGCCTTTCTGTCATGGGCCTCCTCCAGTGTCATAGCGAGGCCCACCGGAAATTGGAGGAACAGCACCTCATATTTCGCTTGGGCAGCCTAAAGCCCAACGGTATGAACATTATGCGGGTTGGATCATACAACTGCCGCGGGCTATGCCTGGGTAACAACGCAGGAGACAGAGCCCGACGTATAGTAGTTGACAACCTGCTGAAAAGCTGTGACATTTTATGTTTACAAGAAACGTTTTTATCGAAACAGGACTTGGGAAAATTGAACTCTTTTAATGCCGATTTCCACGGGGCTGGTGAGTCCACTACTGACCTATCTATGGGAATAGTAAGAGGAAGGATAGCAGGGGGAGTGGCCATCCTTTGGCAGCAAAGGATGGACTCTGCTATTAATGTCATTAGGCTAGAAGTTGACTGGTGTATCGCTATACAGATAAAAATGAATAACAAAGAGGTTACTATCCTCAATGTATACACACCGTATGAGTCACAACAAAATGAAGACGAATACCTGATTACATTAGCTTTTATAAATTCTTTTATTTCTGATAATCATTCCACAAGTATCTATGTAGTGGGTGACATGAATGCTGACCTATCAGACAAAAGTTCCTTGTTTGCAAAGCATATGCTGCAGTTTTGTGTCGATAACACTCTTATATTATCCAGCCAAAAGCTCCTACCTGTAGATAGTTATTCTTACATAAGTGAGGCCTGGCACTCTACATCATGGCTTGACCACTGCATTAGCACTGCTGATGCTCATGATATTCTAAGATCTATGGAGATTGTGTATGAGGCATCTATGTCTGATCATGTTCCTTTTGTTATGGTACTCGATTGGGGCAGTCTCCCGGAGATGTCTCAGGAGGTTAATAGTGCCTGTAAGGCTAAACTGGATTGGTCTAAGCTCTCAGATGAGGATGTGATGTTATACTATGGGAGAACTGATGTCCTTCTAAGTAATGTATATCTACCCAGAGATGCGATTATGTGTACTGATGTGAATTGTAATAACAGCGCTCACTGTAAGGACCTCTGTGCTATGTATAATTGCATTGTGGGTGCTGTGTATGAAGCTAGTAGGCCATGCTTTACTCACTCTGATAAAAGACACAGCATTAAGCCAGGGTGGAATAAACATGTGGCTGCTCATCATGCTGAAGCTAAGGATGCCTTTAAGGCTTGGGTCCTGGCAGGTAGGCCCAGAGAGGGGCCTGTCCTGGATCACAAAAAGCTTAGTAATGCTCGGTATAAATATGCAGTTCGTTATATCAGCAAACACGAACAATTAATGAGAGCAGACTCTATGGCTGATAAGCTCCTTGGTAACGATGTTACTGGCTTCTGGAAGGAGGTGAGAGCTCTGAACAGAGGCAGTACATCGTTACCATGTACCATAGAAGGAGTCTCAGGAGCCGACAACATAGCTGATTTGTGGAGGCAACATTACTCTGAGCTATTCAATTGTATTAAAAGTGATCCCTACAAAGTGGGCAACATTGCCAACAGTGACAAAGTGGGAATCACAGCCAATAAGGTCTATCAAGCAATCACACAGCTAGCTGATAACAAAGCTAGCGGCTTAGATCAGATCGCTGCAGAGCATCTCAAACTTGCAAGCCCGAGGGTTGCTGCCCTTCTTGCAATCTGTTTTACTGGCCTTATGAATCATGGTCTGTTACCGGACTCCATGTTGTCTGTTACTCTGGTGCCTGTCATCAAGGACAAAGCGGGCAAGGTGGGGAGCTTGGATAATTACAGACCGATTGCTCTAGCCAGTGTGTTATCCAAAGTCCTGGAAAGAATTTTATTAGATAGATTATGTTTTTATTTGGGTACTACAGACAACCAGTTTGGCTTCAAGGCTAAGCATGGTACTGATTTATGTATCTATGCCCTGAAGGAAATGGTTGAAATGTATAGAAGGCAGAATTCCTCTGTGTTAATTGGTTTTATTGATGCCTCTAAAGCTTTTGATCGAGTCAACCATCATAAGCTGTTCCAAAAACTGAGTCAAAGAGGAGTGCCTAACAGTATAATTAGGGTCCTGGCATATTGGTACGCCAACCAGAGCATGCAGGTCAAATGGGGTAATGCAGTCTCTGTACCATTTGGTGTTGGTAATGGGGTTCGCCAGGGGGGCTACTTTCACCAGCCCTCTTTAATGTGTACATGAATGATTTATCTAACCAGCTTAGAGGCTGTAAAACAGGATGTATGATTGGTAACACCCTGGTAAACCATCTTATGTATGCCGATGATCTGGTGGTTTTTTCTCCTAGCAGTGCTGGGTTTCAGCAGATGTTGAATATATGCTCTGAGTATGGTGTCCAATTTGACGTGAAATACAATGCTAAAAAGAGCGTTGTCATGATTTGTAAAGTAAAAGGGGACAAAGATCTAGTCTTCCCATCATTTTACCTGTCAGGGCAGGTTCTATCTGTCTGCTGTAAAGCTAAGTATCTGGGACATGTCATCACAGATCAAATGTCTGATGATGAGGACATGTATAGACAGCGACGCATGTTGTATGCACAAGCTAACATGTTGGTTAGGAAATTCCACTGGTGCTCAGGAAATGTCAAGATAAACCTGTTTAGAGCGTTCTGTACTCCTCTTTACACTGCTCCTTTGTGGATAAAGTTTAATAAGTCAAGCATCCATAAACTTAAGGTTGCCTATAATGACTGCATGCGCATATTGCTTAGAAAGCCAAGGTGGTGCAGTGCAAGTGAACTGTTTTGTAGTGCAGGAGTCAATACGTTTCATGCCCTGTTGAGGAATCTCATGTTTAAATTTATATGCCGATTGAATGGTTCTCAGAATTCCATCATTGTGCTGCTGGTAAATCCTGGTTTCAGTGCCGTGAGATACCTGTCACCTATGTGGAAACATTGGTATTGTTGCTTTTTCTAATTTAATTTAATTTTACATGTATATACTGTGTACTGTATGTGTATTCTAATGGACCATGAGTCTGCTTAATAATTTTTTTTAAAATTAATTTAATTGACTTCTCTAACTTTAGATCGTTCCTCTGTTCCTCTCTTCCCCTCCCCCTTCCCAGTTCTCCCACTGTCTCCCTGTCTCCACCTATATCCTTTCTTTGTCCCGCCCCCCTTGACGTCAATCTGAAGAAGGGTCTCAACCCGAAATGTCACCCATTCCTTCTCTCCGAGATGCTGCCTGACCTGTTGAGTTACTCCAGCATTATGTGATACCTTAGATTACAAAACCTATGTAAACTTTCTTAAATATGTATATATTACAAAATTTGCATGCAGGCACAAGGAACTACAGACGAGGCCCTTCAGCCCAACTTGCCCACGCCAACCAACATGCCCCATCTGCACCAGTCCCACCTGCCTGCGTTTGGCCCATATCCCTCTAAACCCATCCTATCCATGTACCTGTCTAAATGCTTCTTAAACGTTGCAATAGTACCAACCTCGACTACCTCCTCCAGCAGCTTGTACCATACACCCACCACACTTTATGTGAAAACGATGATGGAATTTTGAGGAAAACACCAAGTGCTGGAGGAATTTAGCGATCCTGGCAGCATCTATGGAGGGAAATGGACAGGTCGTGTTTTGAGTCAGGATCCTTCTTCAGACTGAAGGAGTAGATGGGGGGTGGGGAGGGGGGAGGGCAGGGAGAAAGCTGGAAAAGAGATGTGGTAGTTTATCTTAGACAATAGACAATAGACAATAGGTGCAGGAGGAGGCCATTTGGCCCTTCGAGCCAGCACCGCCATTCAATGTGATCATGGCTGATCATAGTTCATGTTCAGCTTAGCATCATGTTCAGCACAGACATTGTGGGTTGAAAGGCCTGTTCTTGCGCTGTACTGTTCTGTGAGGCAGGATAAAGCTTGGCAAGTGTCAGGTAGACACAGGTGAGGGGTGTGGGGGGGGGGGGGGGGGGGGGAGAGGGGGGTGATTGGCAGATGGGTGAAATAAGTGAAAAGCTAGAGGCGAAAAGGAGTCAAAAGTGTGTCAGATAATGAGAGGAGTGAAATGTAAAGCCATAGGGAGGGATATAGAGGGAAAGAGAGGGGCAATATGATGATGATGTTTAACTTTTGGTTTGGCACTGATACCAATGGAGCATAGAAGATATATAATTCCAACAGAGCACTTTTTTTGAGTAAGAATTGTAGCCCCAGCATTAATACCAATGCCATTTTCTACTGATGATTTGTTCTCTTGTTCAGATTCTAACAATATATTCAATTTCATTGTTCCATTTCGGGACTAATGACAATAAAACACTCTTGACTCAGTGATGGGAATGTAAGACTGGACCAGTAGGAATGTAAGAAACAGTTGCACAACATAGGACTATCCTTAAGAGCTCGATCTAGCTCTCTCTTGAATGCATTCAGAGAATTGGCCTCCACTGCCTTCTGAGGCAGAGAATTCCACAGATTCACAAATCTTTGTAGGCTCTTCAACCACAGCTGAGGTTCCAGAGAATAGCATGGAAAGCACTGCCAGATGACATGAATAACCCAAAACCTAAACTTGCAGAAAGATTGATAAAGAGGGGGGGGGGGGGGGATTTGAAATGGAGCTGCTAATTAAGCCGGGACACTCTGCACAGAGGTTCTGAGTGATTCAATTGAAAATTCTAAGGCAGAGATAGATAGATTCTTGATTAGTACAGTTGTCGGGGTTATGGGGAGAAGGCAGGAAAATGGGGTTCGGAGGGAAAGATAGATCAGCCATGATTGCATGGCGGAGTAGACTTGATGGGCTGAATGGTCTAATTCTGCTCCTATCACATGACATTATGAACAAGATTTGGATGAACTCGAAATACTGGACACCCCAGTTTTGGGTGACCTCAGTTGCACAGAAAGAAGGACGTGAGAGGCAAGCCAGATATACAATGGATTGGACAAACAGAACAATAAAAAGGCACAATTAGAGGAAGGTATAGATAGATGTTGATCGATCGATTGATTAAAAGATGCAGCATGGAACAGGTCCTTCAACTCTCTGAGTCCATGTCCTTCACACATCCACACTAGTTCAAAGTTATCCCACTTTCTCATCCACTCCCTACAGAGGCAATTTTTCAGCGGCCAACTAGCCTACAAATACGCACATCTTTGGGATGTGGGGGGGAAACCGGAGAGAACCACCGGGAGGACGTGCGAACTCCGCACCCGAGGTCAAGGTTGAACCTGAGCCTTGGCGCCGTGAAGCAGCATCTCTACCCGTTGTGTCATGGTGCCGCTCGTATGTTATGGAGACCGAGGCAGGCGGTCCTAGTGATGGGACAGATGTATGGTCAAAAGTTCACCTCGGTGTCAACTATAATACTAAGTTTGCGGAAAGTCAACTCTGGTGTCAGATGGTGAGCAAGACAAAGGATTGGGTCCGTGTCTCGGAAACTGACTGTGCCGGGATTCAAAGACAATAGCTTCAGTCTTCCAAAGTTGGAGGAACCGTTTGCTTATCCGATGCTGGACATCAGACAACTATCTGGCAAAGTATCCATGAGAAAGCATGCTTATCCCTTCCTATGTTGTTCCCCATTCGTGTTCTTCAATGAAAGCCCATCTCTGACCTCCCCAATAACTGAAAACAGTTTTACTGCCCAGTAATTCACTTCCTCCACCACACTTGATATCGTTTGAGAAAAATTAAAGAAAGCTGGGAGCACATTTCCACTCCAGCTAAATCCCTGGATAATTATATTTTAACAAAGAGATAGAAGAGGGAGCTGTCATTAACTAGTGCAGAGTGAATACAAGTGTATCACAAAGGCAGTGAACATAGAGAAGGAATTATAGATTAAGGCAAAGGTATCAGACAACGTGGTGGTACACTGGTGCAACTGGTAGCACCATTGTCTCTCAGCACCAGAGACGGGTTCGATCCTGACCTAGGGTGCTGTCTGTGTGGAGTTTCCACAGGTCTCCCTGTGACTTGTGTTTCCTCCAGGCACTCCAGTAGCCTCCCAAATTCCAAGGACATAAGGGGTTTGTTAGTTCATTGGAATCTAGTGTGTAGGGAGTGCATGAGAAAGTGGGAAAACATAGAACTAGTGTTAACGGGGTGATCGATAGTTGGCATGGACTCAGTGAGACGAAGGGCCTGTTTTCATGCTGTATCTATCAATCCATTCAATGAAAACGAGAAGGCCCAGGGATGAAGTTCATAGAGTAAAATAATGTTTATTGAAGCTAGTAGTTACAGAGTCATACAACATGGTAACAGGCCCTTCAGCCCAACATGTTATTTCCAACAAAACACCCGTCTGCGCCACTCCCATTTGCCCATGTTGAGCCCATATCCCTCTAAAACATTCCTATCCATGCACCTGTCCAAATGAGCAAATAAGTAGTCTTAATCTACAGGTCGGATTGGATGATCCTGCTAATACTGGTACTACTTTTATTGTTATATGCCAACCAGTAGATAAACTGGCTTATTTTCACAAACATGCACTTTTGCTATTCTTTTTAAATAATTTTGCAATGTCTTGATTAAGTCTTGATGAAATACAGTAAGAATAAATTGAGCAAAAAGCAAAGAGCTGGGGGAACTCAGGAATGGTCCTTCAAGGACACAGCCCACCCCACCATGGAGAGCATCTACATGATGTGCTGCCTCAAGAAGGCTGCATCTCTCACCATCACCCCACCATCCAGGCCACCACCATCTCACTGCTACCATTGAGCAAGAGGTACAAAAGTCCCACACCATCAGGTTCAGGAGCAGCTATTAGGTTCTATTACTGGCTTGCACAACCCTAATCCTATCTCAACACTAAAACACTATGGTCCATCTTCTGGGCTTGTTCTCTTATTGTGTATTTATTTGCACTCATTTAATTTTGATTTTAGTTTGCAGTCTTTGTGTTTTTACTGCCTTGAGCAGGTTTGGTGTAATAGATGGAGCCAATACTAATATCAATACTAAATCGAAAGGGTAATATATTGCCGGTGGCTATGGAGGTTTCGAGTGTTGAAGGAAAGAATATATAGACTCTCGGGTTATAATTCCAGGGTATTCATTAAGTATTCATTGTAAATTGATCAACGGCAGAAGTAAGGTGGTGGTGCAGCTAGTTGAACTGCTGCCTCACAGCGCCAGAGTCCCAGAGCCGATCCCAGTGTCAGGTGCTGTTGGTGTAAGGTTTGTACCTTTTTCCCTTGATCCCGTGGGTTTCCTCCAGGTGCTCCGGTTTCTGCCCACATCTCGAAGACGTGGATGTCTGTAGGTTAATCAGCCTTTGTAAATTTGCCCTGGAGCATAGGGAATGGATGCAAAAGTGGGAGAACATAGAACTAGCATGAATGGATGATCGATGATCGACTTGAAGGGCCTGTTTTCACGATGTATCTTTAAATTTAATAAAATGGTGCCATATTTGTCGTGATATGTATCATGGGAGAACTTTATTGGTAGGAAGGATCTGCAGATGCTGGTTTACACTGAAGACAGACACAAAATGCTGGAGTTCCCTGTCACTCAGCGGGTCAGGAAGCATCTCTGGAGAAAAGGAATATGTGATGTTTCGCATCAATAGACAATAGACAATAGGTGCAGGAGTAGGCCATTCGGCCCTTCGAGCCAGCACCACCATTCAATGTGATCATGGCTGATCATTCTCAATCAGTACCCCGTTCCTGCCTTCTCCCCATACCCCCTGACTCCGCTATCCTTAAGTGCTCTATCTAGCTCTCTCTTGAATGCATTCAGAGAATTGGCCTTCTGAGGCAGTGAATTCCACAGATTTACAACTCTCTGACTGAAAAAGTTCAGACCCTTCTTCAGACCGGTGAACTTTATTGACTTGCCATAAAATTTCTATAAAACTGAAGAGAACAAATGCAGAAATAATTGAGGTAAAGTTATATTGAAGTGGCAGGGAGAGTTGAATGCCAATGGCAATCCCAAGAAGAGCAGGAAGAGTGGTATTTTCTGGCAATTGAGTCTGTAATCTTGACAGCTGGCCTTAATTTCCTCACGATTTCTCCAGGCAACGTTTAGAGCTTACTGCACATATATTAGCCCCTTATCACAAGCTCCATGAAACCTGCCGGCCTGTCTCTTTTTATAAATGGCTTTAATATAAAGCTGAGATCAAATCAATATTTTAGCTATTGTGTGGAGTTAAATACTCAGTGAAGGTGGGCGAAAGTATATTTGGAGAGATCGCCCACATTCCATGGACACTTTCATATTTTTGCTCTTTCATCGTTTACATGCAGTTAACAAAAGATATTTGCAAACATTACTAGATGCATGTGGTATTATTTATTTGCACATGTTTTAAGGCAATTAAAGCTTATTATTTGGTCTAGCTATAGGGGCAGGTTTAAAGGGATGCTTATTCCTTTTGCACAATAGTTCCATGATGTGTCTGTAATATTTTCAATAATGCAGAAGGGGGAAAAGAGGAACTGCAGGTGCTGGCTTAAAGAAAGTGCTAGAGTAACTCAGTGGGTCAGACAGCATCGGTGGAGAACATGGATAGGTGACGATTTGGGTCAGGACCATTCATTCTGAAACGTTGTTTATCCATGTTCTCCTGAGATGCCGCCTGACCCACGATCTGAAACATCACTTATCCATGTTCCCCTGAAATAGTGCCCACTATACCCACTGAATTACTCCAGCACTCTGTGTCTTCTTTTGTAAACCAGCATCTGCAGTTCCTTGTTTCTACAATGCAAAAGGAAGAACTCTTTGCACATAATTTCAACAAAACCTGAGTCACAAAGTGTAAAAGTCATTAAGTTGTTGGATGCAGCTGAGACTGAGACAAGAGTCAGGTTTTAAGACTGTTTAATTGTCAAGTGTACTGATAACGGAACAATCAAATTCTTACTTGCAATGGCATAGCAGATCCATAAACGCATTATGGACAGATAAACACATAGCCAAATATAATAAACAAAAGTTCAATAAATTAATAACCCCATCACTAGTGCAGAAAACCCTAGAGTCCTTTGTGCAACCAAAGATAGTCCATAGTTCATTGTTCAGGTTTGCGTTCAAGAGCCTGATGGTTGTTGGGAAGAAGCTTTTCTTGAACCTGGTGGTCACTAATTAGGAACATGAATTGGACTTTCAAGTGGGCTAATTTCACAGATCTTTATCACTAACCACAACAGACTTCCAACTTCAGTGCTGGCAAAGTGTCGTGACCAAAACAAACTCTCTCCATCAGATGCAAACCAAACTGTGGTGTGAATCCAGGTCCTTTGGAATGTTTTTAAAACATCTCTTAATTCAAGCAACTCACCAGAGTCTGCAGATGTAACTGACCATATGTTTACTCCGGCTGCACTTCCATATTCTGCAGCTATGGCCGAAATGGTTTTGAAAGTAATTTATTTTGCCGTGTTTCCAAAAATGTAAATGGATCCTTTCATTTCAAATAGGTCGCGATTGGTCTTCTTGATTCATTATTGGTAATAGCTATTGATTTTCTGGATGGCATTTATATTCGTGATACAGTGGTGCAGCGGGTAGTGTTGCTATCACACAGCTCCAGCGATCATAAGTGATAGGAGCAGAATTAGGCCATTCGTCCCATCGAGCCTGCTCCTCCATTCAATCATGGCTGAACTATCTCTCTCTCCTGACCCCATTCACCTGCCTTCGCTCCATAACGCCAGACACTAGTACGAATCAAGAATCTACTATTCTATCTTTCTGTTCTCCTACTTTCTCATCCATTCCTTACACACGACAGACAATTTACAGAAGCCAATTAACCTACAAAACTGCATGTCTGTAGGAAATGGGAGGAAACCCGAGAGCCCGGAGGAAACCCACGCAGCCACAGAGAGAACATGCAAACTCCACACACACACACAGACAGCACCGAAGGTCAGGATCGAACCTGTGTCCCTGACGCTGTGAGCTAGCGACTCTACTAGCAGCGTAACTGTGCCACACTATTTGCCGTCTTGCTCCCAGTGTACACAAGCTGAAATCCAATTAATTCAACAGGTTTTCGAGGAGCAGTGCCAGTGTTTAAAGAAAGGGGATGGAAACGATAACTGAATTTTAAACTTTCATTCAGTGTGGTCACATAAAAGACACGTAGCCTTTGTCTATGTCAGCACATCTGGAACATCTTGTTGAATAAGATTCAGTATTGCTCTAGTGGCAATGCCAAAGCTGCATAAACATCCTTTCTTGGCCTAACTCACAAAATATGTCAAAGACTGGACAGCATAGCTTCAAGGTGAGACGGGCAAAATTTAAAGGAGATGTTTGGAGCAAGTTTTTAAACTCAGAGAGAGGTGGGTGCCTGAAACTTGCTGCCAAGGGTAGTGATAGAGGCAAACACGATAGTAGCACTTAAGAGGCTTTTAGATAATCACTGGATGTGCAGGGAATAGAGGAATATGGATCACGTGCAGGAGATTAATTTTAACTTTGATTCATGTTCAGCTTAGTCATTGTGGGCCGAAGGGCCTGTTCCAATGCTGTACTATGTTCTGTCTACTGCTGGAGCAGATTGCAATAAAAATATTAGATACCGCAGGCTGAGATACAAAGCTTAATGAACAGGGTGGCTTTGAAAGTGGTTAAAGAAATTAGTAGTTTAATGGTGAAGGGAACACAGTATAGGAAATTATAAGGGACATAGATATGGTAGACAGTCAGACCCTTTTTTCCCCAGGATGAAAACATCAAATACTCGAGGGCACACCTTTATGGTGAAGCGGGCAAAATTTAAAGGAGACTAGACCAAGTGGACCCGTTGGGTCTAAACCTCTCCTGCATTGGTGCAGCACCCTCCCCTCTCCCCTCTCCCCCTCCCCTCTCCCCTCCCCCTTCCCCCTCCCCCTTCCCCCAATCCCTCCCCTTCTCCCCCCCTCCCCCTCCCCCTCCCCTCCCCCTTCCCCCTCCCCTTCTCTCCTCCCTCCCCCTCCCCCTTCCCCTCCCCCACTCCATCCCCCTCAACCCCTGTCTGATACTGTTCTACTTTCTAGATTTCAGTTGTACGTCTAAAGGAGTTGCCCGGAATTGACACTCCAACTTTAATCCACAATGCCTCTCTGTGATAAAACAAAGAAATAAATCTGGAGGCAGACGTTACTTAAAGGAACTCATGCATGAACAATGAATACCGAGCAGTAGACAGGCACCAAGATAATTTGACTTTAGTTAAGATAGTAATTTCAGGCACTTGAAAAACTATAAATTACATGCACAGGAAGAGAGCAGCACTCTGAGACCAAAGCAATACCGGATACGATGTAATGTTTTAAATGAAGCTAGTATCTATGATTTATTTGATATTTCGTCAAGTCTATGTATTTTTGGTTAACCCGTGAGATTAGACAACATGATTTCAGGTTTGGACCTCACAACGTTACTTTTTACACTGTTGCGGGGTGCAGATTTATTTTAACCCTTCGGACAAATTCGACATAACCGCCGGTCACAGCAGCCCATTCAAATTTTTCTTCAGGCTGACGAAACTCAGAGTTGATGATAGAATTAATTTGCAACTCCAATTGACATTGGGTAAAAAGCCAGACCTGCCGTAAGAATAGTGCAGATGGATATGGTGGTCAAACAATACGACACAGGTGCAGAATTAGGCCATTCGGTCTATCGGGTCTGCTCCATCATTCGATCACGGCTGATTAATTTTTCCCTCTCAACCTCATTCTCCTGCCTCTCTTCCCGTACCCTTTAACCCCCATACTAATCAAGAACCGATCAATCACCGCTTGAAAATATCCAATGACTTGAGCTCCACTGCCATCCGTGACAATGAATTCCACAAATTAGCAAATCGAAAGAAATTTCTCCTCATCTCCATTCTAAGTTCATGTCAGCATGTTTCCTGTGTGACTCTATGAAGGTAGCCATATTAATTGCCCACTGTAAATAGCCTCTAGTTTATCGTGAGTGGATGATTCAGATGGGGAGTCAATGTACTGAGGGATTTTGGGTACCAAGTCCACAGCTCCCTGAAAATGGCAATCCAAGTAGATAGAATGCTATGCCTCAGGTTTGATGCTAGTTTCATTGCTGTTTCAGTATCTGTAACGGCAACAATTTGGATGCAAATTTACCAGGAAGATTAGTGAGTTTGGAGATGACACTAAAATAGGTGGGATCTTAGAATGTGATCAAGAACTACAATAACATCTTAATCAACTGGGCAAGTGGACTGAAGAATGGCTAATGGAGTTATGGAGTTTGGGGTGCATGGGGAGAGGGGTGCGCAGGGAGGGGGATGCGCGAGGAGGGGGGTGCATGGGGAAGGGGGCGTGCGGGGAGAGGGGGGTGCGCGGGGAGGGGGGGGCGCGCGGGGAGAGGGGGGCGCGCGGGGAGAGGGGGGCACGCGGGGAGAGGGGGGCCCGCGGGGAGAGGGGGCCCGCGGGGAGAGGGGTACGGGGAGAGGGGTGCGGGGAGAGGGGGCGGGGGAGAGGGGGGCCCACGGGGAGAGGGGGGCGTGCGGGGAGAGGTGGGGCACGCAGGGAGAGGGGGGCGCACGGGGAGAGGTGGGGCACGCAGGGAGAGGGGGGCGCACGGGGAGAGGGGGGCACGCGGGGAGAGGGGGGCCCGCGGGAAGAAGAGGGTGCGGGGAGAGGGGGCGGGGGAGAGGGGGGCGCACGGGGAGAGAGAGGCGCGCGGGGAGAGGGGGGCGCATGGGGAGAGGGGGGCGTGCAGGGAGAGGGGGGCCCGGGGAGAGGGGGGCGCGCGGGGAGAGGTGGGCGCGGGGAGAGGGGGGCGCACGGGGAGAGGGGGGCATGCAGGGAGAGGGGGGCGCGGGGAGAGGGGGGCGCGGGGAGAGTGGGGCGCGGGGAGAGGGGGGCATGCAGGGAGAGGGGGGCATGCAGGGAGAGGGGGGCATGCAGGGAGAGGGGGGCGCGGGGAGAGGGGGGCGCGGGGAGAGGGGGGCGCGGGGAGAGGGGGGCCCACGGGGAGAGGGGGGCGCGGGGAGAGGTGGGGCCCACGGGGAGAGGGGGGCACGCGGGAAGAGGGGGCGCGCGGGGAGAGGGGGGCACGCGGGGAGAGGGGGGCATGCAGGGAGAGGGGGGCGCGGGGAGAGGGGGGCGCGGGGAGAGGGGGGCGCGGGGAGAGGGGGGCCCACGGGGAGAGGGGGCGCGGGGAGAGGTGGGGCCCACGGGGAGAGGGGGGCACGCGGGAAGAGGGGGGCACGCGGGGAGAGGGGGGCGCGCGGGGAGAGGGGGGCATGCAGGGAGAGGGGGGCATGCAGGGAGAGGGGGGCGCGGGGAGAGGGGGGCGCGCGGGGAGAGGGGGGCACGCGGGAAGAGGGGGGGCGCGGGGAGAGGGGGGTGCGGGGAGAGGGGGCGGGGGAGAGGGGGGCGCAGGAAGAGGGAGGCGCCGGGAGAGGGTTTCTTGGAGAGAGGGGTTCATGGAGAGAGTGGTCGGTGTGGACTCAGTGGGCCGAAGGGCCTGTTTCCATGCTCTATCTTTCAAACAATCATTCAATCAATCAAATTTATCAATTTCAATTGATCTTGGTGACTGGGAATTGGACAGAATCTGATGTGAAAACACAAGCCGATGTTAAAGATGCTTCTAATATTTAACAATTGCTTAAATTATTTTTTTGTTGACTTGCTGAAAATAAAGCAAAGTGCCATGATTTTGTAACCCTCGGTATCAATGTTGCCTGTTTTTAATGTCCGATATCCACTTTGAATGAAATGTTGCTTTTTACTTTATAATCAAAACTGCAACGGCACTTTCAAACGTAAATGGGCTAATTACAGCCCCGTTAAAGAACAAAAAGATAATTAATGCTACGTTGGAACCTCAAGAGATAATGAACATAACTAATTAGGGCAAGTAATGTCGGTGCAGTTCTGATAGAATGCGTTCCAAGGGGGAGGGAGGGGGGGAGAAGGGGGGAAGGGGGAGGGGGGAAGGGGGAGGGGGGAAGGGGGGAAGGGGGGAAGGGGGGAGGGGGGGAAGGGGGGAGAGGGGGGAGGGGGGGAAGGGGGGAGAGGGGGGAGGGGGGAAGGGGGGAGAGGGGGGAGGGGGGAAGAGGGGAGGAGGGGGGAAGAGGGGGGGGGAGGGGGGAGAGGTGAGGTTGTTTAATTCATATGTACCTACAACAGAATAATCAAATTCTGACTGCACCAAACCCTACTTCCATAAGGCAAATAATCTTAGCTCATGAGATGCCAGGATGGCACAGTGGTGCAGCTGGTAGAGCTGCAGCTTCACAATGCCAGAGACCCAGGTTCGATCCTGACCTTGGGTGCTGTCTGCGGGGAGTTTGAACATTCTCCCTGTGATCGTGTGGGTTTCCCCCGGGTGTCCAAGTTTCCTGCCACCATGTAGATTTGTAGATCAATTGGCCTCTGTAAATTCCCCCTAGTGTGTCGGGAATGGATGAGAAGGTGGGATAACGTCGAACTAGTTAGTGTAAACGGGTGATCAATGGTCGGCATGGACGTGGTGGGCCGAAGGGCCTATTTCCACACTCTATCTCAAAACGAAGCTAATTTTGGTGAGAAATAGCCTTTCAAGACCAAACTAAAAATAATTAAATTCATGGCACAATTGAGTATTTTTGTAAAGAATTGCTGTCGTAACTTTGCTTTGGTTGAAAGTAAAATGGACGCACAAATTAATAATTAAAACATAAAAGAGGCAGGATGTAAGTTGCAGCAAAGTATATAATTAAAGGAATAAAGGATGACTACTGAAACTTTAAGAAGCCCTTTCCTATCATTTCTTTGCCCACAGCCATTTGCCAACACCCACCATTTCTTCAATCCCTGAGACAAACCGGGACACAGAGTTGGGTTAAATCAGATGATGAGAGAGTGAAAACAATCAATCAAACAGCGCCGATATAAACTAAAACAAAAAAATAGCAGTTCTTTTTTCCTGGCAAAGTAGGTGACAATCAATTACTGATGACACAAGAGACTGCAGATGTTGGAATCTGGAGCAAAACACAAAGTGTTGTAGGAACTCAGCGGGTCAGTCAGCATCTGTGGAAAGAACGGACAGGTGTTGTTTTGGATCGGGACCCTTCTTCAGACTGCTGCGTTCACCAGTACTGATTCATGGATTCACCAACTTTCCTATGTCTAGACTGTAGTTCAGTTTCTTTTAGATCAGTTTAAAAGTGCAGCAGGGATACAGGTCTTCAGCCCACTGGGTCCATCCATGTCGATCATCCATCTAGGGGCACACCACTAGTTGCCACTAGGAGCGATTTACGGAGGACATTTAGCCTACAAACGCGCACGTCTCTGTGATGTGGGAGGAAACTGGAGCACCCGAGGAAACCCACGCGGTCATAGGGAGAATGGGCAAACTCTGTACAGACAGCACCCCCAGTAGTCAGGATCGAACCCGGGTCTCCAGCAGCAGGAGGAAGCAGCTCTACCTGCTGCACCACTGTGTCATCCTATTAATAAATATTGTGCACTGCCCTTGCAACGTGTGAAGACTTGGCTTTAATCAGCACCAGAGGACAGCTCGATATTGAAACCTTTGGATGTTCACTGAGAAAATAACGCTATATGTTTAGCATGGTCTGGATGCTATAATTATATTCATGCAATGTGAGAACGAAGGTAGTTACATCCCAACGTGAGTTAAACGCCTGCTGCGGTCCCTTGTGCTATTCAAGTTAGTTCTGATGCGTAACTCAGCAGCTCCTGAGAGCCCAATTCAGATCTTATTCATCATTATCCTTGCACCTTCTGATGGGACATACCCTGCTGATGCATTCACCAGATCAACTGAAATCCCTCTCTTGCTGCTCCTTTTCAGTCTGAAAGAAAGTCACAAGTCAAGAGAGTCAAGAGTGTTTAATTGTTATATGTCCCGAAATGGAACAATGAAAGTCTTACTTGCAATAGCATAACAGGTCTGTGAACGCAGTAATCAATAGATAACATAATATACAAGCAAAAAAACAAGTTCAATAACTAAAAGGTTATCCACAGATGCTGCCTGACCCATTGAGTTCCTCCAGCGCATTGTGCTTTGCTCAATAAATTACTGATGATCAGTGTACAGGCCATGGTGAGATGAAAGGACTTTCAACCATGCAACAATAGTCTACTGGAGATACAAGAAACTGCAGATGCTGGTTTATAAAAAAAGACACAAGGTGCTGGAGTAACTCAGTGGGTCATGCAACTTCTCTACAGAACATGGATAGGCAATACAAGGAACTGAAGGGGCTGCTTTACAAAAATAGACACACAGTGCTGGAGTAACTCATGGGGTCAGGCAGCATCTCTGGAGAACAAAGTGCTGGAGAAGACAAATCTATCCATGTTCTCCAGCAATGGTCTAACGCCCAGTTTAATGGTCTGGATCTCCTTGCTATTACCATAGATGTCACATCAAGCTGAAGTGAACAGTAATGTAGTCTCTTAGGTGTGCTCTAACTGTGACCAGCCAGCTGTGTCTGGGGAATCTATTGCCTGAGAGTTTGCTTTGAGTTAATACATGGAAGAACACAATGAGAAATATCTGGTGAAACTCTTAAGTTTAAAAAAAGCGCAGCTTCTTAAAATGCGCACCATAGCCTTTGTTTGGATAAGCCCATTCTCATACTTAGAAGCAAATACAAATGGGAAAAAATATAATCTCTAAGAACCTTATAATCAATAAGCCATGAGTAGTCTTATTATAAAACACAGGTCAAATCAATGTCATTGGAAAATAGTAAGTTTTAAAGTAGACCAGATTATGCCAAACAAACGTTGAACTGATATCACGAAGCAGATAGTGATTGTGTTTGAAAGCAACTGGTTTTCTATTGTGAAACAGATGTTCCTTGTGCTGTGAATCATATGGGATAAGTATTTGGATGTGTGTGTTCTCCACATCTTGCAATCAGTATAAGCTTCTTTCCCATAGACTGTCACGGGTAATCTGAAGTCAGGCACAAACAATCATCATTTGGCAACATCTCTCCAGCTGTGAGGGTTTTGTCACGCAGTTCTTTAACAAGACAACAGGGAGGAATGTGGAATAAATGTCATAGAGTCATGCAGCACGGAAAGAGGCCCCTCGGCCCAACTTGTCCATGCTGACTAAGCTGCCCCATCTAAGCTAGTCCCATTTGGTCCATATCCCTCCAAACCTTTCCTATTAATGTACTTATCCAATTGTCTTTTAAATGCTGTTGTAGTATCTGCCTCAACTACTTCCTCTGGCAGCTCGTTCCACATACGCACCTCTCTCTGTGTGAAAAGGTTGCCCCTCAGGTTCCTGTTAAATCTTGCCACTTAAACATTTCCTCTGGTTCTTGATTCCCCTACCCTGGGTAAAAGAGTTTGTGTACGCACCCTATCTATTGCTCTCATCGTTTTATACGCCACTATAAGATCACCCCTCAGCCTCCTGTGCTCCAAGGAATAAAGTACGAACCTGCCCAACTACTCCCTATAACTCAGGCTCACGAGTCCTGGCATGATCCTCATAAATCTTGTCATGAAATGTGGCACAAGCTGGAAGACGGGAAATAATGGAAAGTGATAACATATCTGAGCACATTTTTATTATTTCTTGGATTAAAAATAAAATGAAATAACTCTTTAATTCCTGGCATCTTAAAATGCATAATACGCTAATGAATTTGATAACCAGCAGCATATTGTAATGTGAAACTTCCATTTCTTTTATAAGCATTTAATCATAACATGGAATTTGAAAGAGAGTCAGAGATTCAATGGTATTTCACTCAGGCCTGAAATGTAATAAAAAATCTTTCTCTGCAACATTACAGCACAAAGCTCTGCTTTAAGACATAGACTGGGACAAGGCACTGCCAATAAACCCTCTAACAACTCTCAGGGGGGTCATTGTCATGAGATACTGCACGGAAATAGGACCTTTGTTACACCAGGTCCATACTGACCGCCAGCCAGCCATTTACAGTAATCATCGAGTTATAGAGGTAGTTCGCTTTTTGTAGACAAAATGGTATGGGTATGCATATCATTCATACGTTACTTTAGAGATACAGCATGGCTCTTCAACCCATCAGGTCCATGCCAAACATTGATAACCTGTTCACACTAGTTCTATGCTATCCCACTTTCTCATCCACTCCCTTCACAATGGCAGAGTAGATTTGATGGGCCAAATGGCCTAATTCTGCTCCGATCACTTATGATACTATGATCGAATGATCTTGTCCAAGACAGTGATTGGTAATAAACCACTGTAAAAAAAAAAATGTGATTACCACCAAATTAATTTGGAGGATGAGACTTGTGGTAAATATCTGTCATTTCTGATGTTCATAGAACCATGTCATTCTCATTACTCCTTAAGCTTAAAATATTGTTCTTCTATTTTTAGGATGAACATTTTCCAATTAGTTGTGAGAAATGGAACAATGAATGAATGAATCAATGTTTAGAAAACAATTAAGCAGGTACATACATGGATAGGACAGGTTTAGAGGGATATAGGTCAGACGCGGGCAGGTGGGACTAGTGTAGCTGGGACATGTTGGTTGGTGTGGGAAAGTTGGGCCGAAGGGCCTGTTTCCATGCTGTATATTTCCCTGACTGTCCATGGCTCTATAGAATCATAGAGCGATACAGTGTGGAAACAGGCCCATCAGCCCAACTCCTCTGGCAGCTCGTTCCATACACCCACCACCCTTTGTGTGAAAAAGTGACCCCTCAGATTCCTATGAAATCTTTTCCCCTTCAGGAGTTGAGTATAGGAGCAAAGAGGTCCTTCTGCAGTTGTATAGGGCCCTAGTGAGACCGCACCTGGAGTACTGTGTGCAGTTTTGGTCTCCAAATTTGAGGAAGGATATTCTTGCTATTGAGGGCGCGCAGCGTAGGTTTACTAGGATAATTCCCGGAATGGCGGGACTGTCGTATGTTGAAAGACTGGAGCGACTAGGCTTGCATACACTGGAATTTAGAAAGATGAGAGGGGATCTTATCGAAACATATAAGATTATTAAGGGGTTGGACACGTTAGAGGTAGGAAGCCTGTTCTCAATGTTGGGGGAGTCCAGAATCAGGGGCCACAGTTTAAGAATAAGGGGTAGGCCATTTAGAACAGAGATGAGGAAAAACCTTTTCAGTCAGAGTTGTAAATCTGTGGAACTCTGCCTCAGACGGCAGTGGAGGTCAATTCTCTGAATGCTTTCAAGAGAGAGCTAGATAGAGCTCTTAAGGATAGCGGAGTCAGGGGGTACGGGGAGAAGGCAGGAACAGGGTACTGATTGAGAATGATCAGCCATGATCACATTGAATGGTGGTGCTGGCTCGAAGGGCCAAATGGCCTCCTCCTGCACCTATTGTCTATTGTCTATTGTCTATTGTCACGAGGCCAATTGACCTACAAACCCACACGTTTTTAGGATGTGGGAGGAAACGAGCACCTGGAGGAAATCCACGCGGTCACAAGGAGAATGTTTAAACACCACGCAGACATCAGCTGAGGTCAGGATCGAACTTGGGTCTCTGGCACTGTGTGTCAGCAGCTCTACCCACTGCACCACTGTGGCTTGCTATGACAAAAATGGTTAAATGGCTGTTTGTAAATGCAACATATATTTTGGGCTGCTCAGCCAAATGACATGGCTAACCTCTGGTAGCTGGCCTGGCTCACCCACAGCGTAACTGAAGAGGGAAGCCGCAGCTCGTCACCGAGGACCAGAGAACCGGTGGGTGGAGGGAGATGGCGATGGTGGACGCAGGAAGAAAGGGCCGGGAAGCGGATCCGGTGTCTTACCTTCCGCGCCCTCAGGGTTGGCTGCGAGAGGCATCACTGGGCAATGTGGCTGGGCGAAGAGAGGGACGATGGTTTGATGGGTGATCCAGATCGAGGTGATGGCTGTATTTCCTGCAGCTAAGACAACAGGCCTTTATGGCCAGCTGCAGCTTGGACATTGAAAGTGGTGCCAAAACTTGGCGACTCTTGAATACAATCTCAGTGGGCTAATTCTATACACTTTGTATTTAATCTGGGATTGTGCTTATGTTTAGCAATAATTTATTGAACTGCAGGCAAAAATAGAATTTCACTGTACCTTGGAACATTGACCATCATAGTGCCATTATTAGCTTGGGTTTTCTCTGGGTGCTCGTTTCCTCTCACATCCAAAAGACATGCAGGTTTGTAGGTTAATTGGCTTCTGTAAAATTGTCCCTCGTGATCTAAGCATGGAATTGGTGGCCAAAGGGACTGTTTCCATGCTGAATTTCTAAACTAAACTAAACTAAACTAAACTAAACTAAACTAAACTAAACCAAACTAAACCAAACTAAACTTAACCAAACTAATTTCATACAAGAGAGACCCAAGGAGCTGCAGATGCTGGAATAGAACATAGAAACGGTACAACACAGGAAGAAACCCTCTGGTCCACATTGTCTGTGCCAAACATGATGTCAAGACCATCTATTATCTGCCTGTATGTGATCCACATCCCTCCATTCCCTGCATGTCCATAGAGCTATCTAAAAACATTTCTATAACATCAACCCTCAGCCTCCTGCGCTCCAAGGAATAAGGTCCAATAAAGTTAGGAATCCTCTCTGCCTATTCAGTCCTCAAGACCACCTCGATTTTTTTATGGGGGTTTTCTGGGAGGGTCTTCAAAGTCTTTTTAAAGACTTCCCTCGAAAAGAAAGCAGAATCGCAGTCCAAAGTGCCAGGGTGTCTGGCTCTCTGCTGTACAATGATTATATGGTGTGATATTACATAACGAAGCATAGCACAAGTTGTGCTTGTAACATTGAGGGTTTTCAGAATCGTGCACAAACCACATGCAGTTTCCCAAAAGAAAACCTTATTCGTAAACATAATTAATGCAGCATGGCTTATATTCTAAATATGACTTTGGCACTAATGGGTGTGTAAAGACTTCTACTGCAGCTCCTTGTAGAGTCCTGTGGGCAGTTCTGCTCTCATTAGAGGTTTGTTTTAAGAGCCAGATATAACTCCAGTTAGTTACGCTGTCACACAGGATTGATCTGTTAGCTTTTGGGTAATCATTGTGCTGGGAGATGATCTAAAACAAAACCAGGTTGCATTCCAGGTTGCCCAGTGATGAAGGAGATAGCAAAAAGTGTGGACGCTGTCCATTACGGGGATCTATAGAAGGTGTTGCCTCGAAAAGGCAACCAGCATCATCATGGATGCAGAGAACCCTGGCCACGTTCTCATTTCACTCCTCCTGTCGGGAGGCAGAAGATACAGTAGTCTGAAACCCATGTACTCCAGGTACCAGAACAGCTGCTTCCCAACAACCATGAGGCTATGGAACATTACAGGCACTAACCAACTGTGAACTATGAACCGTCTTGTTTACACGAAGGACTTGGGGCTTTTTGCACCAATATTGGGGTCTTTAAGTTATTGAATTTAATTTGTTTATCATGTTATCTGTGTGTATTGCATTTACAGGCCTGTCATTCCCGTTGCAAGTAAGAATTCCATTGTTCCATTGTTGGAATATTTGACAATTAAACATTTGACTCTTGGAAAGTCTGCTCTGTGTGATGGACTGGGCCACATCTGCAACTCCCTGTACTTAATATTTAAGGAAACACCAGCGCAATGAACATCCGCATTAACATCCGCATCATCATCCACATCAATACTAAACATTTGTTTTAAGAACGGTCCCAACTTTTGGTGTAAAGGACACAAAGTTCTGGAGTATCTCAGCAGGTTAGGCAGCATCTCTGGAGAACACGGATAGGTGACGGTTCGGGTCGAGACCCTTCTTCAGACTGATTGAGAGGCAGGACAAAGTTTGGCAGGTAGTTGGTCGACATGAGCGGGAGAACCATTTGACAGGCAAATGGTTGAAACAAAGGGCAGAGATAAGAACCAAAGGTTTGAAATGTTGGGGATAGTGAAGCCAGGGGGAGGGTGGGGGGTGTGGAGGGGAGAAATAGGTGGGGAAGAAAGGAGCACTTTGTGTACTTTTGTGTATTAACCAGCGGTTCTTTGTTTCTCCATCTTCTACTGCTTTATTGAAACAACATCAGGGACAATAAGGGTGATTTAATTCTAACCTTTTAAGCGAGTTATCCAGTAACAGTCCACCTATCATCATGGTCTCTATCTTTGGATTTTAACATTTTAAATGTTTGACCCGGGTTCGATCCTGACTATAGGTGCTGTCTGTGTGGAGTTTGCACGTACTCCCTGCGACCGCATGGGTTTCCTCCGGGTGCTCCGGTTTCCTCCTACATTCCAAAGACGTGCTGTTTATAGGTTAATTGGCTTCTTAAATTGTCTCTAATGATTAGGATAGAACGTGTACAGGTGATCATTGGTCGGTGTGGACTCAGTGGGCTGAAATGCCTGTTTCCATGCAATATCTAAACTAAACGAAAAATGCAATGTCAAGTGTGAGCCAATTTAAAAGGTGCAAAAAGACTTGATGCATTTAATGTGATGACCTATAGTTTTTGAGAGCCCTGTGTTCATTTTGCAATATTAAGACAACCTATTTTACACTTCATGTTTGGTAGACTACAAAGTCTCCATAGTATAATTGGCTTTTATTGCGAAGCAACGTTTAATTTTTCCTTGAACGCATGAAAAGTGACCTCTCACAGAGAAAATAAATGCATACAGATTTGACAAATGTTTAAACATTGTTATGAATTAACATCAAAAGAATTGTTTAATCAAGGACTGAGTGTTTATGAAGTACCATAGTGATGTTTAAGAGACTTTTAGACAGGCACATGGATATGTGGGGAATGGAGGGATATGAATCTCGTGCAGGTACATAAGAGTTGATTCTTGGCATTATGTTCGGCACAGATATTGTGGGCTGGTCTGTTCCTGAGCTATACGGCTGGATGCAACAGAACAACTGTTGGATGTTCTATGTCCTAATATAATGAACTAATGCACTGACCTAGACAAGATAAACATCATGGACTGATTAAAATTAATCTTGTATGGATTACAATCAATGCAAGTTTGTGCTGCTGTATGTTTATTATGGCAATATTTATATCTCATCTAAATTCAAAAAGATTGAAATGCAGAGATTGGTTTTATCAGTGCACGGACTGAACACGCTTCAGAAGGAAGGAAGCAAATTAGTTTAGTTCAGTTTAGAAACACAGCTTGGAAACAGAGCCTTCGGCCCACCTCGTCCACCCGACCATAGATCTCCCATTCATTCTGTTTCGATGTTATCCCACTTTCACATAAACATTAGGGGCAATGCACAGAGACCAATAAGCCGACCAAACCCACGTCTCTGGGATATGGGAGGAAACTGGAGCACCCGGAGTAAACCCATGCAGTCACAGGGAGAACGTGCAAACTCCACACACAGACAGAACCCGGGTCTCTGGCGCTGTGAGATAACAGCTCTACCAACAGCGCCACTGCGCCACCCAAATCTTATTGAGCTACTCCTGATCCCCGGCTGAATCAATCAGAAGGTAAATGGGAGTACGGGTAATTGTGTGGTTCCCCAGAGACCAGACTGGGATGTGATTCAAGGCAAAGTGGCTGACAGATAGATAGTACACTATGTGTACTAAGTACACTGAAAGCGAGGTTGCAGTCTTTTTAGGAGTTGGTTATGGGGGGACACTTGACTGACACATGGATTAAAAAAATATTTGTCACAGTGATTTTCAGGATGAAGATAGAATCACACAGTAGTGAAAATTAACATTACCTGTCGAGAACCTTATCTCCAGGATGTACAGAAATCGAATTGTCAACATGGAGCTGTCTACCCCGCCCCAGGTCAAGGGGAGTGGAAATAGTGAATACTGTCAGGCACAGTAACATTAAACTATCAAATAAATCAGACTGCTTAATCTGGCGACCCACGTACAAAGCATCATCTGTAATGCACTGTACTATGTTGCAAGGAGAATCCATACAACTACTGTGAGATGCATCAGGAACTCAAACAGCTCCCCACTCCCATCAGGCAGAAACTACAGAAGCTTAAAAACACACACCACCAGACTCAGGAACAATTTTTTCCCCTCTATTATCGGGCTTATGAACGAACCTTTCACAAGCTAGGGCACTGTCCGATTCACCACTACCCCATTGCGGGCATTGTTACTTTGTCTGTGGAACAGATGTGCTACCATTCTGAGGATTATATTCTAACTTCTGAATAAACCCTTTTTGCTCTATCTGCTGTACTCGAGTTTGACTTGATTGTATTTGTGTGGAGTATATCTGATATGTTTGGATAAAATGGAAAACAAAGTTTTTCACTGTACCTTGGCACATGCGAGAATATTCTTTTAAATCACAATAAACTTTGTGCAGGATAAGAAATATGAACAAAACACGAACTGTGCAAAATTCCTCCAACATTCTATATATCTATACCTACCTTTGTTAGCGTTGCATTTGGTAGATCCCAAAAAAACATAATTGTACCCGCCATCCTTGTCACCCTGTGGCACCCCAGTGAGAATAATAAACATAAACCAACAGAACAGGGCAAGGACAAGTAGAATAAGTAGAATTAGGCAATTCGGCCCAACAAGTGTACTCAACCATTCAATCATGGCTGATCTATCTCTCCCTCCTAATCCAATTCACCTGCCTTCTCCCCATAACCTCTGACACCTGCACTAATCAAGAAGATATATATCAGAGTTGTAACTGCTGGACGAGTCAGGTCTGTGTGATCTAAAAATAAACATTGCCATTTTTATGAAGAACTTCCTCAAATGAGAGGATTCTACATTTTCACAAACCACAACACAGAAAGAACCATTCCCACTGCCCAAAAGGTTTCTGTCCTTCTGAAGATCTTTGATAATATCTGCAAAAGCTGGTAGAGTTGCTGCCTCGCAGTGCCAGAGACCCGAGTTCAATCCTGACATTGGGTAATCTGGCCGTGTGGAGTTTGCACTTTCATCCTGTGACCACGTGGGTTTCCTCCAGATGCTCTGGTTTCCTCCCACATCCCAAAGACGTGCGGGCTTGCAGGTTAATCTGCCTCTGTAAATTGCCCCTAGTGTGCAGGGAGTGCATGAGAAAGTGGGATAACATAGAACTAGTCTGAATAGTGATCGATGGCTGGCGTGGACTCGATGGGATGGAGGCCTGTTTCCATTCTGTATCATTAAACTAAAAGTAACTTATTCTCAGAGAAATGCTAACTTAGCCAAATCCTACAGCACCCAACTAAACGTGGTGGGTGTGGAAATAAGGAACTACAGAGGATGGTTTATAACAAAAGGACACAAAATGCTGGAGTAAACCAGCAGGCCAGGCAGCATCTCTGGAGAACTTGGATAGGTGACGTTTCAGGTTGGGATCCTTCTTCAGATGATGGATGCAGATTGGGTCTGGAATGAGTTGGGTTTGGTTTAATGCAACAGTTAGATTTGGGCCATGATGGGTCTGCAGCACATTTGAGATTGTTACATTTCAAATGCTAGTCAGAGGGACAGAGTGATCAAGTCATATAGCACGAAAACAGGCCCTTCAGCCCAACTCCTCCAAGCCAACCAAGCTGCCCCATATGAGCCAGTCACATTTGCCTGTGTTACACCCATATCCCTCTAAACCTTCTTATTCTAGCTATACGGCGTCGGATAAGGAGAGAAGAAAAGTGAAATGGAAATCCGTGACGAGGGGGGAATAAAAACATTGGTGTTTCAGTACGTAAGTGTGATTTAAATGATAATAAATTCATCATGAATGTAATGTAATGTAATGATTCATCACCTGCTTCATTAGATTAGCCCTTCTTTCACTTTCACAGAGAGTCCAATCGAGATCCTTGTATCGGCACACTCACTGTATTTTGTAGCAATGGATTTTGTTCTGATTTTACATTTGCTGTTTCATTTACGGATTGTACAGCTTGGATTCCTGCTGTGACTAGTGGTCCTAGCTCAGTAATGTCTATTGGAGAAGTCATAGAGCCATAGAGTCATTGAGCACAGAAACGGGCCCTCCAGCCCAAGATAGACACAAGGTGCTGGTGTCACTCAGCGGGTCTGGCAGCATCATTGGAGAAAAAGGATGGGTGACGTTTCGGGTCGGGACCCTCCAGCCCAACTTGCCCACGCCGACCAAGATGCCCCATCCAAGCTAATCCCATTTCCCTTTGTTTAGCCCATGTCCCTCTAAACCTTTCCTATTCTTGTACCTGAACAGGTCGTTATAAAATATTGGATTGTACCTGCCTCAACTACCACTTCTGGCAAGTTGTTTCATTTCCCCAAACACCTTCAGGTTCCTATTAAATATTTCCCCTCTCACCTTCAACCTATGCCCTTACTCTGGGTAAAAGACTCTGCGCATGCACCCGATCAATTCCTCTCATTATATTATACACCTCTATAAGTTCACTCCTCTGCCTCCTGCACTCCAAGGTCAGGTCAGGCATGGAAAATGTTTGAATACCTCGATCTCGGACTGACATCATCTTAGTTTAATTTAGTTTGGATTAGAGATAAAGCATGGAAACAGACCCCCTCGGCCCACCGAGTCTGCGCCGACCAGCGATCCCCACGCACTAACACTATCCTACACACATTAGGGGCAATGTACAATTACACCAAGCCAATTAGACTATAAAGCTGCTCGTCTTTGGAGGATTGAGCATGTTGACGATGGGTTTAGGTCAACCCGAACAGAAATCCAAGTCCTCCCGTGGTAAGCTACTACTGAGTGCAAAACATCTTGAATAGAAGTAGCTGACAGCGGTCAAAGAGTTAGGCTCCATAATTATTCATCTCATTAAATCTATCCATCAAGGCAAGACTTTGGAAAAACAAATTACAGAGCTTCCACTTCACACTCCGTGAAAAGTAAATATGTGAGATTGACAGAACTAAGTGTTTGAACATCCTGGAAGATTTCTGGTGGAGGTGTTAATCAGAAGAAAACATCGATGTAGCTTTGTGGTTTATTACTTTTCAAAGTACACGATGTAGGCAGGAGCAAACTTATCTTTTGATGAGAAAACCTATCTTTGATCGGACTTTATTGGCTTTATCTTGCACTAAACATTACTCACGTTATTCCCTTCGTCACGTATCTGTACACTGCAAATGGCTCGATTGTAAACATGTATTGTCTTTCCGCTGACTGGTTAACAGGCGACAAAAGCTTTTCACTGTACCTCAGTACATGCGACGATAAACTAAACTCAACTAAACTAAACAAACGTGGAGGAAGCAAATACAATGGCATCATTTGAGGGGCATTTTAGACACGACTGGCAGAAGGACGGGATCCAGAGGTGAGAGTCTGGAAGTCGATGAAAGCAAGTTCTGTCGATAGAATAGGCAGAAGCACGGCAGGGAGTGAGGAAGGACTGCTGGATTAACTTGTGTTTAGATCAATGTGAGAGGGGTTTCTTAACCACATATCTACCTGTGGTGCCTCCTTCAATTATCTTTGGATTGACCCACCAAGGTCCCTTTGTTCCTCGATACTCTTTGTATTCCCAAATGATCTGATCTGTATTCCGCCACCCTATTCAGTTAGATCCTCATTGCTGAAACAATTCAACCACTCAACACATGAAGATCTGCCAGCTCCTGGAGCTTGTGGAAGATTCTGTTGGGAATATTCCTTTAATTCACCCAAGCTGCACGACCCTCTCTGCACAAGCGTGACATCTGTTTCCAGGGCTCTCGGACGGCTTAGGACAATCCGTTGACAGAAAGCACAATCAGGAGATGGAAACGAGAGACCATCTTTAGTTTATCAGCGTGAAGATTTTTTTTTTAAGTTTAGAGATACAGCACGGAAACAGGCCCTTCTGCCCACCGAGCCCGCACAGACCCGCGATCCCCGCACATTAACACTATCCTATAATTTACAGGAACAATTTACACATACACCAGGCTAATTAACCTACAAATCCGTACGTCTTTGGAGTGTGGGAGGAAACCGAAGATCTCGGAGAAAACCCACGCGGTCGCGGTGAGAACGTACAAACTCCATACAGATAACACCAATAGTCAGGATCGAACCCGGGTCTCTGGCGCTGTAAGCGCCGTAAGGCAGCAACTCTACCGCTGCACTACCGTGCGTGATGAATGAGTGATCACAACAACTTAAGATGCTGAATGAACGTTCCTGATCTTTACTCAAACTATACAAAACATTTGTCACTTTAAACACTAGATAATCATTTCTAAGGCATAAAATGAGGTTAGTCGGAGATAGACATTAATAAAAAACGAATAAAAACTCCAGAAATATAACAAAGATGAGCTCAGAAGGGCAGTGAAATAAACACATTGTAGCTTTACCTTAAAATATGTCATTGGGTCAAACCAGGACAGACTGGGACACATCGGGACAGACCAGGACAGACCGATAAAGACCGGGATAGACCAGGTAATTTCGGGACACATCAGGACTGATTGGGACAGACCGGGATACACTGGGACAGACCGGGATAGACCAGGTCACTTTGCGACACATCGGGACAGACCGAGATAGACTGGGACATGCCGGGATATATTGGGACAGACCAGGATGCATTGGGACAGACCGGGACAGACTGGGACATACCGGGATACATTGGGACAGACCAGGATACATTGGGACATACATTGGGACAGACCGGGATAGACCAGGACATTTTGGGACACATCGGGACAGACCGGACACATCGGGACACATTGGGACAGACCGGGACAGACCGGGATACACTGGGACAGACTGGGGTTACACTGGGACAGAACGGGATACACTGGGATAGATTAGGATAGTCTGGGACAGACGAGAACAGACCGGGACAGACCAGGTTACACTGGGACAGACCAGGATAGATCAGGACAGACTGGGACAGACCAGGACAGAATGGGACAAACCGGACACACGTTTATATCACTTAAATCACTTAAATATATTCTCAGAGTAAGCACATCATCTTTTCAATAGTTTTTCTTTTGCAAATTATTTAACTTCCTTTGAGATCAAGAGTGTTCAACTGTTGTATGTACCGAAATGGAACAATGAGATTCTTAATCGCAGTTCAACAGGTTTGTAAACACAGTGCTCAAAGGATAATATAACAAACAAACAAAAGAAATTCAATAAATGTGCAAACTCCGCACTGGCAGCATCCGAGGTCAGGATCGAACCTGGGTCTCTGGTGCTGTGAAGCAGCAGCTCTACCAGCTGCACTGCTGCTAGTTGGAAAAGAGAGGTGGGCACAGATTGGAGGCTTCCACGTCCCCTCAACGCCATCAGTCTGAAGAAGATTCCCTCCCCAGATCCTGTATCCACTTATCACTCACCAGACTTTGTCCTGCCCCTCTCTTTTCCAGCTTTCCCCCTCCATCTCAATCAGCCTGAAGAAAGGGCAGGCAAAACCAAAATGCTGCCAGTCCTTTTCCTCTACAGATGCTGCCTGACCCCCCTGAGTTCCTCCAGCACTTCGTTTTTTATTGCGCAACATTGAGACTTAACGCCAGCAACACCCAGCACACTTTTGGACGATCAAAGAAAAGTTTTGTTCAAAACATTAGCTTAATCCCTGGGATTGATCCCTGGGATGGCGGGACCTACATATGAGGAAAGACTGGATAGTCTGGGCTTGTACTCGCTGGAATTTAGAAGACTGAGGGGGGATCTTATAGAAACATATAAAATTCTTAAGGGGTTGGAGAGGCTAGATGCGGGAAGATTGTTCCCGATGTTGGGGGAGTCCAGAACCAGGGGTCACAGCTTAAGGATAAGGGGGAAGTCTTTTAGGACCGAGATGAGAAAACATTTCTTCACACAGAAGGTATTCTCTGCCACAGAAGGTAGTTAAGGCCAGTTCATTGGCTATATTTAAGAGGGAGTTAGATGTGGCCCTTTTTGCTAAAGGGATCAGGGGGTATGGAGAGAAGGCAGGTACGGGATACTGAGCTGGATGATCAGCCATGATCATATTGAATGGCGGTGCAGGCTCGAAGGGCCGAATGGCCTATTCCTGCACCTATTTTCTATGTTTCTATGTTTCTATGTTTATCGAAAGCAGTGCTCTTTTATTGCCTGCAGAGATGGAGTGGGATCATTAGACATGATACACGTGTCCTTAATCCCAAACCCACGGCAGAAGACTACAGCCGAATCTTTCAGTCTGGCTTCAGCCCATTTTATTTCACCTTTGTTAAATAGGGAAGGGATGGCTGGCTGGAGTCTGTGTGACATTTGATTCTTTCTCCTCATCCTTTCAGGTTGAAAGTTTGGGGTTTAGAAACTGTAATCCCAAACTCTTCATTTTAGAAGTTCTGAAAAACTCCTAAGCCTAATCCTGGATTTAAATTATGCATCAGACAAATGACCAGATTATCTAGAGGCTGTGTAGAAACCCACAAGTTTAATTTTGTTTGAAAGCACCCAAATAGCTTGATAGCTGATCTCCTTGCGCAACTGACAAGGTGCTTTCAGGATAGATTTAATACACTAGCCTCTAATAATGGAATTTCAATTCCATATGCCTCGATTCATCTTTTATGCTTGTCCTTCTCCACGGTAATGAAAATCATCAGGCTATTTCTCTGAATGGCAGATTGTTCAGTGGTTGTTTCCTGAACATCTGAAATCAGTTAACTTCCCCTGGGTCTCAACAGGAATTGCAAAACAAATAGGAGACTACTCTGCCATCTTCCTGTGATGCAGTTTGCTTGACATTATATGAATCAGCGGTCACGGAAATGTTTAACATTTTCTGTTCTAAATTACAATGAAGTCCACAAATGCCTACAAGGCAGGTGCACAGTTGTCCCAGATGATGAGGCTCATGGCCACAACTCAAACCGAGGAAATTAATCGCGGCATTTACATTGTAGATCTATCAGAAATAATTATTCAACTGGCTTGTCACAACGCAGGGATCCCTAATTATATTAAGACAAGGTTTGCTTATTCATCAGCCTTGGCACAGCCGAGGTTAGGCTGGAACTCATTGTATAATCAATGTTCTCCCTTGTCCGATTTCACGGCCCAACTGCAGGGGAAGAGGTAGCTAATCAGGCGCAGATCAGTAACATCTGATTTTCGGGTAAAAAAACATTTTCAAATGGGGATGTTATTGCCATTGGAGCGTGCTTTAAAAGCATGTTGAAGTGGCGTGACACACATGAGCGTGTGCTGGTTTTGCAAGGATCCCCCAGCAGTTATATTCGATCAGATAGGAGCATGAAGTTATCACGTATGACGGAACAGGTCATGCCTCATGTAACCTGCAAGGGAGCATCAGACCATAAGACATAGGAGCAGTATTAGGCTATTCGGCCCATTGAGTCTGCGCCACCATTCGATCTATTTTCCCCTCTCAATCCCATTCTCCTGCCTTCTCCCTGTAACCTTTGACGTCCTTACTGAGAGTGAAGATTCAGGGGAGGTTGGGGGGGGAGTGACTGAGGAGAGAGGGTTGGGGGTAGAAGGTTGGGTGACAGAAGGAGCAGTAATGAGGTGGGAGGGGGCACGATGGCATGAAGGCAAAACAAATGAAATATTACTGGGGCCGAGAGATTAATGACTGCGTTTAGTTCAGAGATACATTGTGGAAATAGGCCCTTCGGCCCACCGATTCCACACCGATTAATGATCACCCGTACACTAGGTCTATGTCCTACACACTAGGGGCGATTTACTGAAGCCAATTAACCTACAAACCGGCATGACCTTGGGATATAGGAGGAAATCGGAGCACCCGGTGGGAAACCAAGCGGTTACTGGGAGAACGTGCAAACTCCGCACAGACAGCAGCTGTAGTCAGAATCGAACCCCAATCAGCCACAGCAGGAAATGCAACAGCAGATGAAATATTCCCCTCTCCAAGCAGGACAACATCAAAGCAGCATCATCATCTCTCACAGATGGAAGGATGGCGACCAGATAAGAATCTAGAGTTGCAGTGAATGGAGGAATATGGATCACGTGCAGGCAGAGGAGATTAGGTTAACTCGGCATCATTTTTGGCATGGACATTGTGGGCCAAAGGGCCTGTGCTGTACTGTTCTATACATGTTCTTATAAAGTTACAGGGCGTGCACCCATAGATGTCCTTTGTAAACAAGAGCGTTCTATTTCATTGTCACGTTATGGGATCATCGTTGGGGACCTAGGATGGGTGAACTTCCCTTGCCACTGATGCATAATTCAACAGAACAAGTAATTGCAACGCAGAGACATAAGAGATGGAGATGCTGGAATCTTGAGCAAAAATGCAAACTGCTGGAGGAACTCAGTGGGTCAGGCAGCATCCGTGGAGGGAATAGACAGATGGCCTTTCAGATGGAGAGCCATCCTCAGGATATTCTGGTGTGTTGTGTGGCCTGCTGTGTGGAGTTTGTAGGTTGTCCATTGACCGTGTGAGTTTTGACTAAGTGCTCCAGTTTCCTCCCACATTGGCCTCTGTAAATTGCCCCAAGTGTGTAGGGAGTGGATGAGAAAGTGGGATAGCATAGATCTAGTGTGATCAATGGTCGGTGTGGACTCAGTGGGCTGAAGGGCCTGTTTGCTTGTGTCTTTAAACTAAACTATCTACCCTATCTATGCCTCTCATAATTTTATATAACTTTATCATGTCCAGGTCATAAGAGCAGAATTAGGCCATTTGGGTCATCGAGTTCACTCCACCATTCAATCATGGCTGATCTATCTTTCCCTCTCCATCCCATTCTTCTGTCCTCTCCCTGTAGCCTTTGACACCCTTACTAATCAAGAATCTGGCACATCTACGCCTTAAAGATAACCAATGACCCAGCCGACTGTGGCAATGAATTCCATATTCTACCATGTCACCTCTCAGCTTCTTTCACTCTTGGCAAAACAGAACCAGCCTGTCCAATCTGCCCTGACAACTCCATCCCCCAACACACTCACAACTGACTGGCTTCGATGGGGCATCTTGGTTAACATGGATGAGTTGGGCCGAAGGGCCAGTTTCCATGCTGTGTGACTCTATGACCCTTAACATGTTTGACTATCCCCAGGCATGTGCCCAGGAGTGGAGCGCCGTCATGTGACAGGCAGCGTGAAATGTTACGCAATCTGCACGTGGAGAACTTTACAACATTGAACGTCTCCAGAATGCTCTTGAAACCTCTCCAGGAACATCTGCAGCACAGTCCACATGTGTGAGGTCCTAATGTGTAGGAAGGAACTGCAGATGCTGGTTTACACCGAGGATAGATACAAAATGTTGGAGTGACTCAGCGGGACAGGCAGCATCTCTGGATAGGAATGGATGATGTTTCGGGTAGGGATCCTTCTTCAGACTGAGAGGTCCTCATATACCTGTTTCTATTAAACACCCAACGTATGCTATGTAGCGTCACTCCTTCCATGCTAAGATAAGGTGAATGGACAGTGTCTTTTACCCAGAGCAGGCAAATCAAGAACAAGAGGACATAGGTATAAGATGAAAGCGAAAAGAGTTAATAGGAACATGAGGGGCAACTTCTTCACTCAGAGAGTGGTGAGTATTTGGAATGAGCTGCCAGAGGAAGTAGCTGAGTTAGGTACAATACAGCATTTAAAAGACATTTGGACAAGTACATGGATGGGAAAGTTTTAGAGGGATATGTGCCAAACACAGGCTACCTTGATTGGCATGGACGAGTTCGGCTGAAGGACCTGTTTCCGTGCTGTATGACTCTATCCCTAGAAATTCCACAGGGATTCTCGGGAGAATGATAGACAACGCTTCATGCAATGTGATGAACACAGATATCTATTAGCCAGCAATCGTCTAAACAGCATTGGAACAACCACAGTGATTTGTATTTAATGTGGTTAAATATCCCAAGGCACTTTATGGGAAGGAGCTCAACCAAAATTTGGCATCAAGCCATATAAGGAAAATTAGGATAAAAAACTGGCTCAAACTAACAGGTTTTAATGAACATTTTAACAGAAGAGAGTGAATCGGTGAGATTTAGGGGTGGAATTAAAGAGTCTGGAGCTAGCTTAAGAAAATAGGAGCAAGAATAGGCCACTCAGTCCCACGAACCAGTCTGATCGTTCAAATCATCATGGTTGACCCCCCCTATTTCAGGTTGGACAAACTGGGATTATTTTCTCTGGACTGCAAGTTGAGGGGAAGCCTGCCAGAAGCATATAACATTATGAGATGCATATATAGGGCAGGCAGAATCATTTACTCAAGGTGGAAATATTAAAGACAACAGGGCATAGGTTTAGGTTGAGATGGGCAACGTTTAAAGGAGATGTGCAGGGCAAGTTTTATTACACAGCTGGGAGCTGGAACGCAGGATGGTGAATGAGGCACTTATGATGGTGGCATTTAAGAGACTTTTAGACAGGCAAAGGACACAAAGTGCTGGAGTAACTCAGCGGGTCAGGCAGCATCTCTGGAGAACATGGCTAGGTGACGTTTCGGGTCGGGATCCTTCTTCAGATTCAAAGCGCCACCTGCCCATGTTCTCCAGAGATGTTGTCTGACCCGCTGAGTTACTCCAGCACTTTTTCCCCTTTTGTGTAAATCAGCATCTGTAGTTCCTTGTTTCTACTTTTAGTCTGGTACATGGATATGTAGGGAATGGAGCGAAATGGGTTACATACAGACAGAAAAGATTAGTTTAACTTGGCAGCATGTTCAGCATGGACATTGTGGGCTGAAGGGCATGTTCCTGTGCTGTTTTATGTTCCTGAACCATTTAGTGCAGGAGATGTTCACTCCGCTAAAGGTCGGGATTGCAGACGTGAGTACCTGCCAGCAGAGGGCAGAGGTTTCCCTCTTAGGAGTGGAGCTACTGTCTGCTTAATAACATGAACTAATTGTAAACTTACAACAATGTAACTCATAACAGAAATTATTCAATGATGTACACCCTATCATTATAATGTACAACTCACTTACCAGTTATCACTCTGTGTTATAAATTGAGACACAATAATCCTTGATGAGCTGTTCATTTTCTTGGCTGAATATTTCAAACAATTTCAACAACAACCACTTCTCAGCTTCAAAATAACTTCTTCCTGTTTACAGACTTTTTATTTAACTGGGTGTATTTCAAACCATTCTCCATTGAATCTCACCAGAACTGCTGATGTCATAGAGTCAAAACAGATATGGAAACAGGCCCTTTGGCCCAACTTGTCCATGCCGTTTGAGACGCCCCTTCTATACTAGTCCAATTTGCCCAGGTTTGTCGCATATTCCTCTACCCATGTACCTGTCCAAATGTCTTTTAAATGTTGGTATAGTATCTGCCTCAACTACCTTCTCTGGAGTCTAAAGAAGGGTCTCTACCCGAAACGTCACCTTAAACCTTCACCCTCAAGTCTCTGATTCCCCTTCTCCATCCAAGTAACTGCTTGATTTCTCTCGGCTTCACCCCTTTCTCCTTCAGAAACCAAGTGCCAGTTACCTTTCTTAGGATTGATTGCATCAGCTTGAGGCCGAAATACTCCTGATACTTCTTGTTGGCCTTGTGAAGCTGTCAACATTTGATGAATGGGTTGTCTGACAGATACAGCATGGAAACAGGCCCTACCTGTACATGACGATCAAGGCAGCAGGCAGCATCCTGGTTAGTCACGTTTGTCTGGATTTGCCCCATATTCCTCCCTGCCATTTCTAACCATATAAATGGCCAAATGTCTTTTGAAGCTCATAAATGTATCTGCTTCTGTAGCTTCATCATGCAGCTCATTCCAGGTACAGACTACCCGTACTATATATAACGTAGCTCCTTTTGTATTTTTAAATTGCAGTAATAGAAATAACCTTATACATATTAAAAAATATACTTATCTATATACTACAAAAACTCAGATCTTGTATATTAATATATATATATATCCGTATGAAGCCTTCGGTGATTTCGGCAAAACAGTAAACCGCAGCGCCACCATTTTTGCACCGCCTTAATCGCCACTCTCCCGGCTGGTGCCAATGATATTTTTTTATTTAAATTGGTCTTATATTTTTTAAGTTACAGAGGTTTTAAAGTTTAAACATTTAATTTCTAACCGATTTTTTGAAGGGCTTCAGCGTTTGACGTCACAATGCCCCTTATGAGATGAGCTCGCACCCCGCCCCCCACCACCACAATTCATGCAGATATATATAAATATATTTGTATGTATGTATATTTCTCTGAGTGACAAGTGGACCTGCAGCCAAAACGGTCAACCGCAGCGCCACAATTTCAGCGCCACCTTAATCACCACTGTCCTGGCGACTGTTTATAACAAGTTTTATTTACATTGGTCGTATATAGTTTAAATTAGAGACATTTTAAAGTTTAAGACTTTCATTTCTAAACACATTTTTTCCAAGTGCTGTGCGTCTGACGTCACCAGAGAGGCACGGCCTCTCCTCACTCGCACCAACAAGATGGACGCCGTTAGCGGAGCCGCCCGCCCGCACGCAATCACCGCCTCCCCTCTCCTCTCCCCGCACTTCCCACTCTCCCACACCCGGGGGACACTCCAGAGCAGGAGGGAGATGGTCGGACTGATGGTCCAATCATCCGGAGAGAGGGGGTGGGGGAGGTGGGGGTGGGTGAGGAGGGGTGGAGGAGAGAGGGGGTGGGGGAGAGTGAGAGTGGTGCTGGGAGAGGAGAGGATGGGGGATGGGGGGAGGAGAGAGTGGGGGAAAGGGCGGGTAGAGGAGAGTGAGAGTGGAGCTGTGGGAGGAGAGAATGAAGAGGTGGGGGGAGGAGAGAGTGGTGGAAAGGGGGGGTGGAGGAGAGTGAGAGTGGGGGCGGGAGGGAAAGTGGGAAGGAGGGCAGTGTGGGGTGGGGAGGAGGGAAGAGTGGGGGTGGAATGGAGGGGTGGGGGGAAGGGGACAGCAGGGGTGAGGGGGAGGAGGGTGTGGTGATGGAGGGATGAGAGAGTGGGGGTGGGGGAGAAGGGGGAAAGTGGGGGGCAGGGAAGAGGGGAGAATTGGGGGTAGGGAGGGGGGGATGAGGGGGATTGATTAGGGGTTGAGGGTGCTACAACAATACAGAAGAGGCTTTGGGTCCAAGGCTCCTCGGTCACACCCTCTCCCCTTCCCTGTACCGTCTTTAATTGCGCTCCCCCTCCACTGGAGGAGCACGACACCACGGTGAAGGAGAAAATAGATGGCCGCTGGCAGGACGGTGTCAGTGGCTCCCTCTCCCCATTACACCGCCCCCTTTTTTTGGGGGCTCATTAAACATCATCGCCATCTTTTTACCGGAGGGAAGGGAGGGACCTGCCGGCATCTGCGGCACCCATGGCAACGGCGCTGTCGGCCGCACCGGCACCCATGGCAACAGCGCTGTCGGCCGCACCGGCACCCATGGCAACGGCGCTGTCGGCCGCAGCGGCACCCATGGCAACGGCGCTGTCGGCCGCACCGGCACCCATGGCAACGGCGTTGTAGGCCGCAGGCTCCGGGTTAGCACCGACTCACCCGAGGAGTTTTCCTCTCATCTCCCTTTCCCTCCCCTCCCCTCCCTGTGGAAGCTGGTGTAAATGTTGTACACGGCCGTGCATCCATAGGCCGCGCAACTGGTCGGCATGGAGGGTAGGAGTGGGAGGGAGGAGAGAATGTGGGGGTGGGGGGAGGAGAGTGGGGGAAAGTGGGGCTGGGGATAGTGAGAGTGGGGCTGGGGAGGAGAGAATGGGGGATGGGGGGAGGAGAGAGTGGTGGAAAGGGGGGTGGAGGAGAGTGGGGGTGGGAGGGTGGGAGGGAGAGTGGTACTGGGGAAGAGGGCAGGGGACAGCAGGGCTGGGGGGAGGAGGGGTGGTGGTGGGGGGATGAGGGGGTGGTGGAGAAGGGGGACAGTGGGGGTCAAGGAAGATGGGAGAGTGGGGGGTAGGGAGGGGGGGATAAGGTGGCTTGAGTAGGAGCTTGAGTAGGGGGTTGAGGGTGCAACACCAATACAGGAGAGGCTTTGGGTCCAAGGCTCGGTCACACCCTCTCCCCTGTACTGCCTTTAATTGCGCTCCCCCTCCCCTGGAGGAGTACGGTACCACAGTGAAGGAGAAAGAAGGTGGCCACTGGCAAGACGGTGTCAGTGGCTCCATCTTCCTTTCCCCACACCCCTTTCCCCCCTCCTCACCCTCCCCTCTCCACTCCTCCCACCCCATTTTCCCCTCCTCACCCACCCCTCCCCTCTCCCCCCCCCCCCCCAATTGAGATTCATTTTTTTTTTTTTAACAAACAATTTATTTTAAAGAAAAAACGCGCGAGGGGGGGGGGGGGGGATGGGGTGGTGGTGGGGGGATGGGAGAGTGGCGGTCAGGGAAGATGGGAGAGTGGGGGGTAGGTGGGGGGGGGATAAGGGGGATTGAATAGGGGGTTGACGGTGCTACACCAATACAGGAGATGCTTTGGGTCCAAGGCTCCTCGGTCACACCCTCTCCCCTTCCCTGTACTGCCTTTATTTGCACTCCCCCTCCCCTGGAGGAGCACGACACCACAGTGAAACATAGAAAGTAGGTGCAGGAGTAGGCCATTCGGCCCTTCGAACATGCACCGCCATTCAATATTATCATGGCTGATCATCCAACTCAGTATCCTGTACCTGCCTTCTCTCCATACCCCCTGATCACTTTAGCCACAAGGGCCACATCTAACTCCCTCTTAAATATAGCCAATGAACTGGTCTCAACTACCCTCTGTGGCAGAGAATTCCACAGATTCACCACTCTCTGTGTGAAAAAAAAACGTTCTCATCTCGGTCCTAAAAGACTTCCCCCTTATCCTTAAACTGTGACCCTTTGTTCTGGACTTCCCCAACATCGGGAACAATCTTCCTGCATCTAGCCTGTCCAAACCCTTAAGAATTTTGGAGTGAAGGAGAAAGAAGATGGCCGTTGGAAGGATCGTGTCTGTGACTCCCTCTCCCCGTTCCCCTCCCCCACCATTCCCCCCTCATCACCGACACCACCCCTCTCCACCCCCCCCCCGTCCTCTCCACCACCACCCCCTACTCTCCGCCCCCCCTCCTCCTCTTCCCCCCCCCCCCCCCCCCACTGAGATTGATTTCTATTTTTTTTAACAGACAATTTATTTTAAAGAAAAAAGCAATTTCCCCAGGTTACAATGGAAACCCTACGAGGACGGGCCCAACGGGCCCAGTTGGTCTAGTACATATTAAAATTATGTTGCCATTGCGAGTCAGAAACTCTCTAGCCTCTAACCCCCTTTTCACCATTGACACAGTTGTCTTCATGACATGACTCGATAAAGCGAGGTTTGTTAGGGACACTACAATCGTGTTACATAGAATTATGCCTAGCTAGCGAAGAACCCATCTGAAGAAGGGTCCTGACCCGAAATGTCACCTGTCTGTGTTCTCCAGGGATGCTGCTTGACCTGCTGACTTACTACTGCACTTTTTTGTGTAAACCAGCATCTGCAGTTCCTTGTTTCTACAGTCAAAGACTTCATTCTGCTGGACTGAGTGGCACACACACACACAAACACACGAGTTGGGAGCAAGATTTGACCACTTAACTCCTCGAGTCTTCTCCGCCATTCAAGGAAGATCATGGCTGATCTAATTGCAACTTCAACCTGGCATCCTCTCAGGATTTCCTGTCAGCTCTCACCCCTTGCTCATGAAGAATCTATCTACCTCTGTCTTAAGCCATTCAAAGGCACTGATTCCACCGCTCTTTGAAGGAGAGAACTCCAAACACTAGTGATCAAAGAAAACAATTCACCTCATCTCAGGCAGAAATGAACAGCACCTTTCTTTTAAAATGTGTTTCCTCGTGGTGGATTCTCCCACAAGAGGATACACCTTCTCTGCATCCACTCTGTTGAGGCTCCCCACGGACATCTATGTTTTTATGTTTAAGTACCTTCTCAATGTCTGAACTCTAATGGATACGCACCTTACCTGTCCAACCTTTCTTCATAAGCCAACCTGCCTATTGCACGTATCAATGCAGTAAGGGGCCTGTCCCACTTTGGCGATTTTTTAGGCGACTGCCGGCGACTGTCAAAGTCGTAGCAGATCGCCAAAAAAATTAACCCTACGACAATGTCCACGACAATGACCATGACAATGCCCACGACAACCTACCACATAGGCGATGGCAAGCTGACGACAACCGGCGACTCAGTCTTCGCTACATAGGGCGGCCACTACGACAGGGACCACGGCAAGCAAGACAACCAACGGCAACCTGCACTTATGTGGAGGTGTCACAAGCACAACTCACACGTGAACAAACCGACAGCAAGGTCCGTCCAGTGAAATTTCTAGGTATATTTTGCATTCGTGTGAAGTGGCCGTTAAAAAAAAAAAGTTTCGGAATTTATTGAATTTCGAAGTACTTTATCATGACACCTCATTCAAAGATTCTAGTCGCATTAATTTTGACCATTAAAATCAAAAGCTGACACACGCGCTGCGCTATGAGAACACTTTTCATTCATTTATTTAGATCAATGAGGCAAGCACATCCACAGGCATTTCACTATGTTTATTAAAGGCCAAAGCTCACACATTGACAGACACTACTAACACAAAGATAAACTGAGTTTTACTGCTATGCTGTTTGTAGGGGGTATGCACACCTGACCAGAAAGGACAGTGACGTGTGAAATGGTCTGGCTGGACCTTGCTGTCCTTATGGTCAGGTGTGCATACCCACCTATTTTTTAAAAAATCACCGAAATCAACTTTATTCAAAAACTCTTTGAATGAGATGTCATGATAAAGTACAGGCGACAACCTTGCAAACCTGGGGACAGCATGCGACAGCGCCCGCAATAAGCAACGATACCGGCCGACAAGCCTGCTGTTGCTGAGAAATTTCATACCGGATGATTTCTCAGCGACGCGCCGAGATCCACTACGATTCTTTGAAGACTCCTCATGATCATGCCCGCGACACCCCGGCGAACTGTTGGCGACAGCCTAGTCGCCGGCAGTCGCCTTAAAATTGCCTAAGTGGGACAGGCCCTTAAACCTTCTCTGAACACAGTAACGTCCTTTCTTAAATACTATGCGTGGTGTTCCAGATAAAGTCTCAACAATCGAACTTGTTCAATTCCCCACACAACAAACCACAACATTCTGATAGCTTTCTCATTACTTTGCAGATGAAATTAAAGGTAGTACATTTTGGTAGGTAGACATGAGTCTCATGTTTAATTGTGATATGTACCAACTACAGAACAAAAATATCCTTACTTGCAGCAGCAAAGCAGGCATGTAAACACAATGCACACAGCTAATATATAATAAACAAAAATTCAAAATTAATTGATTTAAAAACCACAATACGTGCAAATAAAGCTAGAGTCCTCGTGCAACATTAGTAGTCCATAGTTCATTGCTGTGGTTAGTGCTACGTTGTTCTCAAAAGCCAAATAGTTGTTGGGAAGAAACTATTCTTGAACCTGGTGGTCACAGTTTTCAGGCTTCTGTACCTTCTTCCTGAGGGAAGGAATGAAATGAGAGTGTGAGCAGAGGGAAGTGATAAGGTGCAAGAACAGGGTATCTATGCACATGAATCTCTCAGCATCATTAAACTTTACCTAATTTCAGAACCTCCTTCAGTTTTTACAGTATTGTTCTTTTCTATCAAACATGTGTTCACAGTTTACAACAAATTGGTTTTAATTCAATTTTGGCAGTAAGCGCTACTCTAAAGCATAGGCATGGATTAGACTTGGTGACTGGTGTGCATTGCAAAATTCATCTTACATATTTAATGTTTGTTTTTACAGAATTCTCTTATTTTACAATTAGGTAACTTTACACTAACTTTGTTCTCCTGAATTTGTAATGTTTCCTTTAACAGGGGAACATTTGACTTCAAGGTCAAACAAATGTCCAGGTGATATTCTAAAACAAGAACTTAAGATAAGCCCTTACAAATGACAGGAAAGTATCAAGTAACCTAAGTCAGTCAAATTGAGGGCAAGCACATTCAATGAAGTGTATTGTAATGGCTGTTTCCCAGACAATGGGGCAAGACAAGGTTATTGCAGAGGGATGGGTCACGAGATGGAATAGTAATATTTGTTGGGGAGGGATGGGAGGTGAAGTAGAATAATATTTATCCAGATAATACCTAGCTTACTGCTGTCCCAGTGCCTTTCTCTCAGATTACTGACTCTCCAAGGATGTCGGCAGGGCCTTTCTTTAAAGTCTATCCATAATGGCCTTGAGAAGATGCTGTTGAAACACCTTCTTGAACCACTGCAGTCCTCCTGTTGAGGGCCCACCCATAGAAATGTGAGGTCAGGAGCTCCAGGATTACACCTGTGCTGATGAAGGAAAACCAGGCTGGTGGTCCAGGAACAATGGGAAACATTGTAAGATATAGAAGCTGGAAAGCATGCACCACCAGAGTCAGGAATAGCACCTCCCCTCTCGCCCCCCCCCCCTCCCCCCCACACTCCCCCGTTAACAGGCTCCTGAATTGTCCTTCCAAAAGCTCAGCTACTGCTTAGAACTGGTGGGCATTGGACTTTGCCTCTGAAACTGATGCGCTACAATGCTGACAACTATATTCTGCATGCTATATCTTCCCCTTTGCTCTACCTATTGTTCTTGAGTTTGGCCTGATTGTATTTATGTGTAGTATTAGAGTCATAGAGCTCAGTTCAGTCTCAGTTTGGTTTATTGTCACGTGTACCGAGGTACAGTGAAAAGCTTTTGTTTGCTGCTAACCCGTCAGCAGAAAGACAATACATGATTACAATCTAGCCATTTACAGTGTGTAGATACATGATAAGGGAAAAACTTTTAGTGCAAGGTAAAGCCAGCAAGGTCCGATCATGGATAGTCCGCGGTTCATCAAAGAGGTAGATAGTAGTTCAGCACTGCTCTCTGGTTGTGGTAGGATGATTCAGTATCTTTCCCCTACTAAATGCCCTCAACAAAACCCATGAACAATATGGATAGGAAAGGTACAGAGGAATGTGGTCCAAATGCGGGCAGGTGGGACTAGTGTAGTTGGGGGATCTGGGTTGGCGTGTGTAAGTTCAGCTGAAGGGTCCGTTTCCGCGCTGTAGAACTCTATTACAATCAGTCCCTCTGCACCGGCACATCATAGCTGTGGGGTGGTGGCTCAACAACATCTATTGTAGCTTCTCTCTCAGGAATACTTCAGTATAACTCCTTCTGTACTACCCTGCTGAGTCAGAGGATCTGAAATATTGATGGGAAAGCATTGGAAGACACAAAAGGTAATTGATAGCCATATGGATGAACAAAGGCCAGAGATGAAAAGCCAGGTGTGACACAAAAGGATCAAAGAATTGTGAATTGTTAAAAGGTAAGTTGTACCTTGGATGTACAATGTTTATTTAAAAGAATTGCTTTGTAATGCATTTTACACAACTTGTAAGAATCAGCACAAGGGGACATCTAGTGGTGAGACCTTTTAATTGCGAATAGGCAGAACCAGCATGTTCATTATCTTGAACAAGAGTCAAAGTGCTGGAGGAACTCAGCGGGTCTGGCAGAGTCTGTGGAGGGGATGGACAGATAACATTTCGAGTTGGGACCCTTCTTCTTATTGTAGTAAGGGCGAGAATGCTGTAGGTGAGGTGGGGGCAGAGAGTCCGATGGAAACTCTCACCTTCTCAGCAGATCGTAGCAGTGGATTCATAGATGTTCTGATTTTTCATTTGCAGATTGCACAGCTTGAGTTCCTGCTGTGATTAGTGACCCAAGACTGCATGAAATTGCAGAGGGTTGTGGATTTAGACCAGTCCATCAAACAGACTAGACTTCCCATCCACTCTCCATCACTGACTCTGTCTGCACCTTGGGATAGCAGCCGACGTAATCAAAGATCACTCACACCCTCGTCATTCCCTCTTCCCTTCAGGCAGAAGATACAAAGGTTTGAGAGCATGTATCACCAGATTCACAAACAGCTTCTTCCCTGCTCTTATTAGACTTTCAAATGGGCCTCACATATGCTAGGGATGAGATCCCGATCTCCCAACCTATCTGGTTGTGGCCTTTGTGCTGTTTTATCTGCACTTTGCTGTAACACTATATTGAAGAAGAGTCCCAACCCGAAACATTACCTATCCATGTTCTCCGGAGATGCTGCCCGTTTCGCTGAGTTAATCCAGTATGTTGTGTCTTTTTCTGTAAACCAGCACCTGCAGTTCCTTGTTTCTACATTATATTCTGCACTCTGTTTATATTCTCTTTTAGACTATCTGTTGCAATCATGCATGGCATGATCTACCTGGATAGTACGCAAAACAAAATTGTTGCCTGTATGTCTGTACATGTGACAACAAACCACTACTAATGTCCATGGGTCAGGAGTCCAACATTAACAGCCAAAGACTGAATCACGGCCTAAACTACTCACCCATCTCTCCCATGGGGCATCTCCTGGCTCACCTGTGGCATAGTCTGCAGCCATTTTGGCCACTTTAGACACCTCATAACCTACTGAGACAGAATGGTAACATCTCAGCCTCTATCCCAGGAGACTATCTAAGCTAAATCCATGTCGAGAAGTTCTTTAGTCTGAAGAGGGGTCTTGACCTGAAGCATTGTCTGTCCATTCCCTCCAGAGGTGCTGCCTGACCCTTTGAGTTAATCCATTATGTTGTGTGCTTTTCTGTAAACCAGCATCTGCAGTTCCTTGGTTCTGCTCTATATTCTGCACTGTTTATATTCTGTACTCTGTACAGGTGTCAGAGGTTATGGGTAGAAGGCAGGAGATTGGGGTTTGGAGGGAGAGATAGATCAGCCATGATTGATTGGCGGAGTAGACTTGATGGGCCGAATGGACTAATTCTACTCCTATTCCTTATGACGTTATGAGTACCTCCAGCATTTTCTGCTTTGCTCAAGATTCCAGCATCTGCAGTTCCTTTGGTCTGCTAGAAATTCTTCCGTGTGCTACAGGAATTTAATCTGAAATCTGAAGGCATGTGTGGCCCATGTACCTCCCTGTTTGTTCCCCAAGCCCTCGGTGCCTATGGAAGAGAGGATCCTCCACTGGAGTAGTCATGTCCAACAGGCATGCCTTGCCCTTCTTACCTGAGACAACTCCAACTCTTGCTCCTCAGCCATGATCACATTGAATGGCGGTGCTGGCTCGAATGGCCTCCTCCTGCATCTATTGTCTATTGTCTACCACGATCTTCACACATTTTTAATGCATCCATTTACCACAGAAAATTAAAGCCAAACGTCTGTTAGACTATGGAAAATCACAGGTATTTTATTTATAACAGTGCAATTAAAACCATGATAAACTCACAATTATTTTTTGTTGAACAATTAATCATGATTACCCCTAGACATTTCCAGATTTATTATATTAACCCTCCTGCAGTTTACACAGAGAAGTACAGCGAAGTCCAATGGAAACTATGGTTTAGAGAAAAAAAAAATTATGCGACAGGTAATTTTATTCCCCAAAAAAATTGCTCTCCTGTTAGTTTTTACATATTTATATACTTTGAACAAGTTTGAAAACAGAACAGATTATTGCCATTCGATTTGGAAGCACAGGTGATATATCAGCAGTGCTTTTTATCAACGATGTGAAGATCTCTTTGTACAACATGTTCATACTGCACCCATTTGGCAGATCCACACATGGTATAAAAATGATTAACTCTATCACCACACCTTAAACAACAGAAATGTGGATAAATATTTTAATGAATTCCAGTGTTGATTTTATTCAGCACTGTCTGAAAACTACTTTGGAATTAATATATAGTTTTGATGCGCTGTTTCACAAATGTGTCTGGCCTTCTTGATATTTTATACTTTGCATCAAAGGAAAAGTAAATCCGCACTGATTCTTCAGTTTCGAATTTCATTGTTTTCTTGTCTTCTATCCCAGAACATCTCCCAACCCTATCCCTCAGCTTATGAAGGTGAGAAAGAATTCCTAGCCTTGTGTCTGTACCTGCTGAAGATTTCTTTCCTGGAGTCAATCGTGTCCCACATGCCAAGGCATCCACTTAAAAAATATATATTATCTGCTTATGAAAGTATCACAAAAGTTGAGCATTATTTATGGTGCCAGTGAAACGATGTGGATGGAAAATACATCATTGCTTTAAGAGTTTTTGATCAAGTGGGATCAAGAAACATTTGTTGCCTGGATAAAATGATGTGGAAAACTGCAGAAGTATTTTGCAGATCATCAGTAAAGATGCAATATCTTTGCAAGGATATTTTTTACAATACAATAAAAACACTCAGTTAAACAATAAAAACACTCAGTTAACAACCAGTTGTTGTAGTATCCTTGACTTTGTAAGCCAAAAAAGTGATACTATTCAGAAAATTAAAACAAGTTTCCACATACAAAAAGGTCATAATACATTTAGTCATATTCAAGAAAATTGCATAATGTAACAATTAGTCAGTTCCATTACTTTCTAACGACAAGATTGTAAAACATGTACAATCTGAAGTTATCCATGTTATTACCTATTGCATGGCCTCTAAATTGAGATGATTATTGAAGCAATAGTTTACTAGCCAGGAGGTGAAAAGATTGGCCAAAATAATCTAGGGAACATCTCCAAACAATGCTTCCAACATTAAGGAAAGATTTCAACCTTCCATCTCTCAGAGAGAGGGTGATCATGGATTCTCAAGGTCGTATAATACAGAGTGGCTGGCAACATTAAGGTTACAAATCCACTATTTAACTTAACAATCACTGCAGCCTAAGATTCTATCAATTAGGACAAGGTAAAACACAAAGTGCTAGAGTAACTCAGCAGGTCAGGCCGCTTCTCTGCAGGACATGGATAGGGGACGTTTTGGGTCGTGACCCTTCTTCAGAAAGTGTCATGGGTAGCTAAGCCAACATTTTCCTTCTGGGCTTTTACGCTTTCCTGAATATGTGGCATTTAAGAAAAATTTAAAAGGTAGATTACCTGAGTGGAATGCATAGAGAATGGATGCGAGCAAAATCTGCCCCTGCTTTGTGTTCTGGCCTTGAACCGGGTTCCCAGGCTGACAACTTCCCTTGGCCAAAGGCTAAACATCTGGATGGGAGCATCCAGCTGTTCTGGGCATCTGTCCGAAATGAGCATCTTGGCTCTGCATCTGTGCAAATGAAGGGCTCCACCTTACTCCCAAACCCTGGGCCATGTTTGACTGTGTCAAGCCGAGCTGGAAGAGTCTCCTTGCACCTCAAAGCAACCGCTCACTGGCGACGTACCCACATGAGATTCCTACCATCCCGCTTCACCCTTGGGTGAATGTGTACCACAGGGCACACGTTCAAACTAGATCACAAATCGATTTCTACCCCGATGTGTCAAAAACAGGTATTTTTGCAAACCGGACGGGTGACATTTGTCTTAGGACTGAGTGACTATGTACAGCATGCAATACTGGTCTTGCCCTAGCCTAGCCAGGGTAACTCATACACATATTATTGATGATGCTTATCATTAGAACATCATAAGCAGATGTCTATTATGGTTCAACGTGTTGACCACAGTAAGAACTTGCAACCAACCAAACAACGAACGACTGACCCACTGGGTCAGATCATCTTCATGTTGAACTTCCTGGCCCCTCCTTGACTGCTACTCGCTGCGGGCCCTTCAACCTTCCGAAAGGAATATTCCACCGAGAAGTTGTTCTTGTGGTGTCCTCTCCCCCTGCTCCACACGAACAGAATCAGAAAGCAGAAGAGTACCACCCCGAGGAAGGTGATGCAGCCCATCGCAGTGGACACCAGGATGGTTTTGAGGTCCAGAGTGAACTTCAGGAAGACCTGGGTGTCGTTGAAGGCGGTCTCGTTGAACTCCAAGAGAGCGCCGGTCCTGTTGGCAAACAGGGCACCTTCTGATCTCTGCACCTTCACGGTCAACACGGCGAAGGAGGTGTCGTTGCCGCCGGCGTTGCTGGCGATGCAGATGTGGGTGCCACTGTCGTGGGCCTGGACAAAGCGGATCTCCAGGGTGCCACCAGGCAGGATGGTGGCTCTGCCGTTGCTTCGACTGGTGATCATCCTGCGCTGTGGCGACACCCACATTATCACCGGGGCCGGCTCTCCGTCCGCCCGGCAAGTGAAGTAGACGGTTTGTCCTTCCCTTGCTGTCACCCGTTGAGGTTTCCTGTCCCGTATCTTGGGCTTCTGACAGGTGAAGTAGTCCTGGAGGGCGGTGTCCTCGAAGTCTTGCAGCCGGCTTCCCTGAATGTCCGCCGGGGAGGCGCACACTGGCTGGTTGTTGTCGAAACTGAAGGCTTTCTTCTTCTGGACGAGCCACAGGAGGCGGCAGTCACAGGACAGGGGGTTGTTGTCCAAGCGGAGAACCGCCAGTTTCCCCACCGAGTGCAGGGCACTCTCCTCCAGGGTCGCCAAGAGGTTGTTGGAAATGTTGAGCACCCTGAGCTGTCTCAGCCCCAGGAAGGCGTGTGGCTGGATGGTGCTGAGCAAGGTATTGACCATGTACAGGTGCTGCAGACGGATTAAGTCTCGGAAGGAGCCAGATTCGATGGTGGTGATGGGATTGTAGGACAAGTTCAACATCTGGAGATAGACCAGGTTTCTAAAGGCTCCGGACGGTACGGAGGAGAGGTTAGTGGTGGTTATGGACAGGTAGGTGAGGTTCAGGCCATAGAGCGTGGTGGGAGTGATGGTCTCCAGAAGTGGCCAAGAGTCGATCTCCAGTTCCTTCAGGTTATAGAGCTTCCGAAAGTTCTGCTCCTCCAGGAAGCTGATGGCAAGGTGCCGCAGACGGAGAGTGACCAGGTTTTGAAGGTAGGACAGGGATTCGCCCGAAATGGAGGTCAGGTTGCATTTTTCAATGGTGAGCTGATCCAACCCAAGCAGTCCACTGAACGCCCGCTGGGAGATGTAGACCAAATCGTTGTCACCGACTTCCAGCTGCTTCAGGTTCCTCAGATCCTGGAACATGAGATCCAACAGGATGACAATCTTGTTCTCGCTGAGGTCCAGGCGTGTCAGGTTGGCAAGCCTGGAGAACACTCCAGCGGGGATCAGCTTCAGTTGGTTTCCCCTCAGCTGCAGGGAGCGCAGGTTCAACAAGTTGCTGAAGGCCCCGGGTTCAAGGTTGGTGATGATGTTCTCGCTGAGGTCGACTTCCTCCAACAGAGGGAAGGTGGCCAGATCTCCGGAGCCGATGCAGCGCAGACGGTTTTTGCTGAGGTCCAGGACTTTGGTCTCGATGGGGATGCCTTCGGGAATGGCAGTCAGATGCTTCCTGTGGCAGAGCACGGATCTGATGTGGGGAGAGCAGTCACAGCGAGGCGGGCAGCTAACTGTGCAGCGAGTTATCAGGGCCATCAGGGTGAGACCCAGGACCTGCTGCCAACGCAGTGACATGGTGTGAAACATGATCTTACTGACACAGTCTGTCATTCTCCCGTACACCTGCGTAGAAAACAAAATAGACATTAGGGAGAGGTGAACCCGCTTGATCTAAAATAATAATGTAAAAGCAGAACATTCAGTTTAGGTTTATTGTTGACACGTGTACAGACTGCTGGCTGGTCAGCATGCAACAAAAGCTTTTCACTGTAACTCGGTACACGTGGCAAGAAACTAAAGTGAACTGCAGAAGTTAAGTGAAAAGCTTTGTTTAGCGTGCAAACTGATCAGATCAAATAAACTATACATGCATATAATATAGTCAAACTCAAGTACAATAGATAGAGCAAATGGGAAGATACAGAGTGCAGAGTAGAGTTTTCAGCATTAGAGCATAGAACTGCACAGCACAGCAACTGGCCCCATCGGCTCACAATGTTTGTGCTGAACATGATACCCAGTTAAACTGATCTCATCTGCCTGTACGTGATCTATATTCCTTGCATTTCCATGCGCCTATCTAAAAGTCTCTTAAATCCCACTATCGTATCGGCCTCTCGCCCCCACTCCCCCCAGCAAGGTGTTCCAGGCTCCCACCAGCCTCTATGTAAAAACCCTGCTCCGCCCATCTCCATTAAACTTCCCCCCTATCTAAGCTACCTTATAGCTATGCTCTCCAGCGTTGGACATTTCCACGATGGGAAAAAACGCTCTGACTGCCTACCTTATCTACTTCTATATTTTATATACTTCTACCAAGTCTCCCCTCAACCTCTTGTTTGCACACCTGCGTGGGCTTTCTCCGAGATCTTCGGTTTCCTCCCACACTCCAAGGACGTAAAGGTACAGTATGGTTTGGTAAATGTAAAAATTGTCCCTGGTGTGAGTAGGATAGTGTTAATATGCGGGGATTGCTGGTCGGCACGGACCCGGTGGGTCAAAGGGCCTGTTTCCGCTCTTATCTCTAAACTAAACTAAACTCTCCTTGCACCGAAAACCCCACTAATCCAGGCAACATTCTGGTAAACCTCTTTTGCATCCTCTGCAAAGCCTCTACATCCTTCCTGTAATGGGATCACCAGAACTGCACACAGACTTCACAAAACTCCAAATGCGGCCTAACCAAAGTCTTGTCGAGCTGCATTGTTAAGTCACAGTTCCATAGACAAAGTCCAATGTCCACAATGGGGTAGAAATGAATCAGACAGTACCCTGGTTTATGGAAGAATCATTCAGAAACCTGATACCAGAGGGGAAGAATAGATTAAGAGGGTCATGACTGAAGTATATGAATGTGGTATAGATAGGATGGTTTGTAGGAAACTATTCCCCACATCAGGGGTAGACGATTGAGAGCATAGATTTAGGGTAAGGGAGAAGATATTTAGGGGGAATCCCAGGTTGTATTTTATCACACAGAGAGTGGGTAAAAAGCAGAGTTGCGTGTCAGAGGTGTTGAGGCAAGTACTTGAATTGCCTTGGCAGAAGGTTATGGGCCATGTGCTAGAAAATGGGATTAATGGGGTGTCTACTGATTTGGGTGAATATCATGTCCCACTGCTGTCCAAGTATGGCTCCACACTGGGTCTCTTTGCTTTCCTTCTAGCAAAGGGCTTGGGAAGAACAACAGTTTAGATAGTTTTTTCTTAGTTTAGAGAGTGCAGAAACAGGCCCTTCGGCCCACCGAGTCCGCACCGACCAGCGATCCCTGCCCACTAACACTACCCTACACACACGAGGGACAATTTATATTTACACCAAGCCAATTAACCTACAAACCTGTACGTCTTTGGAATGCGGGAAGAAACCAAAGATCTCGGAGAAAACCCGCAAAGGTCATGGGGAGAACGTCTAAACTCCATGCAGACAAGCACCCGTAGTCAGGATGGAACCCGGGTCTCTGGCGCCGTAAGACAGTAGCTCTACTGCGACGCCACTGTGCCGCCCATCGGCCAGAGATGTTAATCCTATCATACTATACACAAGAACGGTGCTAAAACATACCGTCCCTGTTGCTTATTTACCACCTGATAGAAATGTCAATGATTCAGTTAAAGTTTGACCTCCTCATAGAACATAGAACTGTACAACCCAAGAACAGGCCCTTCGGCCCACAATGTCCATGCCGAACGTGATACCAGTCTGAAGAAGCCCGAAACATCACCTATCCATGTTCTTCAGTAACGCTACCTGACCCGCTGATTTACTCCAGTGTTTTGTGCCTTTTCATGAAGCCAAGATAAACTGAGCTCCTCTACCCACACGTGACCCATGTCCTTCCATTCTCTTTCTAGTCTGTTGATTATTCGAAGACTGCTGCTATTTTTAGGGTACCCCAACTTTCATACTACTTTTTCCAAAGGGGTCTGGTCAGACAATGTAAATGGTGATACAAGGATCTCCAAATGCTGGAATCCTGAGTGCAACGCAAAAGCACTGTGGTAATTCAGCGAGTCAGGCAGCATCTGTGGAGGGAAAGCACAGGCTACATTCCAGGTCAGGATCCTTCTTCAGACTGATTGTAGTAGAGGGAGAAAGCTGGGAAGAGATGTGGGGAAGGGACAAGACTGGCGAGTGATAGATGAATGCAGGTAGGGGGGGGGGGGGGGGACGGGGGACAGGGGGGGAAGGACAAAGACTAGAGATGAAAAGAGGACAAAAGGGTGTCAGATAAGGCGAGAAGATGTTTGAAATGCAAAAAAAGATGAGGCTCAATAGTCAGAATAACATGCTTGTAAGTAAGCAGAATAATCCATCAGTTGAGAGGATGATATAAAATCACTGCAGGGGATGGGCAATGGGATATATAAATGCAATCTAATTACTCTCTCAGCATTAGCTCCAATTTAAGTCAATACCACTGTGAGGTGATGTGATCCAATGGAAAGAGCTGTGTGCAAAGCTCAATTATTCTCAAGAAAAGAAGAGTTGTTTATTTGAGTTTCTGTAATTCATGTCTCACGTAATGAACATATTTTATGAAATGACACATGATTTTGCTCCATAAAATCATTCCACTGCTCCTCAGGATTAAAGCTTTCAGTGCACGTAGAGGCTTAGCAGGGACCTACATTTATAAAAGGAAACATAACCATAAGATAAAATAGCACATTAAAAAAAACATGTTAGCCAACCGGGGAATTAATCTTCTAAATGTCTTTCAAGTAGTTTCTATGGGAATATTTGCATGAATTGCCTTGCAGTAATCCCGAGGGGGATGGCTTATGTGTAATATGATTCATGAACTGGATTTCAATTCTCATTTGAAATGTGTCTCTGCTGTTCAGCCGAAATCCTAAATGAAGTTGGGTTTAATTCCTTTGTCTCTCACGTTCTTCAGTATTCATTGTTTCAATGGTACTTTATTGTCACATGTACTGAGATACAGTGAAATTCTTTGGTTTGCAAATAATTCAGTACAGTTACACGATACCCAGGCAGTACACAGAGAATCGCCACGTTTCCTCTGCCATCTTATGCTCCTCAGGTTTCAAGTTCTAAAATAGTCTTATCTTAGCCCGAAAGGCCCGTGGTCCTGGTGGCAACACTGGGTCAGAGTTACAGGGGTCGGCCTGGCCTGGTGATGCTTTTTATGTCCTCCATTGTTGCTCCGTAGAAGGCAGGAGAGCGGGGTTAGGAGGGAGAGATAAATCAGCCATGATTGAATGGTGGAGTAGACTTGATGGGCCGAATGGCCTAATTCTTCTATCACTTATGACCTCACTTGCCTCATTGTCCCACACGCCATTGAATGCCGTAAAGTAATTCCCTGTAAAGTAACAATGTTGCATAGTTTGGCTATGTGTTCATTGTGGCTGTGAATCACATTGAAATTGTTGGTTAAAGTGTGGCGTTAAATACTTGACAAAAAAAATTACAGCTGATTATTATAAATCACAGACAAGGCCAGCAGCGAAATGAGGTGTTCAGGAGATTGGACTCAGTAATATGGATCAGCAGTTTCAAATCCTCCTTTGTGCTTTGGCTCAACATAAGAATTATTACCTTGGCAATAGACAATAGACAATAGGTGCAGGAGGAGGCCATTTGGCCCTTCGATCCAGCACCGCCATTCAATGTGATCATGGCTGATCATTCTCAATCAGTACCCCGTTCCTGCCTTCTCCCCATACCCCCTGACTCCGCTATCCTTAAGAGCTCTATCCAGCTCTCTCTTGAATGCATTCAGAGAATTGGCCTCCACTGCCTTCTGAGGCAGAGAATTCCACAGATTCACAACTCTCTGACTGAAAATGTTTTTCCTCATCTCAGTTCTAAATGGCCTACCCCTTATTCTTAAACTGTGGCCCCTTGTTCTGGACTCCCCCATTGAGATCGAGTCAATCCAATTTTTAGCTCAATTGGAAGTCACATTTATTTTTGTTGCCTTCTTTGCAAATATTATATCTCACTTGATTTTCATGCTTTTGCAAATGCAAAAGAAACTTACAAGGGCAAATATCCAGAACTCTTTCAGATGCAAGCACTGATATCTGACAATTATTAAAGATAACAACTCTCGTGCGACACAATTGGTGGAGCCGTTACCTCACAGCGCCAGAGATCCGGGTTTGATCCTGATCTCGGGTGCTGTCTGTGCACAGTTTGCACGTTCTCCCTGTGACCGCGTAGGTTTCCTCCGGCTGCTCCGGTTTCCTCCCACATCCCAAAGACGTGCGGGTTTGTAGGTTGATCGGCCTCTGCAAATTGCCCCTAGTGTGTAGGGTTGAGTGGATGAGAAAAGTGGGATAACATAGAACTAGTGAGAACAGGTCAGCGTGGATCCAGTGGCCCGAATGGCCAGATTCCATGCCATGTCTGTAAACCAAACTAAACCTCAAAGATATCAGAGGATTGACTGAAAGAGTAATACTAACTTTGACAATTGCCTCCTTCATTGTCAGAGTGAGACCACGTGCAAGTTGGAAGAAAGGCACATCATACTCCACTTGGGAAGTTAGAACCCAATAATAAGAACATTGAATTGTCCAACTTGAAATACCCCCCCCCCACTCCCTCCATCTTACCTCCCACCCTGATGTGCCCTCAGTTCTCCCCCTCATCAACCTGCTCTATTCCCCTCTTTCATACACACCTCCCATCCCTGAGTCCTCCATTTTCCTTTTATCCCCCCTCTTTCCCTTCCTTACTATTCCCTTCCACCTGCATTCCTCCCTCTAGCTTTACTTTTTACTCCTCCTCCCCTCTCATTATCTGACATTCTTTTGCCTATTTTTCACCTCCAACCTTTTTCAGTTAATTCACCCAATAAACCCCCTTTTGCGTGTATCCACCTATCACTTGCCAGGCATGGTCCTGCCCCCACCTCTAGCTTGGAAACATCGTCCGTCCATTCCCTCCACAGATGCTGCCCGACCTGCACTTCCAGCACTTGGCGCTTTGCTCAAGAAAGACATTGAAGCAGCAATATCATCTATTTATATTTTGCATCAGTAATTTATTTTGCGGTTTTGATGAAAGTCCAAGAGCCCAGAAGAGCACAAGCTTTATATCAGCTATAATTATGCTGTCACGTAGCAGTAAATCACATGCATTATTTTGTTCCAGGAAATGGGTTCTTGGCTGACCCGTACTTACAGCGCAATAACTGGAACCAAGAATCGATCGCTGCTTCATCCTACCCTGATAGCTGCTTTCTGTAATCGTTATGATTTACACTATATACTCAGGAAAAGTCAGGAAGATTCACTCCAGCTCTTGGACAGAAGTCTTATTATCTTGGAGATCTGTTTCAGTAATCTTGCATTTGATTGCTGGAGCTAATAAAAAATGAACTCAACTATTATCTGTAAATAAACTCGCCCCGCACATCTCCTTTAAACTTTGCTCCTCCCACCTTAATCCTTTAATCTTTGATATTTCCACCCCCAGGAGAAAGACTGTCTATTCTATCTATGCCTCTCATAATTTCTGATTCTTCAATCAAGTCTTCCTTCATCCCTCTCACCTTAACGCTATGTCCTCAAGAAGCAGACAGAGTGGGAGAGGGAGGAATAGGGCAAAGAGAAGAGCTTGGATCATGAGGCCACAGTTGCTGTGTATTTGATGCTGTTAACTCATTATTTTAATGAGGGAGGTTCGAGAAAGGCATCATTAAATGAGGTACAACAAAACTGAAATGCAGAGCCTGAGGAAATATATATATATATATATATATATAAATTCCCAAGGTTTGGTCTGCTAATTGTAATATATTCTCATTAGAGTCAAACCTGAACTCAAAACCTACTTCAAAATGATGCCACTAAACAATTTAATGAGAAGATTTTATGAGATAGTTTCTGAAATGTCCATTGTGCCCAAGAAGTATATGTTAATAAGCAATTTCAACGTCTTGCAATGCTGCATACTCATCGAGGTTAATTTACCTTACTTTTATTGTGCAATAAAGTCTGAATTGATGGACCCTTTTGCAACATTTGCTGGGAGCAAAATTCAATAAATCCCCCCAAATAGTGAGTGTGCTTATGATTCGTTACTAACCAGAGTCTGCCAATGACACTAAGTTTGTTAAAAGTATAGTCACATTCATACAGCATGGAAACAAGGCCCTTCAGCCCAATTCACCCATGCTGACCAAGATGTTCCATCTATACTAGTCCCATCTCCCCATGTTTGGCCCATATCCCTCTAAACCTTTCCTATTCATGTGCCTGTCCAAGTATCTGTTAATTGCTGTTATAGTACTTGCCTCAACTACCTCCTCTGGCAGCTCATTCCAAATATCCAACACCCTGTGTGAAAATGTTGCCCCTCAGGTTCCCATTAACATTCCCTCCCACCTTAAACCTATGTCCTTTGGTTCGAGATTCCGCTACTCTAGGTAAACGACTGCGCATTTGCCCTATTTATTTCCCTTGTGATTTTGTGCACCTCTATAAGATCACCCCTCATCCTCCTGGGCTCCAAGAAATAGTCCTAGCCTGCTGAATCTCTCCCTATAGCACAGGCCCTCGAGACCTGACAAACTAGTAGATTTTCTACATGTTTACAACAATGATTTCAGCTTCTCTCCAGAGCTAATTTGGTGATTCATTCACGAGATCTTTCTTCCTTGGATATGAGATGAGTCAAGAGTGTAAAGTGGTTATTTGTCATATGCACCATATATGAATCGAAACATTCTGATTTGCTGCTGCTTTACAGGAACATTAGATGCAACAAAAGAAAAAATGAAACAAATAAACTAATCGTTTTTCTTAGTAAACCAGATAGCGATTTCTTGATTAATACGGGTGTCAGGGGTTATGGGGAGAAGGCAGGAGAATGGGGTTAGGAAGGAGAGATAGATCAGCCATGTTTGAATGGCAGAGTAGACTTGATGGGCCGAATGGCCTAATTCTGCTCCTATCAATTATGAATAGTGCAAAAGGCAAAATATGTAGAACAATCTTTGCAGAGCAAAGTCTGTATTGGTTTCTGTGAGGAAATGTTGTGCAGGCTGGTTCAAGAACTTGATGGTTGTTGGCAAGAAACTGTTCTTGAACCTGGAGCTCACAGTTCTCAGGCTCCTGCAGCTTCTTCCCAATGGCAGCAGTGAGATGAGGGCTGATGTTTCCCTTTAAATACATTAGTCCTATTTGCCGCAATCCAACCCGAGCAAAAATGTTTGCTTTTATTTGATGTGAGGGTCAGAAAATTAATCTGTTGTGCTAATGTCTGGTGTAACAGCAATTCATTAAAGGAATCAGTAAAGCTCCAGAGAGCACTTCCTGAACTGAGCAGTTATACCTGTAATGAGAAAGGATTTACAGGTAATTGACTTCCTCTGGTACTTTCTAAATAATTTGATTTTATTATTCTCATTTAATCCAGGATCAACAGATATTGTACGGCATTTTTCTCTCTCCAACAATATTAAAATAAGGAGCAGGGACTTGCAGTGTTCCTGAAGCATTTACTATAATTAAATTGGGGAATTAATTCTAATGAAATTAATAAATGTGCAAGAAGGAACTGTTGTTGCTGGTTTGTACCGAAGATAGTCACAAAATGCTGGAGTCACTCAGCGGGTCAGGCAGCATATCTGGAGAAAAGGAATAGGTGATGTTTCGGATCGAGACCCTTCATCAGACTGGGAGTCAGGGAAGAGGAAACAAGAGGTATGGGAAGGTACAGAACAAAGCAGAGCCTGCATTGATGACTCCGGAATGGTGGAGCCCACAATGGTTCATTGTTGGCTGGGGACGAGGTGATAACGAGGAAATACGGACGGTGACGTTAGCAAGATGACTCGGTGGTGGAGGGCCAGAGAGGGAGGGAATGCAAGAGTTACTTCAAGTTAGAGAAATCTATATTCATGCCACTGGGTTGTAAGCTGCCCAAGTGAAATATGAGGTGCTGTTCCTCCAATTTGCACATGACCTCATCCTGACAGTGGAGGAGGCCCAGGACAGAAAGGTCAGTAAGGGAATGGGAAGGGGAGTTAATAGTCCACCTTGGCCTCCATGATCTCCCGGTTGCCAAACATTTTAACTTCCCTGTGTTACTTCAGCATTTTGTGTATCTTTAATGAAATGAAATTCTATATTGATCAGTCTCTAAAGACACGGGTTTGAAAATATTTTTTTCTTCATTCCCCAATAAAAGAGGAAGACAGGGAGACAGAAAGAATGAATCTCTCGGCCAGTTAGACAAACATCTGCCATGAAAACATGCAAGAATCCATACTAACAAGGGAAAAGAGTCAATGTGGTTCTATGAAAGAAAAATTGTGATAAAGATATTTTCCAGAGTTTATTTCAAGATATGGCAACAGAACATACGTAGAACATGGAATATAGAATATAGAACAGTACAATACAGGAATAGATCTGTTTCCATGTTGCATGCTCGATATTCTTAATATCCAGATCAAACTTTGTTTTTAATAAAATCAGTGACTGAGTTTCCACTGCCACCCAGCATAGAGAATCCCAAAGATTCACCAGCTTTTGAGTGAAGAGATTTCTCATCATTTCAGTCCTAAACTCTATATCTGAGACTGCAAAGTGGATGTAGATCTTTCAAGGGGAATATCCTTCCTGCATCAAGCCTGTCAAGCACAATGGTATTATGTCAGTTAGAGTTATACAGCATGGAAACAGACCCTTTGGCCCAACTTACCCTTACCAACCAACATGTCCCATCTACACTCGTCCCACCTGCCTGCATTTGGCCCATATCCCTGTAAACCATATCCCATCTATGTACCTGTCTAAATGTTTCTTAAACGTAGTGATTAGTACCTGCCTCAACTACCTCCTATGACAGCTCGTTCCATACACCTACCACCCTTTATGTAAAAAAAAAAATGCCCCTCAGGTTCCTATTAAATCTTTCTTCCCTCACCTTAAACCTATGTCCTCTGATTCTCGATCCTTCTACGCTGGTTAAAAGACAGTGCATTTACCTTATCTATTCCTCTCATGATCATATACCCCTCTATAAGATCATCCTTCGTCCGCCTGCATATCAAGGAATAAAGTCCTGACCTGGTCTCTCATCCATGTAATAAATTCACCAACCCAGCAACCAGTTCTTGGCACTCTCTCCATGACAAGTGTATCCTGTTTTTAAATTTCAAAAATAAACTTAATTTGCAGTTAAAGATATATACACATCAAAAGCACGCAAATCTCTTCATGCATTCTGAGTGTGTCTACGCGTTCTATATTGCTAGTGTTATACCCAGTGGAGTTTGCAACACCCTTTTTGTACACATTACATCTTTGCCCATTGGACTCAGGTGACCAAGATGCCCCGTCTACACTGGTCCTAACTTGCCCACGATTAGCCCATATCCCTCATAACCTTTCCTGACATGTACCTGTCCAAATGTTAAACAATTTAGAAAAAATATTCCATTACTGTTAATATATTTGGGTGCCAATTATTTTGGGATGATGGATTATGCATTTTATAGAAATAAATGGATTATCTTCAGTAGTGGAACAATCCAATCATGTCTCCATTTCCCTGCATTAGCTTGCATTCCCATGGCCAGTTAGACAATGAATTTTGAATTTTAGGCCAAACAAATAAGACCAGAAGACATAGGAGCAGAATTGGGCCATTCAGTCCATCGAGCCTGCTCTGCCATTCAGTCCATCGAGCCTGCTCTGCCATTCGATCAAGGCTGATCTGTTTTGCTCTCCCAAATGCAATATCGCTGATTTTCAAAGAATTACATACAAGATTTAAGTCGCACAATTTTAGTGATTTCATTTCCGCTATAGCTAGTAACTGTAATGTTACCCTAAACGAGTAATAGACCAATTCCAATGATTATAGCAGGTAGGAAATGCTATCATGCACGCTTAATGTAAATGTCAGATTATAATTATTAATCACAGTTACGCACAATACACTCCGGTTATCTTCCAGGCAAGTTTCCAATTCTTAACAGTACTATCTATCACGGTTTCCCAATTTAAAATGATCAAATTGGAGAAAACTAGACAGTCCATTTACCCTAGAATAGATGAAATGAACAGATATTACTATATCAGGATGCAAGACCAGTTCCATTGCTCTTAGAAATTCTGGTTACAACCTTGACATGCCTTTAACTTTCCAAGATTCCCTGGATTCAGGTAGGATTCCATTACATTGACAAACAGCGAATGTAACTATTTTATTCAACAAAGGAGGGAGGCAGAATGCAAGAAACTAGACCGGTTTAGAACCTACCAGTGGTGCAGCTACCAGTGGTGCACGACCAGTGGTGCAGCTGGTAGTGCTGCTGCCTCACAGTGCCAGAGACCCAGTTTTGATGCTGACCTTAGGTGCTGTCTGTGTGGAGTTTGCATGTTCTCCCATGCCATTGGACCTGGTGTTTCCTCTGTCAGGAACAATGCGGTGGCTGTCTGTATACAGGTGTCCCCACCTTTTCAGAGGTCATGCATAGGCATTCACTTGCAGGGACACCACCTGCATATAGAGTCGTAGAGTTATACAGCACAGAAACAACTTCGACCCAACTTGTCCATCCTAAACAAGTTGCTCTCTCTAAGCTAGATCCATTTGCCCACAAGTCTGTGGTTCCAGCATCGGCCTCATCAACCATCTCAAGACCAGCAGAAAGGAGGGCGATCATTCTTGGCTTTGAGTGATCACCGATGGGGATAACATTGGCCCGCAGAGCTGAGCTTCTCAGCGTTAGTGTACACAACATGTCTCCTGACCCCTGTGGGCCAAGCAGTTGGGTTGGCCTTTCCAAAGGGGAAACTGCTCCGATACATCTGGAAGAGCAACAGCTGCAGATGCAAGAACAGGGTGCGTGACAAACATTACATACATCTGTTGACACCACGTTCTTGGTCCACAGACCTAAATACTATATTGGGTGTAGTTCTGATCACCTGATTGCAGGAATGATGTGGGGGCTTTGGAGAGGGTGCAGAAGAGGTTTACTATAAAGACTATAAGATCATAAGACATAGGCCAATCAGTCCATCAAGTCTGCTCCAGCATTTGATTATGGCTGATCTATTTTTCCCTCTCAACCCTATTCTCCTGCCTTCTCCTGTAACCTTTGATAATCTTACTAATCAAGAACCTATCACTCTCTGCGTTAAAAATATCCAATGACTCGGTCTCCATAACTGTCTGTGGAAATAAATTCCACAGATTCACCACCGTCTGGCCAAAGAAATATCTCCATTCTAATGCTGCCTTTGTTGGACGGTACTACCTACAACGAGAGGTTGCTCCCTGGAGCACTGGAGGTTGAGAGGAGATCTGATAGAAGTATATAAAAATATGAGAGGCACAGATGGGTAAGACAGTCGGAACCTTTTCCCACAGAAATGTCAGACTGCAAGGCATGGCTTAAGGTGAGAGGGGTAAAGTATAAAGGAGATATGCGGGACAATTTTAAAATATATTTGTTACATGCAGGGGGTGTTGGGTGCTTGGAATATGCTGCCAGAGGTGGTGGTTGATGAGTCTGAAGAAATGTCTCGACCCGAAACGTCACCCAGAGATGCTGCCTGTCCCACTGAATTACTCCAGCATTTTGTGTCTACCTTCAATTCAGCATCAGCATCACACACCATGATCCGCACAGACATTGTGGGCCGAAGGGTTCGTTCCTGTATTGTACTGTTCTATGTTCTGTGTTATAAAGCAACAGACACAGCAAGAGTTACTTGGCAATCCATATCAAAGTCTGTAAGATTCTCTGTCATTCTACTGCAAATCATCCTCTGCAGATGAAATCTGTGGTGCTGGCAATTTAGATCCCATTAAATAAATTGATTTCTATTCCCCACATAAATGGGCTTTGTGACTGCTCCACTTGCCAAGGTTTTTTAGAGTAATATGTGTCATTACATTTTGAGCTTTTGGGCAACAGGGAAATTGAAAGGAAAAGCACTAAGTTCTCTGATGATGCACAGTCAGGGACTGATTAAAGGAGCATCATGATCGAGACAAATTACCATCTGCAAGTTGTTTGTATTTGCACCTGTCATATTCTTCGAGAAGCTTTACTTGGGCTGCCAGCTTCGCTGTCAATGTAGGAAATATTTTAGGGAGAAACTGTTCTAGGAATTCCCAAATGTGGGCACCAGCACCCATCCTTTCTCCCTTAATTCCTCCAGTCCGGGACGTCAAGGGACATCAAGAGTGGTATAAGACAGAAAAGAGAAGCAGCACAGTGGTGCAGCAGGTAGTTACTGCCTTACAGCGCGGATACCTGGGTTCGATCCTGACTACGGGTGCTGTCTGTATGGAGTTTGTACGTTCTTCCTATGACCGCATGGGTTTTCTCCAGGTGCTCCGGTTTCCTTCCACATTCTAAAGACGTGCTGGTTTGGAGGTTAATTGGCTTCTGTAAAAATTGCCCCTAGTGTGTAGGGTAGAACTAGTGTAAGAGTAATCTCTGGTCAGCAAGGACTCACTAGGCCGAAAGGCCTGTTTCCATGCTGTATCTCTAAAACTAAAAGTAAAATAGACCAGGACTAAGCATAAAAGACAATCTTCCTCATGGAGTCATAGAGCACAGAAATAAGTCATTTTCCCAACTTGGCCATGCCGACCAAGGTGTTCTTCCTGAGCTAGTAACATTTGCTTGCATTGACCCGTTTCCTTTGCATTGCATGGCTTGCATTGACCCCTAACTCTTTCATCTCCATGAACCTGTCCAAATGTCTTTGAGGTTTAGTGATTATCCTTACTTCCATCAACGCAACTGGCAGCTCACTCCACATAATCATCATCCTCTGTGTTTAAAAACTTATTCCTCAAGCCTCACCAAAGTCTTTCTCCTCTCACCTGAAACCTCTGCCCTCCAGTGTTAGAATTCAGAATCAGAATCAGAATTACCTTTATTTGTCATCCAAAAAACAAGTCTTTTGGACGAGATTTCGTCACCCACAGTCCAACAATAAGAGCAATTAAATAAGCAAAGTATACAACCCCAACCAACACAAAACACAAAAAAAAAGAAACATCCATCACAGTGAGTCCCCTCCAGTCCCCTCCTCACTGTGATGGAAGGCCAGAATATCCCGACCCTGCGAAAAAGACTGCAGCTGTTCACCTTATCGATGTGGTTCATGTTTTTTATAAACCTCTATCATGTTTCCTCCTTCACTCAAGTGGAAACAGTCCCAGCCTATTCAATCCTTCCATATAACCTAGCAATCTTGTAAGTATAATGATATTATAGCAATTAGGACAGGTTGAGAAAAAGTTAAAGTGGATGTGGGCCACTTTAAAGCAAATGGGACTAGCTCAGTTATAAAACCAGTGATGGCCACAAAAAAAAAGGAGCAACTTAGGCAGCATCACTGGAGAAATTTAATAGGTGACGTTGCGGGACAAGACCCTTCTTCAGTGTCAGGGGAGAGGGAAACGAAAGATATAGAAGGTACATCAAACAAATGAGTGAAAGATATGCAAAAAGCGATGATGATCTAGCAAGGGTGGAGCCCATAAAAGTCCATTGTTGGCTGTGGAGAAGGTGATAATGAGTTATACAAACTGAAAGTCAACAGGACGACAGCGAAACTAGTACGATGACTAGAGAGGGGGGAGGGAATGGAGAGAGGGGGGATGCAAGGGTTACATGAAGTTAGAGCAATCAATATTCATACCACTAGGTTGTAAGCTGCCCAAGTGAAATGTGAGGTGCTAGTCCTCCAATTTGCGTGCTGGTCCCAGAAAGGGATTTGCTATCATCCATTATACTCGCTCCATTCTTTTAAACCTTTATTTCAACAGCAGCATTTCTTACGCTCATGTTCTCTCTTTACTTGCTCTAAATGTTGTACTCTTTATCCTCTACCTGTACACTGAGGACTGCTTCATTGTAATTATGTACAGTCTTTTCTTTGACTGGATAGTACACGAACAAAAGCTTTTCACTGTACCTCGGTACATGTGAAAATAGTAAACTAAACTAAATCATATTGAATGGTGGATATGCTTGATGCCCCCAACGCCAGAGACCCAGGGTCAATTCTGATCTCGGGTGCTGTCCGTGTGGAGTTTGCACGTTCTCCCCGTGACTACATGGGTTTGCTCCAGATGCTCCAGTTTCCTCAGGTTTTCCTCCCACATCTCAAAAATGCGTGGGTTTGTAAATGAGTTGGCCTCTGTAAATTGCCCCTGATATGTAGGGAGTGGATGAGAAAGTTGGATAATATAGAATTAGAGTGAATGGGTGATTGATGGTCAGCATGGACAGTGGGCAAAGGGCCTGTTTTCATACTACACTTCCAATCTGCATAAACAACCCACAACTTCCCTTCCCTCCCCCCTTTCTCTCCTGTGCTCCAACTGGATTTGCATCCATTTCTCCCATTCTCCAACCCAATTCCCCTCCCTAATCCCCTTCCATCCCCTTTCCACCTGTATTCCATCTGGTTTCACAATTTGCACTTCGTCTAATGTCATCTCACACCTTTTGTCTTTTTACCTCCGGCCTTTACCCAACCATCTGCCAGTCAAAACCCCCTCACCTGTATCCGTCTTTTACTTGCCAGGCTTGGTCCCACCTCCACCACTATTACAATCAGTCTGAAGAGTCCCAACCTGAACACGTTTATAACACGTTGCTTCTCCATGTTCTCCAAAGCTGCTGTCTGACCCCCCCCACCCCCCCGAGTTACTCCAGCACTTTGTGTCCTTTCAGCTGAGAATTTGGATTTCAGCAATCACAAAGGAGAGGTTAGAGGGTGTGAGCAATTCTTTTTATATGGTGAATAAAGTAAGCATGCAGGTACAGCAGGCAGTGAAGAAAGCTAATGGCATGTTGGCCTTCACAACAAGAGGATTTGAGCATAGGAGCAAGGAGGTCCTACTGCAGTTGAACAGGGCCCTGGTGAGACCACACCTGGAGTATTGTGTGCAGTTTTGGTCTCTTAATTTGAGGAAGGTCATTCTTGCAATTCAGGGAGTGCAGCGTAGGTTCACCAGGTTAATTCCTGGGATGGCGGGACTGACATATGATGAACGAATGGGTCAACAGGGCTTATATTCATTGTAATTTTAGAAGGATGAGAGGGGATCTTATGGAAAGATATAAAATTCTTCAGGGATTGGACAGGCTAGATGCAGGAAAAATGTTCCTCATGTTTGGTGAGTCCAGAACCAGGGGTCACAGTTTAAGAATAAAGATTAAGTGCTAGGCCATTTAAGACTGAGATGAGGAAAAACATTTTCAGCCAGCGAGTTGTGAATTTGTGGAATTCTCTGCCATAGAAAGCAGTGGAGGCCAATTCACTGGATGTACTCGAGAGAGAGTTAGATATGGCTCTTTGGGCTAATGGAATCAAGGGATATGGGGAGAAAGCAGGAACTGGATACTGATTCTAGATGATCAGTCATGGTCATATTGAATGGCGGTGCTTGGCTCGAAGGGCCGAATGGCCTACTCCTGCACCTATGTTTCTATGTTTCTACAAGCGGATTGGTATATCAGGCAAAGTGGTCAGTGTTTGTTTTCTGCATTATAGAGAGAAACAGACTGAGAAACACAAGTGTCATTGGAACAGATGTGCCATCTGCTACAGTTGCATGGGTAAGTAACTGGAACACCAGCCAGATGTGGGGTTGATAGTGTTGTGAGTAAGGGTGTCCTGGAGGGAGGGATGCATAGTGTGGTTCATGATGGAAAGGGTGGATTCGAAAAAAATGTCAGCTTCACAGGAATACTGAGCATCAGACAGATACAGATAATAAGATGTTTGCAAACAAGGAGCAGATAATGCCTAGCTTCTGGTCAATAATAGCGACAGCTCTTCAAAGTGAGTTCATTGGATGTAAAGCTCGTCGAGGCACCCACAGAATAAGAAATTATGGGGAGTTTTATTTCAACAGAAACACTTCAATGTGCATAATTCAAAAGGTTCTTATTTCTCAATAATGGGAAGTTCTGAGTGCGATCTCAATACCAGAAAATAATAACAAATTTGGAAAATGTTTTAAAATATTTATTTTCTCTTTGTTTGTCAGAGAAAGCCTCAATGTTGCCGGTGAAGGAGGCAACATTGATATACAACTGAATCAGCTTGGAAGCTAATTAACGGCACTTGCAGTTATAATGAACCAGGACCAATTGGCAAATAAAAGTTGCAGGACAAAAGAATCAGTGATCACTTAATTGCACCTCATAAATTATTCTGTAAGACTGCATGAATAGATTTTTGGATCGCATCACTAGTCACGAACTGTCGTGGGCAACACATAGAGTACCAATAGATGCAAGGACAAAGGAAATTACCAGAGAAACTAAAACTGTATCATTTATTTAGGAAAAGTTGCACCCAACTGTAACCTTCTTTAGTTATTAGAGCTGAACAGCCGAACAGCGTGAAAACAGACCGTTCAGCCCCCTTTGTCCAGCCCTGCTCTGCATTCATGGCTAGTCCCTATTTCTCGCATTTAGCCCATAATCCTCTAAACCCTTCCTGTAGTTTAGAGATCGTTTAGTTTAGAGACTAAAAACCCACGCGGTCACTGGTAGAAAATACGAACTCCGAACAAACAGCACACATAGTCAGGAACTTTTTCCAAGTCTCTGGCGCCGTACGGAAGCAACTCTACCGCTGCGCCACTATACCGCCCATTCCTAGATAGTTAAAAGTCATAATTGTTACTTGAATAGATATCTCAGTGAGTTTTGCAATTGTGGGGTTTTGACAGGTGTGGGCACGATTGAACTGTTAGCTGGGAAAGTTCTTACTGTAGTGTAACAATCTTGTCAGGCCCATTGGGGCAGCACAATGGCACAGTTAGTAAAGCTGCGGCCTCACGTTGCCAGAGACCCGGGTTTGATCCTGACCTCAAGTGCTGTCCAGTGTGACGTTTGCATATTCTCCCTGTGGTCGCATGGGTTACCTACGGGTACTCCGGTTTCCTCCCACAGATGTTCAGGTTTGTAGGTTAATTGGTCACTGTCAATTGCTCCTGGTGAGTAGAGAGTGGGTACAAAAGTGGGATAACATAGAACCCAGTATGAAGGGGTGATTGATGATCAGAGTGGACTCAGTGGGCCGAAAGGCCTGTTTCCATGCTGTGCCTTTCAATATGTGGAACCATCCTGGTAGGACAAGTTTTTTGTTCATTGCTGTTCTCTGGATCAAATACAAGGTCCCGGTACAGGGCATTTATATTACACAGCAGCAGCAAAATTATTTTCTTAAGCGTCTAATTTTAAGTAAATCTGATGCAATCATATAATTCGAGTTACTGACAGGGGTAGTTTTTTGGTGTTAGCCCAATAAACTCTTATAATAATGTTTTAGGAAATTATTTTTCATTTATGCAACATAAATGTCTCTTTCATCTTTAATTTTATCATGTTCTCACAAACAAAGTTATCTTTAATGCAAATATTACAATATAATAATAATAATAATAATAATTATTATTATTATTATTATTATTATTATTATTATTATTATTATTGCAGTTTAAACCCATTTAATCTGGAGATTAAAGACATTTGAGAAGGATAAAAGGGACAACATTGCTGAAAGCAAATGAGGATAAAGTGTGAAAGAGAAACAAATCTGTATTTTGTATATCTGCAAAATCAAAGATGAATCGATATACATTAGGCAAAGCACAAAGTGCTGGAGGAACTCAGCAGTTCTGTCAGCACCTGTGAAGGGAAAGGATAGGCAATGTCTCCATACAATTACCTAGTAATCAATAATCCATACAATTTACTAGTTTTAATTTTTTCACCGTATGTGATTGTCACTGATAAGGCCAGAGTTGGTTTTTTTCACCCTTGGACTGTCCAGCTTTGCTCGACTGTTTAAGAGGGTAATTAAAAATCAATGACAATTTGGGTTTCCAAGCAGGTTATGAACAGTACATTTTCTCACCTCATTCATGAACTTGATGGATTTTTTCAGCATGGATATATCTTGGTCAGCATGGATGCTTTGGGCTGAAGGGCCCATTTACCTGCTGTATGACTCCATGACTCTCACGCAACCACTCTATACACCACCCCAAACTCACCAGCCGATCATTTCACACAGTCTCAGTGCAACGTCTACCCACCGTCCTCCGTGGGATGTGAATCAGTGGCAGGGGTGGAAATTTCAAGGTTAACATTTCTGAGATATGGTCAGCATTGTCTACGTTAATTGCACATCCGCACACTACAGGTTAAACACGTGGTACTGTTCAAGACTTATCTGTCATTAGAATGGACACGTTCTCTGACCGGAGAACAACAGCGAACAGCTGGGAAGCGGTGATGGTTGGTGGTTTGCGGTAGAGTTGCTGCCTAATGGTGCCAGGGACCTGGGTTCGATCCTGACTACGGGTACTGTCTGTACAGAGTCTGTACAGAGAAAACACCCGTGGTTGGATGGGTTTTCTCCAGGGGCTCCTCCCACACTCCAAATATTTCCAGGTTTGTAGGTTAATTGGTTTTGGTAAAATTGTAACTTGTCCCTAGAGTGCTGGTGTACTGGGATCACTGGTCAGTGCAGACTTGGTGGGCCAAAGGGCCTGTTTCTGCGCTGTATCTCCAAACTAAACTAAAACTGAACTAAACCAATTGACAATATGAACACCAATTAGCAGCTTTTAAAACAGGCATTTGGTTTTGCTAGGTGATAAATTGTCAGGTTTATTCAATTCCATTTGTTACTATTGGGGATTTGAACACTTGAACACAAGGTTAGACGTTCAGTTGCAGTTGCCCCAGGCTAATGCAATATGCAGGTAGTGCCAAGATCCAGGTAGCAGCTGGGATCAATACTGAGCCAAACATCAAGGAGCGGCTCTCTGAGACAAACTACAAGGACAGCATACCAGCTGTGGCATTATAAGCTTTCTCGTGTACCATCCTTTGGTTTAGTTCAGTTTAAACATAGAACATGGAACAGCACAGCTCCAGGCCCTTCAGCACACAGTGTTTGTGCTGAACATGATGCCGACCATCACTTATCTACCTGCATATAGCCCATATCCCTCCATTCCCTGCATATCCATGTGCCGAACATAACTGCTTCAAAGACCATCCCCGGCAGCAAAATCCAGTCACTCACTACCCTCTGTAAAAAATCACCCCACACATCGGCATTAAACATTCCCTTTCTTACCTTACAGCTAAGCCCTCTAATGTTGGACCTTTCCATCTTGAGAACAATGATCTAACTATCGACCCTGCCTATGCCTTTATATACTTCTATCAAGTCTCCCCTCAATCCCAGACGTTCGAGACAAAACAGTCCAAGTTTATCCAACCTCTCCTTGTAGCAAAATAGCCTCTAATCAAGGCAGCATTCTGGCAAACCTCTTATGCAACCGTTCGAAAGCCTCAACATCTTCCTGTGATGGGGCGACCAGAACTGCACACAATTTGTTGTCTGCAATGTATTAACTCAGAAGAAACAGCTTACATCAGCATATTTGGAGCAAGCAAAAAAAATAATTTCAGGAGACTTTGTGAATTTCACACCACCTGACAACACGGACCGTGCTTAATCTACTGTTTGGAAAAGTTATTGATTTTGAAATAACGAAATTTTGTTTTAACACAGTTTCAGTATGCTTCATGATGCAGTGGCAGGTAGTAGTTTACCAATTTACTGATTAATTATCTTGGGCCTGTGAACTGCAGTCAGGCTAAAGTCCGCCTTATTTTCAGCCCATTGTAACACAGTCTCAGAGTCATACAGCAGGGAAACAAACCCTTCGGCCCAACTCGCCCATGCCAACCAAGGTGTCCCGAATATCTTCATCTGATTTTTTAAATTATATATCATCTGTACATAATTGTGTTTACAGACCTGTTATGCTGCTGTAAGTAAGCATTTCATTTCTCTGCTGTTGGTACATAGGACAACAAAACATTCTTGAACTCTTAAGTTAGATGTATTAAGGATGTGTACAGCCTCCACAAAAGAATAGCTCCTGGTATTGTTCCCCATTGCTCTGCTAGCAACTTGCTTCAACACCATGTGCTCTGTAAAGTGGACCCAGCCAAGAGCTGTATCTTGTCCATGGAGACATGAAACCCTTAAACTTGCTTCAGCCTTTCTGGGGTACAATAGTTAATCTGTATATAAACGGTTTCAACACACACCAGAGACGGATGAATTCCTGGGAGTTAATGTCACATGAAGGCACAATATCTTACAACTGACCCGACAACAGATATGCTAAAGAACTGTCCCAATTCAAATTGTCATCTGTCCATTCCGTCCACCAATGCCGACTGACCTGCCGAATTCCTCTATCACTTTGTGTTTTGCTCAAGATTCTAGCATCTTTAGTCTCTTGTGTTTCCAATAATAGATATCACTGGCTCTGACCTCTTTCAAAGACAGTCGGAAATAGTTTAGTTTAGAGACACAGCGTGGCAACAGGCCTTTTCGGCCCACCGGGTCCGCGCCGACGATTCCTGCACATTATCGTTATCCTATAACTACTAGGGACAATTTTTACATTTACCAAGCCAATTAACCTACAAACCTGTACGTCTTTGGAGTGTGGGAGGAAACCGAAGAATTCGGAGAAAATCCCATGCATTCGGAGAAAACTCACGGGGAATTCGGAGAAAACACACGGGGAGAACGTACAAACTCCATACAGACAGCACCTGTAGTCGGGATCAAACCCGGGTCTCCGGCGCTGCATTCACTGTAAGGCAGCAACTCTACCGCTGCGCCACCTAGCTGAATACTTAGCTGAATTCACAAGTATCAGCTCAATGCACGGATGATGCAGATGGCCCAAGCATCATAAAAACGTCAGTCATACAGCCATTCAGCACAACTCATCCACCTCAAAAGTCATTAACTTCAGACAATGAAACACATTAAATCACAGCAGACTCTCATTTCTCTCTTATGTCAAAGGTAGCCGTTAAATAGAAACTCAACTACAAATCTCATAAACGTCTTTATGACAAAAAGAAAGTAATGGTCATGATGATAGTTCAGAAACAACTCAGTGAATGCAACCACCATGAAGCATCAGAGAGCCTGATGAAGCATGAAAATAATCCAAATTTTTTAAACATTGAGTTCAGCAATACAGATGGTTTAATTAATTTGACAGCCTTGAGCTAATAAACTTATGTAAATATTTAATTAACCTAACGAACCCGATAAAAAATATTATTTTCGTGTCCTGTTAGAACAATGTCAGACTCTTCACTGTATATCCAGTGGCATTGTCTCATCCAAGAAATGGCGACCAAAAATCTAATTGAAATCTCACTTCAGTAAGATCATAAGGAATGGGCATGTCCACTAATACTCACTTCAAAATAATTGTGCTCAAAGGCAGAACATTTGCTCAGAAGTCCTTACCATGGCCTCCAGGACCAGCTTGTGGAGAGTCCACATAACTCGGAAAGAGTTGAAAGCACAAAAAGAGACTGGCGAAAAGAGAGGTGGCGGAAGGAGGGAAAATGGCAAAGAATAAAATTGGTATTGATCAGTTAATTACATATTTCAATAAAAAACAAGACCAACCTCGTAATCAAATTGGGTTAAGGTAAAGGTGGACCCTCAAATGTAAGAGGTACGTAGAACATAGAAACGGTACAGTAGAAACAAAGAACTGCAGATGCTGGTTTATACCAAAGATAGTCACAGTGCTGGAGTAACTCAACAGGCTAGGTAGCATCTCCAAAGAAAAAGGATAGATGGCGTTTTGAGTCAGGACCCAATGTCACCTACCCTTTTTCTCCGGAGATGCTGCCTGGCCTGCTGAGTAACTCCAGCACTTTGAGTCTATCTTTGGTATGGAACAGTACAGCATTGTGGGTTCTTTGGCCCACAATGACTGTGCAGAACATCATGACAAGTTAAACAAATCTCCTGTGTGATCCCTATCCCTCCATGTGCTACATATCCATGTGCCTGTATTAAATGCTACTGTTGTTTCCGTCTCCACCACCATCCCCGGCAGTGGTTTTCAACTACCTATCATTCTCTGTAAAAAAAAAAAACTTACCACGAACATCTTTAAACATTCACCCTTTGTCCTTAGAGCTAAGCCCTCGAGTATTTGGCATTTTGGAAAAAGACAACTGCTGTCAGATTCCCCTTAAAGCCAGGCCCTTGATAGGTAGCCACTGTCTAAATTAGCTCCTGCACTGTAATACAAGGTCAGTAGAAATTTCTTGAAGTATCCAGTTCTTGTATTCAGAAACCAAATAATACATAAGAAGCAGCTGCTGCTGCAAATTGCTAATTCAAGGTCTGCAGAATCAGTGCTAATGACACCCTCATGGAACCAATGTAATCACAATCCAAGATATTCATAAAACCAGTTAGTAAATTACTACACCAGTTTACAAATTTACGATGTGGAGGTTTGAGAGGGTGCAGAGGAGGTTGATCAGCTTGCTGCCTGGATCAGAGGTGTTCAGCTACAAAGAGAGGCTAGATAAACGTTAGTTTGTTTTCTCAGGAATGTCAAAGGTTGAGGGGAGACTTGGAAGAAGTTTATAAAACTGAAGGACAAAGATAGGTTAGACAGTCAGAACCTGAAAATGTTCAACACTAGAGGGCACAGCTGTAAGGTGAGAGGGGAAAGTTTAATGGAGATGTATGGGGCAAGTTTTTTATGCAGAGAGTGGTGGGGGCCTGATACACATTGCCAGGGGGAGTGGTGGTGGCAGATACGATAGAGATGTTTAAGAAGCTTTTAGATAGGCAAATGGAAGTACAGGGAATAGAGGGATGTGGATCATGTACAGGCAGATGAGATCAGTATAACTTGGCATCATGTTCGGTGCAAACATTGTTCCTGTGCTATATAGTTTTATGTTCTAGGATTTTAGACTTCATTGCACTGTCTTGTTTTTTTCCCATGCTGACAGAAATGTTCGTGCAGTTTTCAGCTGTTACTGGAAAATGATGCTACATAGATTCTTCGGTTAAAACTGTTTTTATCCTAATTATTGCAAGTTTTATTAACAGTAAGGAACATAGTAATTGTGCAAATCTACATATTACTAAAACTCTCACCTTGTTTGTTCCCCACTTCCTGTATGTTTGTCCCCCCCATCTCGTATGTTTGTCCCATATATTTTGTGCGGTTTTCATCCGGAAAAAAAATGGTACACAATAGCGCGACAATTTTAGGCCCACCTTGCTCATCATTGTCCTGGGGAGTGTTTAACACAAGTTTCATTCAAATTGATCTTATATTTTTGAAGTTATTGACATTTTAAAATTTAAAAATAATGTTTAAAAATTCAATTTCCCATTTACCTTGCCCGTGTTCAGCGTTCAAGTCACAATAGGACCCGCCAGAGCGACGGGAGTGGCAGCCAATGGGGGGGAGGGGGGTTCTGAGCCGACGAGGTGCAGCTGACTTTAATACATGCGCCACCGGGAGGGCTGTTGCCCGTCCTGGGGTGCCTCGCACCTGACCTTCCTCCCTTGGCACAGCGCGGCGGCAGAGGGTCCAACAAGATGGCCGTTGCCGCCATTCGCCACCCTTCGCTTCCGCTCACCGACATGCGGCAGGAGAGGCTCCGGGTCCACGGCTCGCTCTGGCCTCAGCGCTGGTGGCACGGGGCCGAGGTCAGTGGCTCCCTCTCCCCTTCCCTGTCCCCCCTCGCCTGGCCACGGCCCCGGGGGACACTCCGAGAGTTGTGAATCTGTGGAATTCTCTGCCTCTGAAGGCAATGGAGGCCAATTCTCCGAATGCATTCAAGAGAGAGCTAGATAGAGCTCTTAAGGATAGCGGAGTCAGGGGGTATGGGGAGAAGGCAGGAACAGGGTACTGATTGAGAATGATCAGCCATGATCACATTGAATGGTGGTGCTGGCTCGAAGGGCCGAATGGCTTCCTCCTGCACATATTGTCCATTGTCTATTGTCTATTGTCCCCGCCCGGCAACGGGCTTCATCAGTTGGGGAGGGCTGCTGGCCCGCAGGATCGTCAGTTGGGGGAAGGTTCCCCCAGGAGAGGCCTGCAGGGGTGAGTGCGTGAGGGGGAGGGGGAGGAGGGGGGATGGAGTGGGTGAGTTGGGGGGGGAGGGTGGGTTGAGGGGGGATGCAGTGGGTGAGTGGGGGAGAGGGGAGGAGGGGGGGGACAAGGGTGGTTGAGGGGGTATGGAGTGGGTGAGTGGGGGGGGGAGGAGGGGGAGATATGGGGGGTTGAGGGGGATGGAGTGGGGGGGGGGAGGGATGGAGTGGGGGAGGGGAAGGGGGGGATTGGGGGAGGGGATGGTGCTCAAACAATGCAGGAGAGGATTGGGGGGTTGAGGGGGGTGGAGTGGGTGAGTGGGTGAGGGAGGGGGTGAGGGGAGGGAGAGATAATGGAGGTTGAGGAGGGATGGAGTGACTGAATGGTTGGGGGGGAGGGGAGGAGGGGGGTTGAGGGGGGCTGGAGTGGGTGAGTGGGGGGGAGGAAGGAGGGGGGGATAAGGCGGGTTCAGGGGGAATCGAGTGGGTGAGTGGGGGGGGAGGAGGAGGAGATAAGGGGGGTTGAGGGGGGATGGAGTGTGGGAGTGGGTGAGTGGGGGGAAGAGGGGGGAGGGGGGAAGTGGGGAGGAGAGGGTGCTGGACCAATGCAGGAGAGGTTTGGGTCCAACGGGTCCACTTGGTCGAGTATTCTCTAAAATGCACTACTGGAATTATATAATTGTTGCATTGTTATACTTATAATTGAGTAGTTAAAGGAAATTGAACAAAAATAACACGTAAAAAGTCATTGACTACAACACCTGCTAGTTGATAAGATGTGTGAGAAATTTCAACCCAATTAGCTGTTAACTGTGAATCTATCTTTCCACAGTGTTGTACTACATGGTTTCAGAGTTTACGGTTACTTATTATGCATTCCAAGCCTTGTGCACCAGCAGGTAATGTACAAGTTGGAACAGTAAATTTCCACTGATTCTGCCTGATCTGCCAAGTTTTGTCCAATATTTGAGTTGTTTTAAAAGACATATTTTAAATGAATGCCTCTGAAGCAATGACCTGGATGCCAAGGACATTAAGAGAAATGAGCAGAGAATAGATGGATACCTTGTCCCTTTCTCAACCTCTGCATTAGCTGGAAAGGTGCCAAGGCAGAGTAATACAAGACGACGAACAAGTTGTACAAGACATTGATGAGGCTGCACTCGGAGTATTATGTTCGGCTTTGGTCGCGTTGTTATTGGAAAGATGCTATTAAGCTGGAAAGAGTGCAGAGAATACTTACAATGATGTTGCCAGTGCACGGATAGAAAATGTTGAGAAATTTACGAGCCAAATGCAGGCAGGTGGAACTATTGTAGATGGGGCATCTCGGTCGGCCTGGGCAAGTTGGATCTAAGGGCCCGTTTCAATGCTCCATGATTCTGGGGCCTAAGCTAAAGGGAGAGATTGAGCAGGCTAAGATTTTATTCCTTGGAGCACAGGAGGCCGAGAAGTAATATTACAGAGGTGTATAAAACAATGAGGTGAATAGATAGAGTGAATGCAGTCTTTTTCCCCGGGGGAGGTGTTGGAATCAAGAACCTGAGGCATAGGTTCAAGGAGAGAAGGGAAAGATTTAATGGGAATCTGAGGGGCAAGGTTTTAACACAGTGGGTGTTGGGTATGTGGAATGAACTGTCAGAGGAAGTAGTTGAAACAGATACAATAACATCAACTCATGGATAGGAAAGGTTTAGAAGGATATGGGCCAAATGTGGGCAAATGGAACTAGCTTAGATAGAGCACCTTGGTCAGCATAGACAGGTTGGGCTGAAGGGCCTATTTCAATGCTGTATGACTGTGACATAGCTGTCATCCACATTCTTTTGACCAGCTGGCCATTTTGTCACTCATCTGAAATGTTTCGATACACACCTCCTGAAGAACAAGCATTTAACTACAGACTCTTAAGTAGGTGAAAGACAAATTTTAGAGGAAAACCTCTTCTTTACCCCTCGGCCCTTGAGACAGTTTTCCTTCAAAAGGCAATGGGATTTATTCCACCTCACACTGAGGGGCTGTTAGAAACTAGACCCATGAAGTCAGGCCAGTCTTTGAAGGAATGAAATGGGGCCACATCCATTGACAGCCATGTCTCCAGAGTTACAGTGTAAGTGGGGGCCATGTCAAGTGGCTGGATTAAGTAGACAGTTCTGATTGTCTATCCTATCTATGCCTCTGATAGTTTTACATAGTTCTGTCGGGTCTCGCCTCAACCTCCAATGTTTCGGAGAAAACAATCCAAATCTGTCCAACGTCTCCCTGTAGCCAGCATTCTGGGTGTTGATTAGACTCCCCCTCGATGTACTCCCCTTCTGAGCTCCCTCTGGTGAGAGCACAGCGCCCAAAATTTGTTATCTGTCTCAGACGGAATCATTATCACCACATGAGGTTTGTGTTTCTCAGCTCTATCCTTCTTGTTCTGTAATCCCCAAATCCAATTAACTTTCCTTACCACAGTGACATTGTGCTCTAGTTTCACCAACCGTCAACCTATCTACAATGATCCCTCCTCTGCGAAGCTTAAATCTACCCAGCCTGTATTCAAAAAGATTAATCCTCTTCCTGCACCTCAGCCCCATCAATTGTGTGCAATAACATTTATTTGACGATCCTCAATTTATTTTTTGTTGACAAGTGGAAAGATGGAAAGATTACTCCACTTTTTTTCATCCTCCCAAGTGACCGAACCTAATATTTCTTATAAGGAAAGGATCAAGAGCAACTTGAGTTATCTCGAGCGTTTACAACACCATAAATTACACATCACAGCAGGAAAATGCACCATTCAGTCCCACAATGGAAAGGAAAAAAACATTTTTGTTCCTATTGGCAAGTAAGCAAGATACCTCTGACATTTCGAGGCATTAGAAGAATTTTATGCTTGGCTTAAAAATGAACATGAAATGAGCATGAGAAATGAAATGAGCATGAACAATATCTAGACTGCAACACCATCCACTTTATACTTAGCTTCATTTACTTGTGGTTTTGATAGCAATTCAAGAGCCCCCACAAGAATACTAGCTTTCACATCAAGCATAATTACGCCGTCACAATGCAGCAAATCATATTTATTATTTTGTTCATTAGAGATGGTTTCTTGGCTGACCTATACTTTCATAACAGGCATTGAAATTTTAAAAAAAACCCTCTCTCAGTTCAATCCATGGTTGGCTGTTCTCAGTACGTTTCCATTATTTACTTTGGACTGGGAGAGAGAGAGAAAGATTTGCTTAATAAGAAGTGCAGGCTCTTGGGAAGGGATTTTAACTGAGGGAGATGCCTGAATAATCCTCAGTTTGACTCCAGGAACCAATTAACGTTTCCCTAGAACTAAACATAGAACATAGAAAAATACAGGCCCTTCAGCCCACAATGTCTGTGCTGAACAAGATGCCAAGATCAACTAATCTCCTTGGCCAGCGCATAATCCACATATCTCTCCATTCCTTGCTTATCCTTGTGCCCATCTAAAAGCCTCTTAAAGGCCACTATCCTATCTCCCTCCACATGTTCCAGGCACTCACCATTTTTTACACAAAATACATTGCCCTACATGTAATCTTCAAACTTTGCCCCTCTCGCCTTAAAACCATGGCCTCTTTGACATTTTAATCGTGGGGAAAAAAGGTTCGGCCTAAAGATTTTGGCTTCCTCATTTTGGTTACATTTCATCACTGTGCCAATTGTTGACATAGTGTATTTGTCTGACTGTGGGCCAATACAACCATGGGTGGGATATGTAACGACCTGGAAGTAGTTGAGGCAGGGACACTTGGTTTAGAGTTTAGAGCAAAAGGACTGGACAAGCTAGATGCAGGAAAAAAAATCCCAATGTTGGGCGAGTCCAGAACTGGGGGCCACAGTCTTAGCATAAAGGGGAGGGCATTTAAAATTGAGGTGAGAAAAAACTTTTTCACCCAGAGAGTTGTGAATTTGTGGAATTCTCTGCCACAGAGGGCAGTGGAAGCTAAATCACTGGATGGATTTAAGAGAGAGTTAGATAGAGCTCTAGGGGGCCAGTGGAATCAAGGGATATGGGGAGAAGGCAGGCACGGGTTATTGATTGGGGACGATCAGCCATGATCACAATGAATGGCGGTGCTGGCTCGAAGGGCCGAATGGCCTCCTCCTGCACCTATTTTCTATGTTTCTATGTTTCTATGGGTCAAATGCAGGTAACTGGGATTAACATAGATGAGGCTTGGATGAGTTGGGCTGAAAGGTCTGTCTCTGAACTGTAACCCTCAATAATTCTATCAAGTCAAGTCAAGTCAATTTTATTTGTATAGCACATTTAAAAACAACCCACGTTGACCAAAGTGCTGCACATCTGATTAGGAAAAAAAAAAGAAACATACAGTGGCAGGCAGCCAAACACAACGGCGCGGCCATCTTGAACAAAATGTTTAACTAAAGCAGAATGGTGTCCCGCGGCCGCACCGCACCGGGCGATGGAAGGCCCCGCGGCCGAGCCGCACCGGGCGCTGTTCAGTCCCGTGGCCGAGCCGCGCCGGGCGATGGAAGGCCCCGCGGAAGAGACCTAAAAAAAAAAGAAAGATTTCCCCCACCCACCCCCCCCCCCCCCACATACCCACTCACCCTCACCACCCCCCCCACATACCCACTCACCCTCACCACCCCCCCCCACATACCCACTCACCCTCACCACCCCCCCCCCACATACCCACTCACCCTCACCACCCCCCCCCACATACCCACTCACCCTCACCACCCCCCCCCCACATACCCACTCACCCTCACCACCCCCCCCCCCCACATACCCACTCACCCTCACCACCCCCCCCCCCCACACATACCCACTCACCCTCACCACCCCCCCCCCCCCCACATACCCAACCAGAAAAAAACACCCCACCACCAACACACAAACAAAAACCACAGGCCCTTCAGCCCACAAGACGTTGAAAGGGCCACACTGAGAGTATGACTTTGTGCTTGGTGATTCTTGCCCCAGACAAGCTGATGCACTGTGGCCTTTTTATTTACAAGGTAGTGGAAACAGTATCATCTTTTGCCATCAACAGAATTGACACACAAAGCCCCAGTGCTCCAATTAAAATTAGAATTTAGAAGAAAGCTAAAGTTACTGCATACCACGCACTTGCCATTTAATACCCAGTACACATTTGTTCATTGACAGCTTTAGGCTAGTGGCATACACACTGTTGACAATCTATAGACTATTCTTATGAGTTATTATGAGAACAATAAGCATGAGAAGTTTTATCCGCACAGTAATTGGGGTTTAGATTACTGTACACTGGATATTAACTGGGCTGAATGCCAATAACTCCTCATGTCATTTAGAAACGGAGAATATTGATATGTTTGAAAATATCTTCTGGAGTGGATGAATGAAGCACACTCGTGTCGAGAAGTGTTGCAGTGCTCATTTTCTAGGTGTCTGTGCTGTCACTGGTGCTGTTAAATTCCCCGCTAGTTAAAATTCCTTGCTGTTTATTTGGGTTTTACTTTTACAGAGGTGTCAGAGCGGCGCTCCCGTGAGCTCCAGCAGCACTCCACCCCTGGTGTCTAGGTATGATTGAGATGGAACAAGGCCACTGTACTTTTGTTTAAGGTTAAAGGCGGAAGGTTTGGAGTAGTGGGTGCAGCTCTGGCCACCAACCTATTGCAAAGATGTGGAGGCTTTGGAAAGAGTTCCGAGGATTTTCACCAGGACGTTGCCTGGATTACGAGAAATTAGCTAGAAAAGTGAGGTTGGACAAACGTGGATTGTTTACTCTGGAATGTCGCAGGCTGAGAAGAGACCTGATTTGGAGGCTGAGAGGAGACTTGATAGAAGGCCTGAAAGAAGTGTATAACTTCATACAAGAACACAAGAACACAAGAAAATAGCAGGAGTAGGCCAACCGGCCCCTCGAGCCCGCTCCGCCATTCAATACGATCATGGCTGATCCTACCCCAATCCCCTTCCCACTATCGCCCTTCTTCCCACCCAAAAGAACCGTGTGATCTCCTGGGAGAGGCGAAAAACCGGATAAAAACCCAGGCCAATTTGGGAAAAAAATCCGGGAAATTCCTCTCCGACCCCAAGCTAGGCGATCGAAACTTGTCCAGGAGATTACTCAGGTATTACTATACTAACCATAGCTCATGTCCACTTCCCTGCCCGCTCCCCGTAACCCCTAATTCCCTTGCCTATTAAAAAACAATCTATTTCTGTTTTAAATTTATTTAACGTTCCTGCATCCACAGCTCCCTGAGGCAGCGAATTCCACAGACTAACCACCCTCTGAGTGAAGAAGTTTCTCCTCATCTCAGTTTTAAAAGAGCCCCTTCTTATTCTAAGACTATGCCCCCTAGTTCTGGTCTCCCCGATCATCGGAAACATCTTTAGCGCATCCACCCGATCAAGGCCCCTCACGATCTTATACGTTTCAATAAGATCGCCTCTCATTCTTCTGAACTCCAATGAGAAAAGTCCCAACCTACTTAACCTTTCCTCATATGTCAACCCCCTCATCCCTGGAATTAACCGTGTAAACCTTCTCTGCACTGCCTCCAGAGCAAGTACATCCTTTCTTAAATATGGACACCAAAACTGCACACAGTATTCCAAATGCGGTCATGGGAGTTTTTTTTCCCAAGAGTGGAAATTTCAAACACTAGAGGGCAGAGGCATGAGATCGGAAAGGGAAAATTTAAAGGAGATTGAGCCAGACAATTTAGTTTACACAGAGGGCGGTGGATGCCTCTATTCAGTGGTATCTGAGCCATTTCTTAGTCAATCCATTCCTGTTGGAACGGAGAGACAGAGAGACTGGAAAAGTTAAAGGGGGTAGGTTTTCTTTGCTGGACACTGCTGCAAAGATTCAGTTGCTTCCTGCTCATTATTATTAAGACCAATTGTTTTTTATTCCAAATTATCAGCTCAATTTAAATGCTGCAGTTACCTTGGTGAGATTTGAACTCATATCTCAGGATTGTTAGTCTCGGTCTCTGGGTTACTGGTGTGTTGACACATGCGTCTAACCAACACTCTACCGTCAGGGGAAGGCTCATGCACTATTGCTCCACTTCCCCATTTTTTCGGATTTAGACTTTAAACTTTACTTTAGAGATACAGCATGGAACCAGGCCATTCGGCCCACTGAGTCCTCACCGATAAGCAATCACTCCCTACACTAACACTATCCTACCCACTAGGGACAATTTACAATTTTTAACAAAGCCAAATTAACCTATGGACCTGTAAGTCTTTAGAGTGTGGGAGGAAACCGGAGCACCCCTAGAAAACCCAGGCGATCACATGGAGAATGTACAAGCTCCGTACAGACAGCACCCCTGGTCAGGATCGAACCCGGATCTCTGGCGTTGTAAGGCAGCAACTCTACCGCTGTGCCACTGTGCCACCCATGGTTGCATGGGGAAAATGCTTTGAAAGTATTGACACATTGGTCTGTGGGCAAATGATACCGGCACTTTACACCTGAGATATGAAAGTGGTGTTTAAGATGTTTTTAGATAGGCAAGTGGATATGCAGGGAATGGAGGTATGTGGATCACAGGCAGGCAAAGGAGATGAATTTATTCATATATTAGTTGCATCATATTCGGCAATGACATTGTGGGCCAAAGCGCCAGTTCCTGTACATTGTCAGACCATTTCCCTCCACAGATACGGCCTGGCCTGCTGAGTTACTCCAGCACTTTGTGTTTTACATGAGAAATATACTGTCAGGTTTCAGTATTCTTAAATTACTTTGAATACGGGCTTTACACAGCTTCTATTCAGCGAATCAAATATACTGGGAACCCCATTGGTAGGCATAAGGACACAAAGTGCTGGAATAACTCAGTGGGTCAGACAGCATCTCTGGAGAACATAGATAGGTGACATTTCGGGGCAAGACCCTTCTTCAGTCTAAAGAAGTCTCTCGACCTGAAATGCCACCTATCCGTGTGGGTCTGAGGAAGGGTCACCACCCAAAATGTCACTTACTCGCGTTTAGTTTGAAGAAGGGTCTCCACCCAAAACATCACCGATCCACATTCTCCAGAGATGCTGCCTGACCCGCTGAGTTATTCCAGCACTTTGTGTCCTTTTATGTATTAACCAGCATCTGCAGTTCTTTGTTACTAGCATTGGTAGGCATGCCTACTTCATCTTGCGCAAGTGATTGAGGTCCTTTAAAGAAGGCTGATAATTTACTGGAGGGCCCTGAACGTTAGTGTTTCATGATTCACACTGAAGAGCATTGAGATCTATGTGAACGAAGGGCAGCTGCAATAAACTATTGCCATGGTTCCTCTGCAATAAATTGAAAAATGATTCATCCACTTATGTCTGATTAGAACCAAATCCTCTTGGGCTTCGGGACAGGCTGGATAGGCTGGGGCGTTTTCTATGGAGCGAAGGAGGCGGAGGGGTGACTTTGTAGAGGTTTGTAAAATCATGAAGGGCAGAGGTCAGGTGGATGGTCACATTTGTTTCCCAAGGGTAGGAGAGTCCAAAACTGGAAGGCATAAGTTGAAGGGGAAAGGGGAAAGATTCAAAGGAGACACAAGGTACTGCAGATGCTGGAATATTGAGAAAAACACAAAGTGCTAATGGAACTCAGCTTGTCAGACAGGAGGCATGAGAGGTGACGTTCTCACACAGAGATATATGGAATGTGCTATCAGAGGAAATGGATACAATAACAGCATTGACAATACATTGGACAGGAACATGGGTTCATAAAAGGTTTCAAGGGATGTGGGTCAAACATGGGCAAATTGGATAGATCAGGAAAGTATCTTGGTCGGCATAGATTCCATGCTGTATCTCTAAAACTAAATAAAACTAAAACGAAAAACTGTCCCTTCCCTGCCCAACTTCTGCAAGACCAACTGGGCTACTCCAGCACTTTGTGTTGTGCTCGGTAATCGATGGCTGGCGTGGACTCAGTGGGCTGAAGGGTCTGTTTCCATGAGGTATCTTTCATTTCTTGTATTGAATTGAATTGAAATTAATTGAATTGAACCTTCTCTACCTTGAAGCTCGAGTACTTCAAAGCATTTCATTTAGGAGATATTTTACTCAGTTTGCTAATGCTAACAAAAAGGTCAACATGATTTCGTGTGATGACATTTCCATTAATATTAGTGTACAGCGAATGTTATCCCATGTCGTTTATATTCTATCCTACCTTCAGGTTATTCTGAAAGTGGAAAAGTCGCAAAGCAATAATGAGCATTCAATATCACATGACAATAAATGGTAATTCTCCAAAGGTATTTTTAAAATTGAAATCACAGATGAATCAAACTTGTCTTAAATGTCATTGGGATTTTACATATTTGTCTGATTTAAATCAGTAATACAAGCTTTTAATAATTTAGATAACTTAAAAAGGTTAGCAAATGAATAAACATTTTATTTATTTTTAGCTCGACCACAAGCACTTATTCTAAAATGAGGAACAATTTTATTAGTTCAGTGCCAGAGTGCTCATTTAATTATAGCAAGTATTATAGCAAAATAAATTATTAAATTAAGCCCACAGAGATTGTTGTGTTCAATTGCCCATTGATTGTCTGCATTTGCATTGATTCCTGCAGGAATTTGTAACAGGAATTTTAATCAGGTTCTTTTTGCTCCCTTCCCTATCCCAGAGATACTAATTAATATTCTCTCGCACCTTGACTGAGATTGTTTTACCACAGGGTGAGCTCAGAAGGAGATGCCTTTATGAACGAGTGTCTCTTCGCATTGCAGGGAACCACAGAAAACCTAGGAGCATTTCAAATTTCAAATAATGATGGTTCGATCAGCCGAGAAGGTTGTTGGCTGCAACCTTCCCCCCATTGATGAACTGTACACTGCAAGGGCCAGGAAGCGAGCGGGCATGATCATCTCTAACCCCTCTCACCCTGGCCACAAACTCTTTGAAGCACTTCCCTCTGGAAGGCGACTGTCAAAGCAGCCACAGCCAGACATAAAAACAGCTTTTTTTCTGTGAGTAGTAGCTCTACTCAATAACCAAAAGTCTGTAGTCTCTCTTTGCTCTGGTTTATTTCACTCACATGTTTAAACTGTAATATTGTATTCTTAATGTTTTAATGTTTTATGCTTTATTCTTAATTGTTTACTATATATTTGTGCTGTTACTTGTGAGCAGAGCACCAAGGCACATTCCTTGTAAGTGTACATACTTAGCCAATAAACTTATTCATTCATTCATTCTTACCAACAAGTTATCAAACAATTACTGCTTAGTTGAACCAGCAGTATGGTTTATTCTGGATTAAACCTCTACCCAATTGATGATTATGGATTTTGTCTATGGAACTGATGCACTATTAAATGCTGAGATATTAAATGCCACAACTAAACAGGGCGGCACAGAGCGCAGCGATAAAGCTGCTGCCTCACAGCGCCAGAGACCCGGGTTTGATCCTGACTACGGGTGCTGTCCATATGGAGTGTGTCCAACATAGATGCAAGGAACTGCAGATGCTAGAATCTTGAGCAAAAAAATACAAAGTACTGGAGTGACTCAGTGGGCCAGGCAACAACTCTGGTGAATATTGATAGACAACATTTCAGGTTGAGACATTTCTTCAGACTCAATGTGCTGGTGTTACTCGATGTGCTGGAGTAACCCAGCGGTGCTGCCAGCACCTCTGGAGGGCATGGATAGATGACTTTTTGGGTCAGGGCCTTTATTCAGACTGATTGTAGTCAGGGAGGTGGGTGGGGGGAAGACGCTGGAAGAGGGATGGGCGTGAGATAAAGCCAGGCAAAAGTTAGATGGATATGGATGTGTGGGGTTAATTGGCAGATGGGTGGGCAAAGCCCAGAGTGAAAGGGAGACAAATGGGTGTCTGAAGAATGTCTGAAGAAATGTCCCAAGCCTGAAATGTTGCCTATCAATATTCACCAGAGATGATGCCTGGTCCGCTGAGTTACTCTGGTACTTTGTGTTTTTTTGCTCAGGATTCTAGCATCTGCAGTTCCTTGCATCTATGTTGGACAAACGTTAACTCTTTCCTCGTTCTATTGAGTATTCCAGCAACTGCAGCATTTTAAAGGTTAATTTAAACTATTATTCTTGTTCATCACAATAGATCTGAAAGTAAGAAAAGTTGGCTTTCAGGTGACCTTCCAACAGAGGAATTAGATTGTTTTGTGGGATCAAAATAAGCAATCACTGATATATGTTCAAGTAAAGGTATTTAACAATTTATCATTGTAATTTGGAGACTCAAAGAACTGCAGATGCTGGAATCTTGAGCGAAACACAAAATGCTGGAGGAACTCAGCAAGTCAGGCAACATCTGTGGAAGGAATGGACAGATGGCCTTGTGGGTCGTGATGCATGACTCAGTTTGAAGGAGGATCCTGACCGGAAACGTCGGGGCAGAAGACGTTTGCAGTCCGAGTGGCGGACCTGTTGGCAAGGATACTCGACAGGGGAGACCGAAGTCAGGAAGAGCCGTAGTGGTCGGTGACTCCATCGTCCGAGGGACGGATAGAATATTCTGTGGCAGCAGGAGGGACTTGAGGATGGTCTGTTGCCTCCCTGGTGCCAGGGTTCAACACATCACGGACCGGCTTCAGAAAATCCTAGTGAGGGAAGGCGATCAACCTGAAGTCGTTGTGCATGTGGGCACGAATGACGTCGGGCGGAAGAGGAAGGAGGTGCTACAGCGGGAGTTTAGAGAGTTGGGAAAAACACTGAGAAGTAGGACGTTGAAGGTGGTTATCTCTGGACTGCTACCGGTACCTCGTGCTGGTGAGGCCAGGAACAGAGAGATAGAGGGTATGAATATATGGCTGAGGGGCTGGTGCAGAGAGCAGGGATTTAGATTTCTGGACCACTGGGATCTCTTCTGGGCTAGGGGTGACTTGTACAAAAGGGACGGGTTACATCTTAACAGCAGGGGGACAAACATTCTGGCAGGCAGGTTTGCTAGTGTGACACCTGTGGCTTTAAACTAAGTAGTGGGGGGGAGGGGTTGACAAATTGTGAATATGAAGATGAGGTAAAAAAAAAGGGAATACAGGAGATATTGCAAAAGACTCTCGGAAGAATGGGAACAGAAGTTCTAGAGGGGAAAAGAAATTAAGGGCAGGGCCAATTGTGACCGATGTGAGAGGGGAGGTGAATACAGAAGTTAAAGTGTTGTACTTAAATGCGCGTAGTATAAAAAATAAAGTGGATGAGCTTGAGGCTCAGTTAGTCATGGGCAAGTATGATGTTGTAGGGATCACTGAGACATGGCTACAAGAGGACCAGGGCTGGGAACTGAATATTCAGGGGTACACAACGTATAGAAAAGACAGACAGGTGGGCAGAGGGGGTGGGGTTGCTCTGATGGTAAGGAATGATATTCATTCCCTTGCAAGGGGTGACATAGAATCAGGAGATGTTGAATCAGTATGGATAGAAATGAGAAATTGTAAGAGTAAAAAGACCCTAATGGGAGTTATCTATAGGCCCCCAAACAGTAGCCTCGACATAGGGTGCAAGTTGAATCAGGAGATAAAATTGGCGTGTCAAAAATGTAATGCTACGGTGGTTATGGGAGATTTCAACATGCAGGTAGACTGGGAAAATCAGGTTGGAAATGGACCCCAGGAAAGAGAGTTTGTAGAGTGCCTTCGAGATGGATTCTTAGAACAGCTTGTACTGGAGCCTACCAGGGAGAAGGCAATTCTGGATTTAGTGTTGTGTAATGATCCTGATCTGATAAGGGGACTAGAGGTAAAAGAGCCATTAGGAGACAGTGATCACAACATGATAAGTTTTACTCTGCAAATGGAAAGGCAGAAGGGAAAATCGGAAGTGTCGGTATTACAGTATAGCAAAGGGGATTACGGAGGCATGAGGCAGGAGCTGGCCAAAATTGACTGGAAGGAGGCCCTAGCAGGGAAGACGGTAGAACAGCAATGGCAGGTATTCCTGGGAATAATGCAGAGGTTGCAGGATCAATTTATTCCAAAGAGGCGGAAAGACTCTAAGGGGAGTAAGAGACACCTGTGGCTGACAAGGGAAGTCAGGGACAGCATAAAAAGTTAAACCAACTTAAAATTAAGGAGAGGAAGTATAACATGGCAAAGAAGAGTGGGAAGACAGAGGATTGGGACTCTTTTAAAGAACAACAAAAGTTAACTAAAAAGGCAATACGGGGAGAAAAGATGAGGTACGAGGGTAAACTAGCCAATAATATAAAGGAGGATAGCAAAAGTTTTTTTAGGTACGTGAAGAGGAAATAAATAGTCAAGGCAAATGTGGGTCCCTTGAAGACAGAAACAGGGGAATTTATTATGGGGAACAAAGAAATGGCAGACGAGTTAAACCGTTACTTTGGATCTGTCTTCACTGAGGAAGATACACACAATCTCCCAAATGTTCTAGGGGTCGGAGAACCTAGGGTGATGGAGGAACTGAAGGAAATCCACATTAGGCAGGAAATGGTTTTGGGTAGACTGATGGGACTGAAGGCTGATAAATCCCCAGGGCCTGATGGTCTGCATCCCAGGGTACTTAAAGAGGTGGCTCTAGAAATAGTGGAAGCATTGGAGATCATTTTTCAATGTTCTATAGATTCAGGATCAGTTCCGGTGGATTGGAGGATAGCAAATGTTACCCCACTTTTTAAGAAAGGAGGGAGAGAGAAAACGGGTAATTATAGACCAGTTAGTCTGACATCAGTGGTGGGGAAGATGCTGGAGTCAATTATAAAAGACGAAATAGCAGTAACGGGATCATTCCAAGTCAGCATGGATTTACGAAGGGGAAATCATGCTTGACAAATCTACTGGAATTTTTTGAGGATGTAACTAGGAAAATTGACAAGGGAGAGTCAGTGGATGTGGTGTACCTCGACTTTCAGAAAGCCTTCGACAAGGTCCCACACAGGAGATTAGTGGGCAAAATTAGGGCACATGGTATTGGGGGTAGGGTACTGACATGGATAGAAAATTATTTGACAGACAGAAAGCAAAGAGTGGGGATAAATGGGTCCCTTTCGGAATGGGAGGCAGTGACCAGTGGGGTACCGCAAGGTTCGGTGCTGGGACCCCAGCTATTTACGATATACATTAATGACTTAGACGAAGGGATTAAAAGTACCATTAGCAAATTTGCAGATGATACTAAGCTGGGGGGTAGTGTGAATTGTGAGGAAGATGCAATAAGGCTGCAGGGTGACTTGGACAGGTTGCGTGAGTGGGCGGATACATGGCAGATGCAGTTTAATGTAGATAAGTGTGAGGTTATTCACTTTGGAAGTAAAGAATAGAAAGGCAGATTATTATCTGAATGGTGTCAAGTTAGGAGGAGGGGGAGTTCAACGAGATCTGGGTGTCCTAGTGCATCAGTCAATGAAAGGAAGCATGCAGGTACAGCAGGCAGTGAAGAAAGCCAATGGAATGTTGGCCTTCGTAACAAGAGGAGTTGAGTATAGGAGCAAAGAGGTCCTTCTACAGTTGTACCGGACCCTGGTGTGACCGCACCTGGAGTACTGTGTGCAGTTTTGGTCTCCAAATTTGAGGAAGGATATTCTTGCTATGGAGGGCGTGCAGCGTAGGTTCACTAGGTTAATTCCCGGAATGGCGGGACTGTCGTATGTTGAAAGGCTGGAGCGATTGGGCTTGTATACACTGGAATTTAGAAGGATGAGGGGGGATCTTATTGAAACATATAAGATAATTAGGGGATTGGACACATTAGAGGCAGGAAACATGTTCCCAATGTTGGGGGAGTCCAGAACAAGGGGCCACAGTTTAAGAATAAGGGGTAGGCCATTTAGAACGGAGATGAGGAAGAACCTTTTCAGTCAGAGAGTGGTGAAGGTGTGGAATTCTCTGCCTCAGAAGGCAGTGGAGGCCAGTTCGTTGGATGCTTTCAAGAGAGAGCTGGATAGAGCTCTTAAGGATAGCGGAGTGAGGGGGTATGGGGAGAAGGCAGGAACGGGGTACTGATTGAGAGTGATCAGCCATGATCGCATTGAATGGCGGTGCTGGCTCGAAGGGCTGAATGGCCTACTCCTGCACCTATTGTCTATTGTCTATTGTCTATTCCCTCTGCAGATGCTGACTGACTCATTGAGTTCCTCCTGCACTTTGTGTTACAATCAGCTGAGACATTTTGCCAAGGAATGTCTGTGGAGGGAATGGGAAGGTGACGTTTCGGGTTGGGATCCTTCTTCTATCACTGCAATGTCATCAATTCTCCTTAAATCAGCATTCATCCTTGTGTGTAACATTGTGCAACAAGTAAGGAAAACTAATCCATTTACTCGTAATACTTTTACATTAAAAGCTTCTACCTCTCAATGATCTAGTATTTGGCATCTAGATAAGATGCTTTTGTTTGTACCTGACATTACACTATTCCATTCAAGATCGGTGATAAGAATGGGAGTCTAGATCTAGGGATGAGCTATATGGTGTTAGATTTAACTGTTAGGGCTAACAGAATCAAGGGATATGGGGAGAAAGCAGGAACAGGGTACTGATTTTGGATGATCAGCCATGATCATGTTGAATGGCTTGATGGGCCGAATGGCCTACTCCTGCACCTATTTTCTTTGTTTACATGTTAGCATACAGAGCATGGAAATAAGCCCTATCAAACACCCTGGCCTTGCCGACCAGGTTTTATAACCGAGCTAGTCCCATCTGCTTGGTCTTGGCTCCCAAGTGTATCTGAAGCAGATGTCCTGTCGGCAGATGAGAGCATGAGTGGGAAACGGGCTGGATTCATTCATGTAAGAAACAATAGGTTCGTGGCTACATCGCTTGACTGGTAATTCAAAGCTCTGGAGGTGTTGATTTCTGAAATAAATTAAACAAACTGCAGCACAAAGTGAGGATCCGTCTGAAGAAGAGTCCCGACCTGAAACGTTGCCTGTCCATTTCTCTCTACAGATTCTGTCTGACCTGCTAATTTCCTCCAGAACTTTGTGTTTTGCTCAAAGTTCCAGCATCTGTAGTTCCTTGCGCCTCCTAGCATCAGTAGTGGTGATGACAGATTGCAAGAGGTCACCTGGTTCACTGGTCGTGCAGCATCTGTGGATGGAAAAGAATGGTCGACGTTTCGGGTTGAAACTCTGCATCAAGACCACTGACTTCCATCCACAGATGCAGTTTGACCTGCAGAGCTCTTCAAGCAGCTTGTTTGTTGCTCCAGGTTCCAGCAGCTGCAGTCTCTTGTGTCTCCTAATTCATCTGTGTCCCTTAGCTAAGGAAGCCTTGTCCTGCCTTGCTCGTGACTCAGAATTACATCCATGTGGTTGATTCTTAACTAAAAACCAAACCCATTTAGATTAAGGGCATGTACTGATGGACAATAGATGCTGCCCATACCAGTGATAGACAATGGACAATAGACAATAGGTGCAGGAGTAGGCCATTCGGCCCTTCGAGCCAGCACCATCATTCAATGTGATCATGGCTGATCATTCACAATCAGTACTCCGTTCCTGCCTTCTCCCCATACCCCCTGACTCCGCTATCTTTAAGAGCTCTATCTAGCTCTCTCTTGAAAGCATCCAGAGAATTGGCCTCCACTGCCTTCTGAGGTAGAGAATTCCACAAATTTATAACTCTCTGACTGAAAAAGCTTTTCCACATCTCCGTTCTAAATGGCCTTCCAATGATTTTCAAGTACTGTGTATGAATGAACACAATCAAACATTGAGCTTCCATCTGCTGAGGTTGGGACACAGGAAGGTGATAGAATATTATTCAACTGAGCCATAAATAGGGTGCTCCAGAATAGAGGGTGGTCTTTGAGTGCTCGCAATACAACCTGCTTCAATTAGATCAGAGTAACACTCAAGGTGGTGGAGTACCTCAGTGAGTCAGGCAGCATCTCTGAAGGACATGGATGGGCGATGTTTTGATCAGGACTCTCCTTCAGACTTCAGATAGAGCTACTCAGACATTTTAGTTGACCTGATTGGATTAGTCCTTATGTATCTTTCATTTAGCTGAACCTCAAAGGGAACCATGGCGTTCAGGGAAATAAACTCTTAATTGCAATGGAGAGTCCAATCATTTTAAAATTAAGTTCTTCTCCCTTCTGACATAAAACTCAGCAATAATTTGCAAAAGCAGCTGCTTAAATGAGAACATAGAACAGTACAGCACAGGTACTGGCCTTTCAACCCATAATGTCTGTACCGAGCATGATGCCAAGTTAAAACTAATCTCCTTTGGCTGTACGTGATTCGTATCCCTCCACAGCCACGTGCCAGTTTAAAAGCCTCCAAAACCCCCACTATCATATCTGCCTCCACCACCACCTGTTGCAGTGCATCACCACCCTCTGTGTAAAATAAAACCTGCCCTGCACATCCCCTTTAAACTTTAAAGCTATGCCCTCTAATCTTTGAAATTTCCGCCCTGGGCAAAGGTTCTGACCAATAGACAATAGAAATAGACAATAGAAAATAGGTGCAGGAGAAGGCCATTCGGCCCTTCGAGCCAGCACCGCCATTCAATGTGATCATGGCTGATCATTCCCAATCAGTACCCCGTTCCTGCCTTCTCCCCATACCCCCTGAATCCACTATCCTTAAGAGCTCTATCTAGCTCTCTCTTGAATGTATTCAGAGAATTGGCCTCCACTGCCCTCTGAGGCAGAGAATTCCACAGATTCACAACTCTCTGACTAAAAAAGTTTTTCCTCATCTCTGTTCTAAATGGCCTACCCCTTATTCTTAAACTGTGGCCCCTGGTTCTGGACTCCCCCAACATTGGGAACATGTTTCCTGCCTCTAACGTGTCCAACCCCTTAATAATTTTATACGTTTCGATAAGATCCCCTCTCATCCTTCTAAATTCCAGTGTATACAAACCTAGTCGCTCCAGTCTTTCAACATATGACAGTCCCGCCATTCCGGGAATTAACCTAGTAAACCTACGCTGCACGCCCTCAATAGCAAGAATATCCTTCCTCAAGACCAGTCTGATGAAGAGTTCTGATCCGAAACGTCAACTACCCTTTTTCTCCAGAGATGCTGCCTGACCCGCTGAGTTACACCAGCATTTTTTGTCTACCTAAAAGATTCTGACTGTCTGCCTTATCAATGCCTCTCCTATTTCTATATACTTCTATCAGGTATATACTTCCCTCGACCTCCGACGTTCCAGGGAAAACAATCCGTAAGAAATGGAAACCGAATTTTAAGAGAAATGTTAAAATTAAAATTTCAGTGTTTCACTTCCTCCTCTCCCCAACCCGAATGTCATTGGGAAAGGGAGTGTTTTAAGGACTAACCGCAGTGCTGCAGATTTTACGAGCAGCCAGCGCATTGATGCTAATCCCTGTATTGTGATAGCTCACTAATGGCAGAAATTAGAGGGTAATTGCAAACATTGCTAAATGAGTTGGAATCTGCAATTCAACCTTTTTTTCAGATTTTATAGACTGATGCAGTGAGGTGAATCACAACAACATTAATCTGAAAGCCACTGTCAAGCAGCATCTGAATCTCAGCCCTGTGGGTTGAGGGTGTGAGATGAATACAGATGATGTTGTCACATTGAATTCTTCAGGAATGAGACATGCTACTAAACCAATTCCCAAACATAATTATTCACAAAAAAAGGGTTGAATATTAACATTTACAGTGAAAATTTCAAGCCCATTAAATATTTTATTTATTGTTCCAGGTAGCACACGGAGCAATGATGATATTTCAAATGATCCTAATTTATATCAGTCCTGCTATAAAACAGCTGATGTACTTCTACGGAGACTAATGTTTAACTGGTAAGCATTCAAAGTGGAACATTTTTAAGTGGAGTTCATTTGTAAGCATTAGAGTCATAGAGCTATGGAGTTGCACAGCGCGGAATTAGGCCCTTCGGCCCAATTCATCCATGCCAACCACGATGCCCTGTCCACGCTAGTCCCATTTGCCCGAATTTGGCCCACATCTCTCTAAACCTTTCCTATCCATGTCCCTGTCCAAATGTGTTTTAAATGCTGTTATAAGGCCTGCCTCAACTATCTCCTCTGGCTGCTCGTTCCATGTATCCATGCACCCTCTGAGTGAAAAGGTTGACCCTCTGGTTCCTATTAAATCTTTTTCTGCCCAACTTAAACCCAAGTCCTCGGGTTTTTGATTCCCCTACCCTGGGTCAAAGACTCTGTGCATTCACCTTATTTCCATCATGACTTGGTACATTATTGTGAGAGTAGATGGATCTACAAATGAACGGATCAGAATGATATACATTTTTGTTGGGTAATAATTACTAAGCAGCACACCAGTTTATCACAGTCTACCTCAACAAGAAAAAGGAAAATACTTAACAGTTCTACATTCAAAGATTCACATAAAGTGCCGGAGAATATGCAGAGGCATTATCAAAATAAAATACTGGACTCATTTAATAAAGGAAGCTTTACATTTGAATTACAGATTAGGCATTTTAATGGTGACACCATTATTTAATTGGCTCACTTCAATCATAACAAGGTGATAGTGCAAAATAATTAATGTGTGGAATTTCTGCAACTCTGAGCACAAAGGTTCCATGACTCAAATGTGCCTTTGTTGGTGATACACCTCTTGAGTGGTATCAGTATGTTTTGTCCAGTATTCTATTTTGTTAGTGCCTCCGAACATTATTCTACACTTAAATTTAACCTTTGAAATTAAAAATAAGTCGAATATTAGTCTTTCACCTCAGATGGACGTATTATCAACATTCCACAGCTTACACGGCAATGCTCTCCTTATCATTGCCTGCTGCACTATGTCACGCTTTGTCCTTGCGAAAGTTAACAGCCAGACTAGCAATGTTCCAGTCACTGCCACATATGTCATCTCTGAAATGAAAATTTGGGGAATGTCCTTGTTATAAAGGTCAATGTAAAACCAGAAAACCAGTTTTACCAGAATGCTGATGAGATTAGAGGTTGGACAATATTGGATTGTTTTCTCCGAGACTCCAGAGGTTGAGCAGAGACTTGATAGAAGTATATAAAATTATGAGAAGCATAGTTAGGCATTAGGTTTAGGTTTATTACTGCCGCATGTACCGAGGTACAGTGAAAAACTTCTTTGAAACCTGTAACTTTCACTTTTTATGTGATAGATTGTCAACGTTGAATTCGCTTTGCTGAAGGCACATTGAAATAAAAAATGAGGTAATCACAAATCTATCAGTCTACAAGACATGGGAAATTAATGAAAATCCTTGCCGCATTGATAGGCTTGCCTGAAAGAATTTGTGGAGCTCAGACAATGCCGACAATGCACAAGTCTTTTTCGCCAGACTTGGAGCAAAGCTATAATGCACCATCTAATGGCCAAAGCCTCATAAGTTCATAAGTTCTAGGAGCAGAACTGTGCCATTCGGCTGAGCATGTATTCTCCGTCACTCAATCATGGCTGATCTATCTTTCCCTCTCAACCCCTTTCTCCTGCCTTCGCCCCATAACCCCTGACAGCCTTGCTAACCAAATCTCTGCCTTAAAAATATCCACTAACTTGGCCTCCACAGCCGTCTGTAACAATGAATTCCACAGATTCACCACCCTCTGACTAAAGAAATTCCTCCTCATCTCCTTTCGAAAGGTATGTCCTTTTATTCTCAGGCTATGGCCTCTGGTCCGAGACTCTCCCACTAACTTTAGTGACCAACCACACTTAAAGTCAATGGTAAAAGGATGAGGATGAGTTGAAACAGAGAGCAGCAGAGAGTGTGTCTTGTCCAAAATTCTGCACATCCTTCACAGCTGTCAGCGATATTGAATGTCTCTCCCTGCACAGTAGGAAAGGATTTGTTCATAATATTAGAATATAGAGGACCAAGGCCGACTTCAAACCCCAGTCGTTTGAAGATATCAGCCCCCCCCCCCCCCCAGGTGTTGACAGAAATAGGGGTACCAACTATCTCACTCCCAAATACGGGTCAAGGTGACATCACCGCCCCACGCCCCATGTGACCTCACCCAGCCAGCGGCCACGTGCTCCTGCTCCACCAATGGCGGCCGCCCGGGCCGGGAGGTGGGTTGCTACGCAACCTGTTAGGCGGCGCCCGGGCCTCCGGACCTAGACTGTCCAGAGCTAAAATATCGGAAACCTAGAGTGACGGGACCTAAACTGTTGGGAATTACAGCATCGGGGCCTACAGTGTCGGGGACTACATCATCTGGGCCTACAGTGTCGGGGCCTAGAGCATCGGGGCCTACAGTGTCGGGGCCTACAGCGTCTGGGCCTGCAGCGCTCCCCGGGCCTAATACGGGACAAGGGCGGTCCCATATGGGACAAACCAATTTAGCCCAAAATACGGGATGTCCCAGCTAATACGGGACAGTTGCAAACCCTAGACAGAAACCAGGGAAGTCTCTCTGATCACACACACTTTCAGTGAGCAGTCCGAATGCTGCAAGCCTCTTGAATGTCCTACAAACCTGTTGAACTCCATCGGTGTTGTATTGAGCAGCAAGGTACAAGGGAAGCTTGATGAAGCAGCCTCACTCAATCTGCTTGGCATCCATGTGAGGATGTTGAGCTGTGTAGACACCCTGAGCACAGGATGAGCAGATAAGGATGTTCTGCTGCTAACAAACATCCTGATAATTGCAAAACTAGTGGTTAAGTGATTATGGAACGGTGCCCAGCGAGAATTTGAAGAGGTTAGAGAAACAAACACAAATATGGAAAATGTTGACTTAGAGTCATGCATTGCAGTAAGGAACCAGACTATTGACTGATTGAAAGATACAGCTTGGAAACTGGCCCTCGAGCCTACCAAATCCACACCGACCATCAATCACCCATTCACGCTAGTTCCATATTATCCCACTTGCGCATCCACTCCCTACACACTAGCAGCAATTTTACAGAGGGCCAAATAAGCTACAAACCCACACGTTGTTTGGGATGTGGGAGGAAACCGGAGCACTCGGGGAAATGCAGGTGATCACTGGGAGAATGTGCAAATTCCCACATAGAGAGAGCCCAAGGTCAGAATTGAACCTGGTCTCTGGAGCTGTGAGGCAGCATCTCAACCAGTTGTGTTTGGAAAAGTATGGTAGGTGCCTGAAAGAATGTACTCACCAAACATGATGCCAAATCAAACTAATCGTCTCTGGCTGCAAGTCTGAAATGCTTCTATTGATTCTGACTCCACCTTCATTCCTGGCAGCACCTTGCAGGCACCCACCACCCTCTGTGTAAAATATTTGCCCTGGACATCTCCTTTAAACTTTAAATATTTCCCCTCACACCTTAAACCTTTCTCCTCTCACCTTTATGCCTTCTTGACATTTCCAGCCTGGGAAAGAGATTCTGTCAGTCTACCCTATTTATACGTCTCGTAACCTCTAGTTACAGCTAATAATCCAGGGAGCATTCTGGGAAAGCTCCTCTGCAACTCTCCAAAACCTCCACATCCTTCCTGTAAATGGGAAGACAAGACTGCATGCAATACTGCAAATGCAGAATAAGCAAAGTCCTAAAAGCTGCATCATGACTTCCTGAATCTTATATCAATGCCCCAAAGGATGGAGGTAGGTATGCTATATGCCTTCTTTATCATTCTCTACTTGTGTTACCACATTCAAGGACCTGTGGACTTGGACTCCTAGATCTCACTGTACAAGAGTCAAGAATCAAAAATGTTTAATACAGAACATAGAACAGTACAGCACAGGATTCGACCCATTATGTTTGTGTCAAACATGATGCCAAGTTTAACTGATCTCATTTGCCTGTACATGATCCATGTGCCTATCCAAAACCCATTTAAACACCACTAAGTCACCACCACCATCCCTGGCAATGTGTTCTATGGCCCCACCACAAACTGTGCAGCAAAACTTTCCCCACACATCTCCACTAAACATTCCCCCTCTCACCTTCGAGCTATGGCCTCTGGTGTTGGACAATTCCACCCTGGGGAAAAAAGGTTGTGATTGTCTACCCTATCTATGTCTCATAATTTTATTTACTTCTATCAGGTCTCCCTGTAGCTGGAACCCCCTGATCCAGGCAGCATTCTGCTAAATTTAATTGTCATATGTACTGAGCAATGGAATACTTATTTGCAGCAACATAAGAGATCTGTAACATAGTACTCAAGGTAGCATTATAAAATGCTGTTAAAGATCTTGCCACTAACTGTGCATTTTTCCCTTACATTCGATCTGCAAACGTGCAACAGCTCACACTTGCCCAGATTAAACTTCATCTGCCATTTCTCCCCCCCCATTCCTGTAGCTGATCTATATCCTGCTGTATACTTTGACAGCCTTCCTCACAGTCCGCAACTCCACCAATTTTGGTGCTGCCTGCAAATTACTAACCAAGTGATGCTTCATGTAGGGTCTCTTCTACATCCCGCAGCTCCGCTCTTGCTCCCCCTCCCCCCACTCGCAACAAGGACAGAATCCCCCTCGTTCTCACCTTCCACCCCACCAGCCAGCGGATCCAACATATCATCCACCAACATTTCCGTCACCTACAACGGGACCCCCACCACTGGCCATATCTTCCCATCCCCTCCCCTCTCTGCGTTCTGCAGAGACCGTTCCCTCCGTAACTCCCTGGTCCATTCGTCCCTTCCTACCCAAATCACCCTAACCCCGGGCACTTTCCCTTGCAACCGCACGAGATGCAACACCTGTCCCTTTACCTCCCCCCTCAACTCCATCCAAGGACCCAAACAGTCTTTCCAGGTGAGACAAAGGTTCACCTGCACCTCCTCCAACCTCATCTATTGCATCCGCTGCTCTAGATGTCAACTTATTTACATCGGCAAAACCAAGCGCAGGCTCGGCGATCGCTTCGCTGAACACCTGCGCTCGGTCCGCATTAACAAAACTGATCTCCCGGTGGCCGAGCACTTTAACTCCCCCTCCCATTCCCAATCTGACCTTTCTGTCATGGGCCTCCTCCAATGCCATAGTGAGGCCCGCCGGAAATTGGAGGAACAGCACCTCATATTTCGCCTGGGCAGTTTGCAGCCCGATGGTATGAACGTCGACTTCTCCAACTTTAGATAGTTCCTCTGTCCCTCCCTTCCCCTCCTCCTTCCCAGATCTCCCTCTATCTTCCTGTCTCCACCTATATCCTTCCTTTGTCCCGCCCCCCTGACATCAGTCTGAAGAAGGGTCTCGACCCGAAACGTCACCCATTCCTTCTCTCCCGAGATGCTGCCTGACCTGCTGAGTTACTGCAGCATTTTGTGAATAAATCGATGCTTCATGTACCTTGTGCTCTGACCACCTCAGTGCACTCGGTCTAGATGATCAGCACATGCTCAGCCTATCCAGAGGTTACTGTACGTATGACACCCATAATAAGACATGATTAATGTGACCTTCAACATTGGGAAGCTGCAAGTCCAATAAACTCCCTCTTCCCGTTGCTTTCTGGCAGGTAAGAATGAGATTAATTCCATTCTTCTGCGTAAAATATTCATTCAGTGCAAATTGTGAATGCAAAGTATATTAGAAGCAAGGTTGAAGAATTAGCAATTATCAAGCAATGCTTTTTCAGTGCTCCGAATGAAACAAGAGAGTAATTCTGTTCTATTTATGCTCCGTGGTGCTTGCGAATGCCTTACAAATACTGTTCTGTTCAAATCCCATGGCAACACACATTTACATAACAAAATAATGGATAGAAATCTACTGATGTTTTAAACACCAGCGGCAATTCTGGCATGATGGTGACCCAGATGTAAAACCCGCTTGTTCACATTTTTGAGGTAGGCATAGATTATCAACGGAGAAATCAATCCTCTTCCTCTTTGTTCTCCCGTGGTCGGGGCAGACAAACCATCCGCAGTCGGGGCGATCAAAGCCCCCGCAGCCGACGGTCGAAGCCCCCGTCGGGGTGATCGAAACTCCTGCGTTGGGGTGGTTGATACGCGCCATGGAGCTCCCCAGTTGGCCTCTTCTTACCACATAGAGAATCTATGCCATTAGCTAATATAAAATGGATGCTTATTTTCAGTAAAAAGCAGTAGGATGGATGCTTGTGGTAGAAATGTTATCATTGGGAATGGAATGTGTTTGTCCCTTTAGGAGTGATAGGGAGTAGACAGAGAAGTATAGGGATCCTTTGTTCTTAAATGATCAGCCATGATCATATTGAATGGCGGTGCAGGCTCGAAGGGCCGAATGGCCTACTCCTGCACCTATTTTCTATGTTTCTATGACTCCCTTCGCCTGATAGTGTGAGCCTGTGTCCTAAACAGGAGAGCAAGGTCATGCAGCTGCGAGATTGCTCGTGTATAAGAGATAAGTTTCTTTCTCAATAACAACTCCTTATATGGGTGCGTGTGAAAGTAGGAAAAGTTTCGAATCCACTCTAGGTAAATTGATGCGTTTCCCCGAAAGCATGTGACTTATAATATCACTCCTAAAGGGACAAACACATTCCATTCCCAATGATAACATTTCTACCACAAGCATCCATCCTACTGCATTCTACTGAAAATAAGCATCCATTTTATATTAGCTAATAGCATAGATTCTCAATATCGCATGCTTCCATGTGGTATGACTCTATGATTCTTCTCAGACCAGATCCCCTGGTTCGGGACTGAGATGGTTACATTTACTGGTCATGTATTGTTAATTTGCATTTAGCTGTAAGGCACAACTGTTCGGAAGAACAAACATAGATTGAAATACCAATTGCAAGGCTTGAGTACTTTTTCAAAGCAACACTGCGTGTTTCACATTGATATAATCACTGGAAAATGTCTCATATTTTTTTATGACAAAGGAAGAAACCATTCGATCTGTCGTGTCTTTGCCACTTTTCTGAACTATTTATTTCCTCTTATTTTCCCCTGTAATCTATTCTCCTTCGCGAGCCAATTTTTCCTACCGCCTGTACATTAAGAGTAATTTACTGATCATGGTCTTGGGTGGTGCTGTCTGCATGGAGTTTACATGTTCTCCCTGTGACTACATGAGTTTCCTCTGGGAGCTGTGGTTTCCTCCCGCATCCCAAATACGTGCAGGTTTGTAGGCTAATTGGCCTCTGTGAATCGTCTCTGGTAAACAGGGAATGCATCCGGGAGTGGAAAAGCATAGAACTAGTGTGAATGGGTGATCGATGATCGGAGCGGACTCAGTGGATCGAAGGGCCTGTTTCAATGCTGTATCTTTCATTCCATCAAACCTACTAACCCGTATGTCTTTGGTATGTGGGAGGAAACCGATCAACCAAAGGAAACCAACGTGTTCACAGGGAGAACGTGCGAACTCCACTCAGACAACACTGAGAGTCAGGAAATCTTGGTTCACTATGGATATGAATAACAGCACTACCTGCTGCGCCTCTCTGCTGCCACTGATATGCAAACATCAAAGGTATTCATTATTGTCGTCCTACAGTTATACAGTGCAGGAGCAGACGCTTTGGCCCACCGTGTCCATGCCAACCATCAAGTACATATCAATGGAAAAGTGCTGGAGTTACTCAGCGTGTCAGGCTGCATCTCAAAAGAACATGTACTGTTGACGTTTCGGGATAGGACCCATGTGCAGTCTGAAGTCCAAAACGTTACCTACCTATGTTCTCCACAGATGCCGCCTGATCTGTTGAGTTACTCCAGCATTTTATGTCCTTTTGTGTAAACCAGCATCTGCAGTTCCCTGTTTTTACCTATTCATACAATCCCATTTTCAGCTTTTTTGGACAGATATATTGGCAGAAAGGGTTTAAAGGGTTATGGGCCTTGTGCATGTAAATGGAACTAACTCAATATGCTAATTTGATCAGCAAGGACAAGGCTGCCTGACGTTTCCGTGCTGTACCACTCTATGACCGTGACACTTGGTTCATTGTTTGCAGTGCCTTCGTGATTCATGTGCCCTTCTAGATATTCTTAAATTGTTGTGAGAGTGTCATCCTCCACCACCCCCACAGGCAGCGTGTCACAGATTCTAACCCCACCAGAGGTGACAGAATTCTTCCTCAGATCTCTTCTAAATATCCTACCCCTTACCTTAAGTCTATACCCTCAGATCTAGACACCCTTTAACTTTAATTTAGTTTAAAGATGCACTATGGAAACAGGCCCTTTGACCAACTGAATCCACACTGATTATGGATCACCCATTCACATTAGTTCTATGTTATCCCATTTTTTCATCCACTCCCTACGCATTCAGGGCAATTTACAGAGGCATCAGTCTGAAGAAGGGTCTCGACCTGAAACGTCACCCATTATCAGTCTGAGGAAGGGTCTCGACCTGAAACGTCACCCATTCCTTCTCTCCCGAGATGTTGCCTGACCTGCTGAGTTACTCCAGCATTTTGTGTCTACCTTCGATTTAGACCAGCATCTGCAGTTTTTTTTCCTACAAACCCACAATGTGTTTGGGATGTGGAAGGAAACCGGAGCACCTAGAGGAGATTCACACAATCACAGGGAGAATGTACAAGCTCCACAGAGACAGCACCCAAGGTCAGAATCGAACCTGGGTCTCTGGTGCTGTGAGGTAGCAGCTTTAGCAGCTGTGCCACTGTGGCCCACACTCTGCTGCCACACCTCTGCTCTGGTAGATAGTTTCCTGCTATCTACTCTGTCAAGAGAACATAAAACAGTACCGAACAGGAACAGGCCCTTCGGCCCATAATGTTCATGCTGAACATAATGTTAAAATAAATGAATCTCCTCTGCCTATGCATGGTGCATCTTCCTCCATTCCCTGCATATTCATGTGCCTATTTAAAAGCCTCTTATGTCCCTAATAATTCTGCATACCTCTATCAGATCTCCCTCAGCCTCCTCTGGCCAATAAACGCAGCCTGTCCTCTCTCTCCTCGTAACTGAACTATTCCAACGAAGCCAACATCCTGCCAAATGTTCCTGTTCCCTCTCCATTGCAAAGTTGCCTTGACTTTAATTAAGTGAGTCATCTACGTGAAAGTTTTGACCTGGTTTTGTGAGTCAAATCAGTAACTACGTAATGAATTCCCTTTGGGAATGCTGAAGCTAGAATCTGTGCCTTTAGCCTTTGATGCCTCCCTCTTTTGTCTCACGAAGTCCTAAAGAAGCCACCGAGAGTTCTAGATCACCTTCTCTCTCCTCTGGCTGTAGGGCGACATTTTAGAGGTGGGACTGCTTTTTATTTGGAAGGACATCAAGCTAATAAAATATCCAAAAGTAAATTCTGCACCATGCTAATGAGATAGTCCAGAACACAGGGCCAAGCCAGGTTCTGTGTCTGACGCATACAACAAGATAAATTTGTGGACTTTGATGCAGTTAATATTGAGGACGGTGGTTCATCAGCATTCTGCGATATACGCAGCATACCTTCATCTGAAATCGATGGTGATCGAGATAGAAAGTACCTGACTAGCTTACAAATGAAGGTGAATTAAGAACCAGACAAAGTTAAAAAGCACAGACATTAGAGAATGAACATATTATTTTTCAGCTCTATTATTTTGTCAGACATTTCGGTAAAGATTTTATAAACACCTCATGTTCTAGAAATACAGCATGGAAACAGGCCCTTCGACCCACCGAGTCCACGTTGACCATCGATCACTCGTTCACGCTAGTTCTATGTCATCCCACTTTCACATCCACTCCTTACACACTTGGTGCAATTTGCAGAGGCCAATTAACCTACAAACCCGCACGTCTCAGGGATGTGGGAGGAAACCAAAGCACCCAGAGGAAACCCACGCAGTCACAGGGAAACTGTACAAACCCCACACACTGACAGCACCCGAGGTCAGGATGGAGCCCAGGTCTCTGGCGCTGTGAGGCAGCAGCTCTACCAGCTGTGCCACTATGCACACTGGTACTGAATTGGGGGAGGGAATGACGGGAATGGTGTGACTAACATTCCTCAATTGTTTTGGGCTTTGTGTATCACTGGTTTAGAACCAGTGAGGGGGTACGAAGGAGAATAGGGTTGGTACCTGGATAGCTAGAGTTCTGGATGCTGGAGAAACAACATTGTAGATTGTTGCTATGATCAGATACCAGGGCAGATGGAAATAGGGTTTAGTTTAGTTTAGATTCATTTAGTTTAGTGATACAGTGCGGAAACAGGCCCTTCGGCCCACTGAGTCCGTGCCGACCAGCGATCCTTGCATAGTAACACCATCCTACACACACTAGGGACAATTTACAATTATACCAATCCAATTAACCTACAAACCTGCACATCTTTGGAGTGTACAAAGACTGGCCTTGTGAACCCTGTAGCAAACACTGTCAATTAGTTTCTAGCCTTGCACCTGCCTTTATCCATGGATAGGCATTTCTGGGGGTCAGGACCCTTCTTGCCGAAACGTTGTCTGTCCATGCCCTACAGCTGATGCCGACTGACCCGCTGATGCCGACTGACCCGCTGAGTTCCTCTAGCACTTTGTGGCTTAGGCAGACATTAGTGCTTTTCAATCCTCCCATGTCAATTGTGTCTCCAACTTCCGGTGGGAACAATTAGGAATACTTACTACAGAAAGCAAGGCGACAGAGGGAATGGTGCAGGAATCGGCGTCAGAAAACCCAGACACAAAAAGTGCAGATTATTTAACAGAAACACACTTGGAATCATCTGTTCTCATTTGAGAACGTAGCACAGGTTGGCAAATTGAATAAGCAAAATGCTTCATGGGTTTGTGCTTAGCAGTAGAAAAAATGAATCAGATTTGTCATGTATTCCCTGTGTAGAAATAGAAAATGCTGGGACTACTCAAATTGCTTTCATGATAGATCTTCAGTCTGATCTCATCCGCTCCCCCCCCCCCCTCCCCCCCACCATTTCTTCCCTATGCCCCACCTGGGTGTGCACCCATTTCTCTCACAATCCTGCCCCCATTCCCCTTCCCACCATCTGTTTCCATCTGTATTCCTTCTTCTGGCTTCACATTTCCGGTCTCTTCTATCCTTTTCTCCTTATCTCACAGCCTTTTATCTGTTCATCCCCCACCCCTGCCCCCACCTCTCTTCCAGCTTTCTCCCTCCTACCACAATCAGTCTGAAGAAAAGTCCCGATGTGAGACGTCGCCGATTCACGTTCTCCACAGATGGTACCTGACCCGTCGAGTTACTCAAGCACTTTGTATCTTTAATTCTGAAGTATTTTCCTCTCCGCAGGCACAAAGCCTTTGCAACATTTTTTGCTTTTATCTCACATTCTCAGTGTGCAGCGGTGGTGTGTTTTGCTGTCGTGGGGCCTCTCCTGCACTGCTAACAAACTGCAGGCATCTTTTAAGTTTTGATCAATGCTCAGTAACAACCACAACAAAAATAAATTGAGTGGAAGTCAGTACGTATCTGACTGTCAAAACACTGCAGGGAGTAAATTGGATCGAATCTGGAGAGATACGTAACGAAAGCAAGCTGCTTTGAAGTCTGCCTGGATTGGAGGGATATCGGCTACAAGGAGATGTTAGACAAGCTTGGATTTTTTCTCTGCAATATCAAAGGTTGAGAGGAGACCTGATAAAAGTTTATAAAATTAAGAGAGGAATAGATAGCGTAGACAGTCAGAATCTTCTTCCCAGGATAGCTTTAAGGTGAGAGGGGCAAGGTTTAAAGGAGATGTACAGGGCAAGTTTTTTTTCACACAGAGTCGTGGGTGCCTGGGACATGTTGCCAGGGGTGGTGGTGAAGGCAGGTATGATAGCGGTGTTTAAGAGGCTTTTAGATAGGCACATGTTATGGGTATGCAGGGAATGGATGGATTTGGATCACGTGCAGGCAGAAGATATTAGTTTGGCACGGATATTGAGGTCAGAAGGGCCTGTTCCTGGGCTGCACTGCTCTATGTTCTATGCTGAATATTCTGACCAGGTCAGGCAGCATCAGTAGAGTGAGGAACACGGCTAATGCTTCAGGCTGATGACGTTCTTCAGAATTGATAGATGTTGATCTGTGACGTTAGACTTTTTCCTCTGTCCATGCGTCCCATCTTCATGAGTAATTTCAACATTTCCTACTTTTATTTCCGTTTCTCAACACTTGCAATTTTTTTTTACAAAAGAACCCGATTGTTACCTTCACCAGAATGGAGATTAAATGCTGTCAGATTATCATCATTCTTTAATAAGGATGCCAGATTTATCTATTCATTTTCCTCTATGTAACATTCCATTCTTCGGTTCATCGTTGCAGGTTTTTGAATGCATCCTTTCTTAATTATGCTTCCCATATGAGCATAGTTTAGTTACACCATCACAACTCCTAACTCGACCCCCCTATTACCTCTGACATAGAGTCATGCACCACAGAATCAGGCCATTTGGCCTACCACGTCCATACTGCCCTTATTGATTGATTGTAGACACAAAATGCTGGAGTAACTCAATTGGATGAACTGATTGAAACATACAGCTTGGAACAGGCCCTTCGGCCCACAGAGTCCATGCCAAACATTGATATCCCATTCACACTAGCTCCATGTTATCCCACTTTCTCTTCCACTCCTTACACCGTAGGGGGATTTGCAGAAGCCAATTAAACCTATGAACCCGCACGTCTTTGGGATGTGGGAGGAAACGGGAGCATCCGGAGGAAACCCGCGCAGTCACAGGGAGAACTTGCAAACTCCACACAAAAAGCACAAGGTCAGGATGAACCCGGGTCTCTGGTTCCATGAGGCAGCAGCTCTACCAGCTGTGCCACTGTGCCACTGTGCCGCCAAGATGTGCTTCTGCTGAACAGTCTTGCATATTAATATGGAAGACTTTAATATTTGCATCCTACACCAATTAATACAGCATCCCATTACAATTCAAGAAAAATGCATCAATACTTTCTTTAAGGCAAAAGAGTCACGGAATGATGCTGGCTCTAAATAAATGTTTAATGCATCCAGATTAATATTCTCTCCCGAGTCCTATTAGTCGACTGACAGTACCGGTTAGGTCCCTTGATATGGTCAACATCTTGTAAAGATAAGTTTAAAATGGAAATTCAATTAACAGAAAGGAAATGACCACCATCGCATTGCAAATTTTCTTACATAAGTTAGAGGCAATTGGGATCTAATTTGGATAATGGCAATATGTTTAAATTATTTATCATTGGTGGTTCAGTCGTGGGAGGTAAAAATATAACCCAGGTAGCAGGGCTGTTTGATTGACTTATCACCTTGTCCTTTCGAAGACTGGCTTCATTTCACAGGTTGTTTGACCTCCTCCTCCTCCTCGATGTTCCACTTCCTCTTGTGGTGAGTCATCGTCTGCACCTTAATTCTTAATTGTCTTCTTTGCTTCGAGCTCAGCTACCCAGTAAATCTGTCACATTTCTGCTGCTGCACTTGGAGGCATCAGGTTATGTAAGGCGGCTGTACACAAAATAAAAGTTCCACTTCTGATTTAATATGGAACCTCTCACAGGCTTCCAGCTCCAGCTGCTAATGTTTGGAAGCATGCTGCAGCCTGACGTGCACTGCTCCTGCTTGCTCTAACTTAACTCTTTAGCTGAATAGATTACTGTGAACAGCGCAAACCTCTGGTTCCTGGTAACTCCTGGTACAATTGATCTTCCTCTGCTTGGTCATTACACCTGACCTCTTGTGATACATTTCAAGAGAGAGTCAAGTCAGGAGTGTTTAATTGTCACAAGGACACAAAGTGCTGGAGTAACACAACAGGTCAGGCAGCATCTCTAGACAACATTGGTAGATGACATAAAAAGCTGGAGTAACTCAGCAAGCCAGACAGCATCTCTGGAGAAAAACAACAGGTGGCGTTTCAGGTCAAAACCCTTCTTCAGGGTCTCGACCCGAAACGTCACCTATTCCTTTTCTCCACAAATACTGTCTGACCCGTTGAGCTACCCAGCTTTTTGTGTCTATCTTCGGTTTAAACCAACATCTGCAGTCACTTCCTATACATAGATGGATGACATTTCGGGTCGAGACGAGAAACCTATCCATGTTCTCCAGAGATGCTGCCTGGCCTGCTGAATTACACCAGCACATTGTGTCCTTTTGTGTATTGACCAGCATCTGCAGTTCTTTGTTTCTTTGTCAGATGTGTAGACAATGGAACAATGACATTCTTACTTGCAGCAGCAGCACCACAGGTCTGTAAACACAGTATGCATAGATAATATATAATAAACAAAAAATCAATAACTTCCCAGTGCAAAAAAAAACAAAGTCCTTAGCACAACCAAAGACATTCCATAGTTCATGGCAAAATTTAGTGTTTGGTCGTGTTCAAGAGCCTGATGGGTGTTGGGAAGAAGATATTCTTGAATCTCCCATATTCTGAATGGTTTTCAGGCTCCTGTACCTTGTTCCCAATGGTAGAAGTCACTGGTAGGATTTTCATCAATTTTCTCCTGATCTTAATGTCCTTTGAATGCTTGGGTGATTTTTATTTATTTATCAGCAGCCTGCTCCTTACTAAATTTAAACAAAACTTGGTTAATTGGGCGACACAAGGAACTGTACATGCTGGTTTACAAAGTCTTTCTCCAGCTTTCTACCTCCTACAGCAATCAGTCTGAAGAAGGGTCCGTACCCGAAATGTCACAAAAAGCTAGAGTGACTCAGCTGGACAGGCAGAGAGGACTGTTCAGAAGCCCAATAATACAGGGGAAGAAGCCTCGACCCGAAACGTCACCCATTCCTTCTCTCCAGAGATGCTACCTGTCCCGCTGAGTTACTCCAGCTTTTTGTGTCTATCTTCAGTTTAAACCAGCAACTGCAGTTCTTTCTTACGCATTTTATCCATTTCTTTGCTGCCCAACCTGTTGAGTTACTCCAGCACTTTGGAAATATGGAGAAAATAAAATGAGATCAGTGTATGAAAAATGTAAATGAGGGCATGGATTTCATGGACCAAAGGGCCTGCTTCCATGCTGTATGACTTCATGACTCATTAACCTTTCCTTCCTCTGTCATTCCTTATTCTCCTTGCTCCCGTCAGGTACAAAATACAGAAGGATGAAAGCATGGACTGCCAGATCTGGGAATGGCTTCTTCCCCTCTATTATCAGGCTTCTGAACAGTCCTTCCATAAGTGAGGATATTGTCCGATTGACTTCTACTCCTTTGTGAACATTAGACTTCGTCTCTGGAACTGAACTCTGAAGCAATACCGAGAACTATATTCACATGCACCTCCTACAACCTTAACTACAGTATCCGTTTTTCAAGATGTGGACTCTTATACATTGGCGAGACCAAACGTAGACTGGGTGATCGTTTCGCTGAACACCTTCGCTCAGTCCGCCTGGACCTATCTGATCTCCTGGTTGCCAAACACTTTAATTCCCCTTCCCATTCCTACACTGACCTTTCTGTTCTAGGCCTCCTCCATTGTCAGCGTGAGGCTAAACGCAAATTGGAGGAACAACTTTTCATATTTCGCCTGGGCAGCTTACAACCCAGGGGTACGAATACTGATCTCTCTAACTTCAAGCAACCACTGCTTTACCCCTCTCTCCACCACTCAAGTCTTCCGTTCTCACCTAGCCACAGCTAACAATGACCTGTTTCTTTATCATTGTTACTTGTTTGCATATCTTTCTTTCATTTGTTCTATATCTCTCTACATCATCATCTATATCTCTCAATCCCCTTTCCTGTGACTTTCAGCCTGAAGAAGAGTCTCGACCCAAAACATCATCCATTATCATCATCATATCATATACGTGGCGGCGCCTAACGGCAGCGGCTGACTAGCAGTCTGTCCGTCTTTTTTTTGTTGAGTGTCGGTGTTGGGATGATTTTTATATATATTTTTTTGGTTGTGTATGTGTGGGAGGGGGTGGGGGTGGGTGTGGGTGGGTGGGTGTGGGGAACTTTTCTCTTCCTCACGGCGCGGGGTGCGGCTCGGCTGCGGGGCCTAACATCCCCCGGTGCGGCTCGGCCGCTGGACTTTACATCCCGGTGCGGCTTGGCCGCTGGACTTTACATCCCGGTGCGGCTTGGCCGCTGGACTTTACATCCCGGTGCGGCTTGGCCGCTGGACTTACATCGCCCGGTGCAGCTCGGCTGCGGGGCTTAACATCGCCCGGTGCAACTCGGCTGCGGGACTTTACATCGCCCGGTGCGGCTCGGCTGCGGGGCTTAACACCGCCCGGTGCAGCTCGGCTGCGGGGCTTAACACCGCCCGGTGCAACTCGGCTGCGGGACTTAACACCGCCCGGTGCAGCTCGGCTGCGGGACTTTTCACCGCTGGTGCGGCTCGGCTGCGGGACTTAACACCGCCCGGTTCGGCTCGGCTGCGGGACTTTTCACCGCTGGTGCGGCTCGGCTGCGGGACTTGGTCGCGGGCCTTTCATCGCCCGGCTCGGCCGCGAGACGTTTCAGCGCCCGGTGCGGGGACTGTGCGGGTCGGTCGGGGACGAGCTGTCTGTCCGTGGGCGTGGGGAAGAGAGGGGAAGTTTTGTTGCCTCCATCACAGTGAGGGGGTGTTTGGAGTCACTGTGATGGACGTTTGTGTTGGGGTTATGTGTCTTGTGTTCTTTTTTTTTTCTATGACTGCTATGTAGTTTCGTTCGGTACTTCGGTACCGAACGACAAATAAAGCTCTGTTATACCTGTTATACCTGTTATACAGCCGGAAACAGGCCTTTTCGGCCCACCAAGTCCGTGCCGCCCAGCGATCCCCGTACATTAACACTATCCTACACCCACTAGGGACAATTTTTTTTAATAACATTTTTACCCAGCCAATTAACCTACATACCTGTACGTCTTTGGAGTGTGGGAGGAAACCGAAGATCTCGGAGAAAACCCACGCAGGTCACGGGGAGAACGTACAAACTCTTTACAGTGCAGCACCCGTGGTCAGGATCGAACCTGAGTCTCCGGCGCTGCATTCGCTGTAAAGCAGCAACTCTACCGCTGCGCTACCGTGCATTCTTTCTCTCCAGAGATGCTGCCTGTCCCGCTGAGTTACTCCAGCATTTTGTGACTATATTCTGCACTGTGTATCTTCCCTTTCGCGTTATCTATTGTATTGAGTTCAGCTTGATTGCATTTATGTAGAGTATTATCTGATCAGCTTGGATCGCATGCAAAATAAAGCTTTTCTACTGTACATCAGTACACGTGACAATAATAAACCTAAGCCAAAATTGTGCTTTTAGTATAAACGTTAAAGATTTTGCACCAAACTTCATTTCACTGTAAACAATATCTGGCTGGTAGGTTCTGTGTTGTTTATAGGACGGAGTCATAAAACTTGGCTGCTGTGTTTCAGCAAGTGACTCATTGTGTGTGATGTACATAAAACATGTTGACATAATAAAACACTCCGGCTGTAAATCTGTGGGCTTGAGATGGTGGCAGCCTGCTTTGTGTACCGGTCCCGTCTTTCAGTGAACAAGGTCCATACCTCTCTGCTTCCTGACCATTAAAGTTCAGTAAGCTGAACTCATGAAATGGAGACACAAGAACTGCAGCAGCATGAATCTATGGAAAGTGCTGGAGTAACTCAACGGGTGGGGCAGCATCTGTAAGGAAATGGATCGCCGACATTTTGGGTCTTCAGAATGATTGTAGGGGGGGGGCAAGGGGAGTGTTTCAAAATAGGTGGGGGAAGGGCAAAGCTCAGCGAGTGATAGGTAGATACAGGTGAAGAGGCTATGATTGGCAATTGGATGGACTGAGTGAGTGACAAAGGCTAGAGGTGAAAAGGAGGCAAAAGGGTGCTGCCATGGGTGGTGGTGGAGGTAGATATGATAATGGCATTTAAGAGACTTTTAGATGGCAACATGGATATGCAGGGAATGGAGGGATATAGATCACTTGCAGGTGATGGAAGGTGCTGATCTGTTGTTAGACTTCTTCCCTGAATATGCTTCCCGTCTCCCTGAGGAATTTCAACATTTCCTACTTTTATTTTCGGAGAATAGTTTATCTCGGCACCATGTATGGCACGTTGTAGGCCGAAGGGCCTGTTCCTAGGGTTGCCAACTGTCCCGTATTAGCCAGGACATCCCGTATTTTGGGCTAAATTAGTTTGTCCCGCATGGGACCGCCCTTGTCCCGTATTAGTAGGGTTGCCAACTTCCCCACTCCCAAATAAAGGGACAAAGGGTGACGTCACCGCCCCGCGCCCCACGTGACCTCATCCAGCCAGTGGCCACGAGCTCCACCAATGGTGGCCGCCCGGGCTGGGAGGTGGGTTGCTATGCAACTTCTGTTACGCTGCACTCGGGCCTCGGGACCTAGAGTGTCCGCAGCTAAAATGTTGGAAACCTAGAGTGTCGCGACCTAAACTGTCGGGACCTACAGCGTCGGGCCTATAGTGTCAGGGCCTACAGCGTCCAAGCCTACAGCGCCCCCCCGGGCTTAATACGGTATTCGCACAAGGACCCGCTTGTTTATGAGAGAAAAAAAACAAAGTGCTGGAGTAACTCAGCAGGTCAGGCAGCATCTCTGGAGTACATGGATAGTTCCATATTTGACATTTTGCTTAAAATTATTTGTTTTCCCGCTTTAAAAAAAATTATAGTTTATCTCAGCATCATGTTTGGCATGGCCATTGTGGGTCGAAGGGCCTGTTCCTGTGCTGCACTGTTCTATGTTCTTGTTCTGTGCATTTTAGCCTGCAGGTCAATCCAGCCCTCTATATTTTGAAGGCCAGTGAGGCTAACAGATTGGTGCTGCCTTTGACATGTTAGCACAGTGGCCTCTAGGGTTGCCACCTGTCCCGTATTAGCCGGGCTAAATTGATTTTTCCCATACGGGACTACCCTTGTCCCCTATTAGGCCTGGACGGCGATGTTGGCCTGGACACTGTAGGCCCGGACACTGTAGCCCGGACACTGTAGCCCGGACACTGTAGGCCCGGACACTGTAGCCCGGACACTGTATGCCTGGACACTGTAGGCCTGGACACTGTAGCCCAGGGGCCGCTGCAGTCCCGGACAGTGTAGGCCCGGGCGCCGCCTAACGGAGATTGCGTAGCAACCTGCTTCCCGGCCCGGGCGGCTGCCATTGGTGGAGCGGGAGCACGTGGCCGCTAGCTGGGTGAGGTCACGTGGGGAGCGGGGCGGTGAAGTCACCTCGTCCCATATTTGAGAATGAGGAAGTTGGCAATCCTAGTGGTCTCTGATCCCACACATGAGGATCACTGGGTCCTATTGATCACAAAACTACTTCCATTTTAGTAGTTAAATTGATTCACTAACACATAGCAAAGCACACTGACTTAAAGAAAGAGACAAGCTACAAAAATATCAATCAGGATCACAAACGGCTTCCTCCCATAAGGCCTAGCACTAAACATGTCTTCAAATAGCTCCACCCACAGATGAGCTCAATTTATTATGATTGGTGTGTTCCATGCCCCTTTAAACCTCAGCACATTTGAACATGGGGTTTTGTTCTACTTATCAGGGTGTGGGTGTCAGTAACTTTATCTAATCGCAGTCAAACATCACATTCCAGCCTTTTGGTTGCCACCTCCAAGATTTCTTTACAAATATTGGACCAAATATTCATTTATTATTCATCAGTAATTTGAGAGAATGTCTCCAAGTGCAGCAATTGGCCAGAAGTCAGGTCCGATTTGTTTTTAATTATTCTAATTGGGTTGTTATATGGACAGGTGTTACATGGGGTTAGGGTTGCGGAGAACTTAAATATCTCCAAGGAAGACAGGAGTTAGGAAGTTGGTTAAGGGCTGTAAATAGTCTTGGTGTGCTGCTGAGCCAAAGTGAATGAAGATAATTACATTTAAAAGACATTTGGACAGGTACATGGGCAGGAATGGTTTAGAGGGATGTGCGCCAAATGTGGGCAGGAGGGACTAGTATAGAAGAAGCAACTTGGTCAGCATGTGCAAATTGGGCTGAAGGGCCCATTTCCATGTTGTATGACTCTAAGGCCTATCATTCCTTTCCCTCTCTGCCTCTCCATCTGAAATGGGGCTTGTTCCCATGAAGTATGGCTCAATGATTCTATAACTAAGAGTTCAGCAGGAGTGCAGGAGGAGAAGGGGTAATTTTACAGGGATGTACAAGATCATGAGCAGAATGGATAGGGTGGATGCACAGACTTTGTTATGAACAATGGACTGTCTTTGGTTTTGCTAAGGGCTTTGTATTTTGTGCACTAGTACGTTATTGATTTTTGAGTCTTCATGATTTTATACACCTCGCCTGAGACTTCTGTCTTTGGAAATTGTGTTCTAATTCACACATGTGAATCCCACACTCCAAAGATGTACAGGTCTGTAGGTTAATTGGCTTGGTATAATGGTCGCTAGTGCTTTTAGGGAATTATTAATGTGCAGTGGGCCAAAGGTCTGTTTCCGTGCTGTATCTCTAAACTAAACTAAACTAAACATGCTGTCACTTTGACTTAAAAAAAACCTGGAAATTTTAGGTTTGTAGGTTAATTGGCCTCTGGAAAATTGTCCCTGATGAGCAGAGCCGATGAGAAAGTAGGATAATGTAGAACTAGTAGGAATGGAAGATTGATTTGTCAGTGTGAACTTGGTTGACCGAAGGGCCTATTTTCATGCTGTATCTCCAAAATAAAGCAGTGAAAATTTCCATGTTATAAACACAGCTCAGAAAGACACAATTCACACTTTTGTTTCTTTTTTTTTGTCCCTTTAAGAGACGCCAGATTATTCCAATCAGGTCCTCATGGATTAATTTGCATGCAGGCTTGATATCAAGATCGCTCCCAGGAGATAGCAGTCGTCCAACACGCCTGACCTCAGCTGACTACAAAATGACAAAATGTCTCAGCTGAACATATCACAAAGTGCTGGAGGAACTCAGCGGGTCAGGTAGCATCTGAAGGGAATGAACAGATTACGTGTCGGTCAGACCCTTCGTCTGACTGAGTCATGCATCACGACCCACAAGGTCAGCTCTTCCATTCCCTCCACAGATGCTGTCTGGCCCACTGTGTTACACCAGGACTTTGTGTCTTGCTCAAGATTCCAGCATCTGTAATTCCTTCTGTCTCTCAGCTGCTCCTATTGGGTTTTTGACAAGATTAGGTCGCTTTGATTCTTGATAAGGTTTTTACATCTCCCCAGTTCCACATCACTGCAACCCTTTCTTTGTTCCGGTGTGAATTATCTGCCTGACATTTAATTCGGGTAAATCACTTCCTCACTAATTCAAAAATTTGTTTCCCATCTGCTTTATATGCCAATCTCTTTAAACTTGCCCTTGGGTTTTCATTCTGATCAGTAGCCATCAGTTAATGGAAGCTGGTGGCACGGTGGTTGTTCCTGGATTGACAGCTAGAATTCTGGACCATCTCCCCAAGGAAATTAGTTCAAATCCCACCATGGCAGCTGTGATATTTAAATGTAATGAAATCCTTTTGAGGTTAACATGTTAACTCATTAACAATAACCATGAAACTATTGGGTTGTAAAAATACATCTAATTTACAGAGGGAGTGAAATCTGCCATCTTCACTTGGCCTAAACGTGACTCGAGACTCAGCACTGTGATTGACTTGAAATTGCCTTTTCATGCCAAGACAGTAGCAAACCAGCATCACTGGTGGTATCCACACCCAGTGAAAGAATAAAAAAACACACACACCTATCCACAAAGATTGCTTCTGAAGCCTGGGGTCAGAATCTCAATCCATAAAATGCTGTTGATTCGACTCATGCCTTCCCTAAGACCTATTGGAGTTACAGTCATAGACCGACAGAGTTAGGGCAGCAGAATGGCGCAGTGGGTAGAGCTGCTGCCTCACAGCGCCAGAGACCCATGTTCAACCCTGACTTTGGGTGCTGATTGTGTGGAGTTTGCACGTTCTCCCTGTGACCACGCAAGTTTCCTTCGAGCGCTCCGGTTTCCTCCCACATCCCAAAGGCTTGCATGTTTGTAGGTTAATTGGCCTCTGGAAATTGCCCCTAGTGTATACTGTAGGAAGTGGATTAGGAAAGTAGAAACACTTAGAATTAGTGTGAGCGGGTGATTGATGGTCGGCGTGGATCTGGTGAGCCGAAGGGCCTGTTTCCATGCTCTATCTCTAAAACTAAAACAAAACTAGACTAAACTAAACCTTATGGAAATGAACTCAAATTAATGACCTAGTAGAGATTGATTCGGTAGAATACAAAGTGTAAAGTTAATGGGTTTGTACTGGGATAGAGAGGAAGGCATTAATGAAATCCCACAAGATCTGTGGTAGGGCCACAATTATTCCCAATCTTATCCTTAATGTACAATGCAACATAAAGCCCTATTCAAATATGTTAAAAATACCGACAACCGACAGCATAAAATGGCTGTGAAGAATTGACAATTTCAATGGGGAATAGCTCTTTATAAACTTACAGAATGGCTATAAAAATGATATTTAATACATACAAATGTGGAGTGATGCATTTTGATGGGAAAGCAATCTGCTCCTTGCAAAATAAGTGCCTATGTGGGTGGAAGAGTAGAGATCTATGGCTACCTTTACAAAGGGTCCAGGAATGAATGGTTTTGAGGTACATTTCTAAAGGAATTGAATTGAAAAGCAAGGTCGTGTTTCAGATAGATACAGGATCTATATGAATCATTTGGCCTTAAATGGAGGAGTGCTAAAATGCATTTTAACAGAGTGAATAGTTGAAAGGAGCAAGAAATATAGTCGGTGCAATTGGTAATTTTCTTAGATAACAGTTCTTTTAAACTTCTCTTCAATTGCAACTCCAATAATTGACAAGTGTGGCAGGTCAGGCTTTTCCATGCAAAGTCCCTGGTGTCATCATCAATAGGGTTGTCCTGCTGTTGTGTCTGATGTTCTTGGGTTATGATATCAGTTAAACATAGTTGCAGGATTCTTGTGACATCTAATGCAACAGCAAAGGAACCAATATGAGATAACCTGGGCATGAAAACATGAGGCCCTTCAGCCCACAATGTCTGTGCCGATCATGATACCAAGTTAAACTCACCTCCTGTGCCTGCCCATGATCTATATATCCACCATTCCATGCATATCCATGTGCCTATCTAAAAATCACGATTGCATCTACCTCCATCACCACCCCTGGCAGCGCGTTCCTGGCACCCACATCTCCCTGTGTAGAAAAACTTGCCCGGCACACCTCCTTTATACTTTGCACTGCTCACCATGAACTTCTGCCCACAAGCCTTAGACATCTCCACTGCAGACATCCAGCAGAGCTCCAGAAACATCCTTGCTGACTCCACTTGTTGAACTTTCTGCAAGGCTCAGTCAACCTCCAGCATCAAGCGGAAGCTGTATCTGAAGAGATCAAGTTTTGACTGTGCATACAATGCTCCTTGGTACAGTGTACAGAATGGGTATTATGGACTATGGACTTGTTTTTTTCTCTAATTATGTTTTTGCACCAAAATCTCCTTTTCTGCACAGTCTGCATGGAAGCCTGGACTGCCACAGGTGGAACGGCAAACTCCACACAGACAGCAGTGGAGGGATCGTACCCAGGTTGCTGGAATAGTGAGGCAGCAACTCTATAGCTGTGCCAATGTGCCGCCTTAGGTCGGTGGTAAAGCTGCCTTCTAGACCAGCTACAAATTAATGCACTCCTTGTTGTACCTCACTGCTGGTAATATTCAGTCTGCACTGACAACACAACACAACACATACCCAGCCAAGTGGTAAGAAAATCATTACAAAGCTGTGAATGCGCTGTCTTCACTAATGAGTGCAATTTAATATTAATGATATTCTAAATCCTCTTAATTTGTCAGGAAACTGAAGTGAAAGATTTTGTGAATTTAATGTAACATCATTAATCAGGAAAGCTATTTACTTCATTTTTTCCCCTTCAAGGTGCTTGCCATTTCACCGTAATGTTACGAAGATAGTGAATTACATGAAAACAAAAATAGATCAAAATAGTTGATGCCCACAAGGCTTGATCAGTAATCTTTTATCTACCTTCTCCCTGTTCAAGTGAGATTACAAGCCATCACTAAATTGCATTAAAAAAACTTCTTTTTTGCAGTCTGCAAAAGTCTACCAAAGCTTTAAAATATCCTTCAAGACAGTGAATAAAATTGTTTTATAAATCTGTACATCCACCTTAATCTCCTAACAGCAGCAAGATCAGACAACTCGAAAGCAAAGGGAGTGCTGTAAATTGAACAACTCTTTCTACAAACCAGTGCCAAAAAGAATTACATTTGCAATGATCAAAATGGGTTCAGGGAACCTAAAGGCAAATGAATTATATATATATATATATATATATATATCAGCAAAGCCGCAGATAAGAAAGGGAGCTTGCATTTTAATCTTGACTTGACTGAAGTTAGGCAGTATCTCAGAGTTGATAGTGTTTTAAGAAACGCCCCTGTGATCCCAAATAGGAAACTCTAAGCTCCCATTCATGAAGTTATTGGATCAGATATTCTGCCTTCTCAGGGTTCGATTGATTGAATTGATTGAAAGATGCAGCATGTAAGCAGGCCCTTTGGACCATCAAATCCATGCTGTCCATCAATCAACCATTCACCGAAGATAGACACAAAATGCTGGAGTAACTCAGCAGGACGTATCTCTGGATAGAAGGAATGCAGATCTATGTTATCCCACTTTCTCATCCACTCCCTGCACAAGGACAAGTTATAGAGGCCAATTAACCTATAAACCCGCACGTCTTTGGGATGTGGGAGGGAACCGGTGCACCCGAAGGAAACCCCCGCCATCATGGGAAGAATGTGCAAACTCCACAAAGACAGCATCCGAGGTCTGGATGGAACTTGGTCCATGACACTGTGAGGCAGTGGCTCTACCACCAATGGGCTGAGACCAGCCCTCAGAACGTCGGTTCACATTCACAAGTTACAGAAGTAGAATTAGGCCATTCGGCCCATCGAGTCTACTCCGCCTTTCAATCATGGGTGATCTCTGCCTCCTCATCCCATTTTCCTGCCTTCTCCCCATAACCCTTGACACCCGTTCAAATCAAGAATCGGTGTGGCTTATCACAGCGCTGTGTCATCCGATGCCTATCCAACTGGCTAGAGGCACTCATAGAAAGATGCTTACATCACTCAAGATCCATCACACCTCTCAAAGGTAGTACTGAAGATTCTTTCTATCCTTGACATTCCCATTCAAATACAGTGGTAAACTATTCATAACCATTCAAATACTACAAAAAAATGTAAAGGTTTTGTAAAGCATTTTTATATCAATTAAAACATTAAGAATACCCTTATGCATTTATAAACAATTAAAACATTTGAACTCAATAAATCAGCATTAGTACCTATGCCACTATCCGTGAGGCAAGAGCTAGAAGGACGCAAAGTGCTGGAGTAACCTAGCGGGCCAGACAACGTCTCTGGAGAACATGGATGGGTGATGTTTTGGGTCGAGACCCTTTTTCTGACCCCTTCTTCAGAAATAGAAGGATAGTGCAGTTTAATATGTGTTTAGGGAGCTGCTACAGAAGGGAGGGCTTCAGATATAGACCACAAAACGTAGAACAGCACAGCACAGGAACAGGCCCTTCAGTCCACAGTGTCTGTGGCGAACACAATGCCAAGTTAAACCAAAGATACAAAGGGCAGGAGTAACTCAGTGGGTCAGGCAGTATCTGGAGAGCATGGATCGATGACGTTTCAGGTCAGGACCCTTCTTCTGACTCATTGTGGTGGAGGGTGGGGAAAAAAAACTGGAAGAGAGAGGGGCAGGACAGGACAAAGCCTGGCAAGTAATTGGTGGATAGTCACAGAGGGGGAGCAGTGAGAACGTCTCACAGAAATCGCGTCGGATTGAGAACTTCTTCAAAGTTATCATACCTGGGGGATATTTTGTAGTAGAAAAGTGTAGACACAAATAACTGCAGATGCTTTTTTTACAACAAAAAAAAGACACAAAGTGCTGGAGTAACTCAATGCTTCAGACAGCATCTCTGGAGAGCATGGATAGGCGACGTTTGGGGTAAACCGGCGTCTTCAGTCACCAAGTTAAACTAATCTCCTCTGCCTGCATGTGATCCATACACCTCCATTCCCTATATATTTGGATCATTGAGCTTGCTTTCAGGCCAGGTGGGGTCGATACAAGAGGGGTGGGTTGTACCTGAACAAGCTTTGCAGGGCATCTTGCTAGTGCTACTCGGGGGGGGAGGATTTGTGTTTTCTCTTGCACTGTTGCGAGTCTTTGGATCTCTCTTCCTCAAAGGATGATGGAGACAGAATCTTTGAATATATCTAGTGGGTGGATTTGTGGCAAGCAGGAGAGTGAATGGTTAAAGAGAAGGACATAAAGTGCTGCCGTAACTCAGCCGGTCAGGCAGCATCTCTGGAGAACATGGATAGGTGGATAGTTTACAGGGGATAGGCAGGAATGCAGAGTTTAGGTTCCTGTTCAGTGAGCCATGATCTCATTAACAGCTCTCTTACCTCCACCTCTGTCCCTCATGTAGCATTTGTACCCTGCAACATCGAGCTGCTAGTCCTCTCCCTCCCTCAGCCACGTTTCTGTGATAGTTATTATACCCTAGTCTTATGTACCTATCCATGTCCTGACTTCATCATCTGTGTTTATGCACTGTGTTGTTGAAACCTAATACTGTTGAATCGTGCCAAATAAACCAAATGGGGTATCGAATCTAAAATGATACATCAAAGAGCTGCAGGAGTAATGGTACATCACCGACACATATCTCTTCATTTCTAAATTAGCGATCTCAGAAGGGTCCAGATTCAACCTGGAAGACGTGTGATGATTTATGCATAGGTTTGGTGCCAGCTGCTTAGCACAAAAGATATCAGTAGAAAACTGATAGCTGCATATCAATACATCAAGGACACGGCCCATCTGTATTTGTTAAATTATAAAGCAACAATTATAAACAGAGTTGAAGATGTGTAACATGAATTAGAGGAGCCTTTGTTGAGGGAAGTTCTGCTTGTGTAACGTCAGAATGTGGAACTACTCCATAACGAAGTCCCTGCCTAATCCTTACTCAACCATTACTTTCAAACTAAGAGACCAAGTCTGGTTCAATCTGGAGTGAAAAAGAACTACTAACAACAGCATTATGGTGTCATACAGCATAATGCTGGCTCCAGTCTCATAGTCAGCCAACACAGAAACAGGCCCTTCAGCCCAGCTCATTCATGCTGACCAAAATGCCCCATCTAAGCTAGTCCCGCGTTTGCCCATATACTTCTAAACCTTTCCTATCCTTGTACCTGTCCAAATGCAAGAGAGTCCAGTAAAGTCCGATCAAAGATAGTCCGAGGCTGCAAGTCCTGATTACTCCAGTCTGGGTCACTCTCCGGTCTGCTCTTGGCCTTTTCAATGTTCTCTTTTAAATATGCACATGGATATGCAGGCAATGGTGGGGATATGGATCATGTGCAGGCAGAGAAGATTTGTTTAGGCAGATACAACAGTGGCATTTAAGATGCTTTTAGATCGGCACACAGAAGTGCAGGAAATAGAAGGATATGGATCATGTGACACAAAGATGACGCAAAGCTGGGTGTCAGTGTGAACTGCGAGGAGGATGCTATGAGGTTGCAGGGTGACTTGGACACGTTGTGTGAGTGGGCAGATGCATGGCAGATGCAGTTTAATATGGATAAATGTGAGGTTATCCACTTTGGTGGTAAGAACAGGAAGACAGATTATTATCTGAATGTTCGGAAATGGGGAAGTACAAAGAGCTCTGGATGTCCTTGTTCATCAGTCACTTAAAGTTAGCATGCAGGTACAGCAGGCAGTGAAAAAAGCTAATGGCATGTTGGCTTTTATGACAAGAGGAGTTGAGTATAGGAACAAAGAGGTCCTTCTGCAGTTGTACAGGACCCTAGTGAGACCGCACCTGGAGTACAGTGAGCAGTTTTGGTCTCCAAATTTGAGGAAGGACATTCTTGCTATTGAGGGCGTGCAGCGTAGGTTCACTAGGTTAATTCCCGGAATGGCGGGACTGTCGTACATTGAAAGACTAGAGCGACTGGGCTTGTATACACTGGAATTTAGAAGGATGAGAGGGGATCTTATTGAAACATATAAGATTATTAAGGGATTGGACACGTTAGAGGCAGGAAACATGTTCGCAATGTTGGGGGAGTCCAGAACCAGGGGCCACAGTTTAAGAATAAGGGGTAGGCCATTTAGAACGGAGATGAGGAAAAGTTTTTTTCAGTCATAAATCTGTGGAATTCTCTGCCTCAGAAGGCAGTGGAGGCCAATTCTCTGGATGCTTTCAAGAGAGAGCTAGAGAGAGCTCTTAAGGATAGCGGAGTCAGGGGGTATGGGGAGAAGGCAGGAACGGGGTACTGATTGTGAATGATCAGCCATGATCACATTGAATGGCGGTGCTGGCTCGAAGAGCCGAATGGCCTACTCCTGCACCTATTGTCTATTGTCTATTGTCTATGTACAGGCAGATGAGATTAGTTTAACTAGGCATCGTGTTCAGCACAAACATTATTGGCTGAAGGGTCAGATAATCTGTGCTGTACTGTTCTGAGTTCTATGTTCTATGTTCCCCACCTCGGCCTCCTCCGCTCCAAAGAATTAAGTCTTAGCCTGTCCATCCTTTCTTTGTAGCTCGGGCCCTCGGGTCCTGGCAACATCCTCGTAAATCTCTGCTGCATTCTTTCCAGCTTAGAGACATTAAGCTGGAAAGGCAATGACGATGTTGCAGAGTTTGAAATGGTGAATCTAGGAAGAGGTTGTGGTTGGCAAGGGGATTGAACAGTGCAGTGTCTAACAGTATCAGGCAGGCAAATTGATGAAGTTAAATTTGGCGTGACCCGATACGAACTTGAGCTCCAAGGCATGTAAATACCGGCAGGAGATGTTTTTTTGTTTTATAAATATTAAGCTGAAGGGAATTTGGGTTAATCTCATTTTTAATGTCAAACATTTGGAGTAAAATACTAAAGGTTAGAGCCTTCAGACCAATTGAACAGGAATGTAGCATCAAAGGCTTGACTGACGTGTGCTTATAGCAGGTGATATGGTGATTAGAGACAAAAGGAACTGCAGGTGCTGGTTTACCAAAAAAGACACAATGTGCTGGAGTAACTCAGCAGGTCAGGCAGCATCTCTGGAGAAGATGGATGATGATATTTCGAGTTGGGACCCTTCTTCAGACTGATTGTGGTGGGGGGTGGGGGGTGGGGAGAGAAAGCTGGAAGGTGATGGGATAAAGTCTGGCAAGTGATAGGTGGATACAGGGGAGGGGGAGTTTGATAGGCAGATAGTTGGACTATGTCCAGAGATAAAAAGACAAAAAGTGTTAGATAAGGAGGTAAGAGAGAAGTGGCGTGAAATGTGAAGCCACTGGAAGGAATGTAGATGAAGATTAGCACGTAAATACGAAGGGAACGATAGAGTTGGACCAGCTGAGTGTGGTTGATTCAGCAGATCTGCTTCAAGTCGGCACCGTGTCCAAATTTTTGGTTGGCCCTTCAGCTCCTGCCATGTCCGAAGAAGGGTCCCATCCCGAAACGTCACCTGTCCATGTTCTCCAGAGATGCTGCCTGACCCACTGAGCTTCTCCCAAAACCTTGCATTCTTAGATGAAAGCTGTAGATTTAATTTGCCGTTATGAAGACCAGGACTTTGCTGAGTGATGCCATCAGTGCCACATGTAACTTCACCCATGTCAGGAGGATCATGACAAATTATGAAAAGTCATAGAGTCATGCACATGGACTTTGGAGATACAGGGTGGAAACAGACCGGCCCACCGCCGATCAGCGATCACCCCGTACACTAGCACTATCCTGCACACTAGGGACAATATACAGAAGCCAATTAACCTACAATCCTGTACGTCTTTGCAGTGTTGGAGGAAACCGGAGCACCCGGAGAAAACCCACGCGGTCACAGGGACCTGGGTCTCTGGCATTGTAAGGTTTCAACTCCACTGCTACGCCATTATGCCGCCCGTAAAGAACAGTCAATTCAGCCCATTGAGTCTGCAATGACCATCAAACTCCCTCGTGCAATCGTCTGATGTAATACCATTATTTTTCTCCCCCATTTTCCCCCCCCTCCTCACCCGACTTCAGAATGTTATTTATATCCCCCCAAACCAACTCAGAAAGACTTAGAGCCACAAAAACTAATTCAGGACACTGCCTTGCTCTCCACAACATATAGGAGGACGTAGTTGAGCCAGGTATAATAACAATATTTTAAAAAACATTTGGACAGGTACATGGCTAGAGGGATTAGGGTTAGAGGGATATGGAGTCAGTGTGGGAAAATGGGACTAGTTTACATGGAGTATCTTAGTGGGCATGGAAGAATTGGGCAGAAGGGCCTGTTTCTGTGCTGTGTGACACCATGACTCTATTGCAAGCAAGATAGCCCAACAGAGAGACATTAGAGATAAGACAAATGGCAAAATACAAAGTGCTGGATGAACTCAGTAGGCCAGGTAGCATCAGTGAGATGACATTTCAGGCTGGGACCCTTCCTCAGGCTGATTGTCAAAGAGTAGGAGAGCAGTGGGCAGTGCTGACAGAGGGTCTCACACAACTCCCCTTGGAGAGAGGAAAACTTCTTCAAAGTAGACATTCTCCAAAACAGCATCTGTCCCTCCACAGATGCTGTCTGATCCCTTGAGTTCCTTAGATAGTTTGTTTTTTTGCACAAGATTCCAGCATCTGCTGTCCCTAGTGTCTCTAAGTAGCAAAAGGTTTCTCAATGAAAGTGCCTTGATATTTATGGTTGAAACATAAAAGATGCTCAAATCATGGGAAGCAGTCGAGATGAATCAACAAGGTACCAAGCCCAGGCACAAAGTGCTGGAGTAACTCAGCGGGCCAGGCAACATCTCTGATGAAAATGGATAGATTACGTTTCGGGTCAGGACCCTTGTTTCAGACTTGCTGAGTTACGCCAGCACTTTGTGTCCATCTTTGGTATAAAGCAGCATCTGAAGGTACTCCTTATTACAAGGAACCAAGCATGCTGTATACATGGAGAATGTCAGGGATGTAGCTTTATAAATGCATTGCACCTTAGCCTGTATTTATTTTCTCGGGACTTTGAAGCTGAGCTTTGGCAGGCTTCCATTGAGCCCGAAACCATCGCTTTGTCAACATCCCCTATGAACAAAAGGATTCTTTCCCCCAGCATGCAGTTGATTTCAATGGGAAATGACAGCTGTAACCCAAGCATTCATGTGCAGTGCAGATGGACCGTTGAGGCATAGACACTCAGCGTACGCACACCACAAGTCAGCGTCCATCTGGGTGGGGGACATGTCAGCAACAAAGCCGACCGAAACCTCTGACAGGATCACCTTTCAGCTTGCCTCTGCACTTCAATGTCTTTGGATCCACAATGAATTTGTAACAGTGCCGAGAGATGAAATCTAAAGCTTAATCTACCAGAGGTGAAGATGATCCTTTTCTAATTTGATCTCAATGGAGGCTTCTGGGCAAATTAACTGGCAGACAATGATGGAACAGTTGCTCTGCGACCTTGCAGCAGTCAGCGATGATTAAAAATGTGAATGGGACCTCCAAGTTAAACATATTACAAATTCAATATTAGCTAGGAGAGAAAGTAGTTTAGCTTTTCTTTTGAAAACTTGGTATTATGTCGAGAAACCCATGCGTAGCACCACGACATATATCAATTTGCAGGATGGAAAAATCAGATACCAGAGGGCGTTACTTTAAGGTGAGAGGGGCAAAGTTTAAAGGTGGTATGCAGGGCAAGATTTTTCTATGTAGAGAATGGTGGGTGTCTGGAACAGGCTGTCTGGGGTGGTGTTGGAGGCAGATACCATGGTGACATTTAAGAGACTTTGCAATAGGCACGTGGATAATCAGGGAATGGAGGAGTATATATTATGTGCAGGGAGATAAGAATTGGTCTTGGCATCATGTTCAACACAGCCATTGTGGGCCAAAGGGCCTGTTCTTGTGCTATACTGTTCTATATTCTGTGTTCATTCTGATTGTTTCGATAGAATGTCTCCAAAATGAATCTTTGTCATTTAAATGTGATTTTCCCTTTTATGGAAAGTGATGCGATGTAACAAAAGCAGACGGTTTAGTGTCAAGAAAGTTCTTATCTTTTATAACACAGATAGAGACCATTCAGCCCATTGGCCCAATGCTATCTCTCAGCAGAGCTGTTCCATCCTTCCCATTCCCCTCCCCTTCCTGTCATCGATTCACTATCACCAGTGCCCATTGGCTCCTCTTTGATTACAGTTATTGAGGTAATTTTCAGCGATCAAATGACCTGCGTTGGGACGTAATGTCACCTGAGGGAAAGCCAGGTGGCTGCAGGGAGAATGTGCAAACTTCGCATAAACAATGCCGGAGGTCAGGATTGAACCTGGGTCCCTGCACCGACTGCGGAGCTACCATGTTGATAATTTCCCACATGGAAGTAATCCAGCCTGTCAGGGATTATGGGGAAAAGGCAGGAGGATGGGGTTGAGAGGGAAAGATAGATTAGGCATGATTGAATAGCGGAGTAGACATGATGAGCCGAATGGCCTCATTCAGCTCTCAGAACTTGTGAATCAGAAGGCATTGACCTCACAGCGATGTGCCTCCAGCCTTTGTACAAAGCTTTGGCTGCACAGAGACACCGAGTCACAAAGAGCTGTACAGCACAAAAAAAATGGGTCCTCTGTAAATCTCAGGGACATAAAAAGAGAAAAAGCCTGAAACACTCGTGATCCGTGGAAAGGTAAACAGTTTGTGTCTCAGGTCCAGGGATGCCCAGGAGAGGACATTCGGAGAGAACAGAGAAGATGAAAATATGACACATCCATTCCACATACAATATTACTTGTCTTCATCAGTCTCACTAGGGAGCTGCTTACTCATCCGTGAGCTCACGCAGAGATTAATCCTTTGTCACATCACTGGAAGGGGTTGTGTGGGAATGCGGTGAAGTGAAGAGGATCTTCAGAACAGTACGAATAGAACAGATTGTTCAGGCCAGCAACCAAGTCAGAGAAGCAAGTCTGGAATCCAAGCCCGAATTCCAACTCAGTTGGTTTTTTGCAATGTTATTTTTGTTGTCAACTGTTCCACTGTATTTTAATCTCCTGTCAAAATCCTTTTTTTCTAGCTCTCTTTGCCTTTCTAATTGTGAATGCTCACATCTGGTTCACTGTCTTATAAACAATAGATTCAAGAGTTAGAGGAAAGATGCCTGACCTAGAAACAGACAATATTAAAATTTGTAGGTGAAAGCAGGGCTCATTCTGTTGAACTAGTTCTCTGATGTTTTGTGCAGGATGGGTGAACATAGAACAGTGCAGCACAGCAACAGGCCCTTAGACGCACACTGTCGGTGCTGAATATATTGCCAAGATCAATTCTTATCTTGTTGCACGTAATCCAAATGCCACTACTATACCTGCCTCCAACACCATCTGCAGCAGCCTGTTCCAGGCACCGACACTCTCTGTGTAAAAAACTTGCCCCGCGCATCTCCTTTAAATTTTACCCCTCTCTCCTTAAAGCTATGCCCTCTAGTGTTAGATATTTACATTGTGGGATAAAGATTCAAACTGTCTACCCTGTCTGTGCCTCTCACAATTTTATATACTTCTATCTCATCACAGATCTGAGGGTAGCACGGTGATGCAGCGGGTAGAGTTGTTTCATCACAGCGTCAGAGATCCGGTTCAATCCTGACCTCGGATGCTGTCTGTGTGGAGTTTTCACGTTCTCAAAGTGACTGCTGGGGTTTTCTCCGGGTGCTCTGGTTTTCTCCCAAAGACGTGCGGGTTTGTAGGTTAATTGACTTCTGTAAATTGCCCCTGGTTGTGTAGGAAGTGGATGAGAAAGTGGGATAACACAGAACTAATGAGAATGGGCACTAGATGGTCGGCCTGGACTCGGTGGCCTGAAGAGCCTGTTTCCATGCTGTATCTTTCCATCAATCAAAAGATTCACTAACTCTATTTCTGACCCCACCTTACCTGCCCTCTACATTTCTAACTCTTGCAATGAATAGGATTTTAATCGGCGTGACTGAGTTTGTATTAATAAATATAATTTAGAGATGTCTTCAAAACTATGCACTATTAGGGAAGGAAAAGTATCAACTGTGTGATTAATCAATATTTTAATGTTTATTAAATTGAGAGAACTGTGGTCAAAGAAAGCAATGAGTAAGGCAGGGTCAGGACCTAGTAATTTATCAAATGAACCACGTAATCTTTTGTGTAGGAAGGAACTGCAGATGCTGGTTTACAACAAAGATATGCACAAAATGCTGGAGTAACTCAGTGGGACAGGCAGCATCTCTGGGTAGAAGGAATGGGTGACGTTTCGGGCCGAGACCCTTCTTCAGACTGAGCGTCAGGGGAGAGAGAGTTACAGAGATAAGGAAGTGTAAGGGATCAAAAGAGATGCCGATCAAAGTAAATGGAGACCGTTGTTAGCTAAGAGGTGACAACAAAGCAGACAGAGAATCAATGTAATCAGGGAGACAGTCAGACTGGTCGGAGAGCTAGGAATGGGGAGGGATGGAGAGAGAGGGAAAGCAAGGGTTACTTGAAGTTAGAGAAGTCAATGTTCATACCGCTGGGGTGTAAACTGTCCAAGCGAAATATGAGGTGCTGTTCCTCCAATTTGCGCTGGGCCTAACTCTGACAGTGGAGGAGGCCCAGGTTTTTTCTTCTTTCCTCACTATTTAAAAGCTATTTCGTAATATTGCCCACACTGCTTATTTACTGGTCTTGCAGAGACATGCAGCTATTTATCCCACTATCTCCCACCCTTCAGTCACCTTGCTCCTTTCCTCTCTTTCATACATTCGTCTGCCATCCCCGAGACCCTATCTCCCTTTCAAGTCAAGTCAAATTTATTTGTCACATACACATACACGATGTGCAGTGAAATGAAAGTGGCAATGCCTGCGGGTTGTGCACAAAAAGAATTACAGTTACAGCATATAAATAAAGTTAATAAGTTACTATTAGTGTCGACAAAAATTTAGTCTCTGGGGTTATAAAAGTTGACAGTCCTGATGGCCTGTGGGAAGAAGCTCCGTCTCATCCTCTCCGTTTTCACAGCGTGACAGCGGAGGCGTTTGCCTGATCGTAGCATCTGGAACAGTCCGTTACTGGGGTGGCAGGGGTCCCTCATGATCTTACTTGCTCTGGATCTGCACCTCCTGATGTATAGGTCCTGCAGGGGGATGAGTGTAGTTCCCATGGTGCGTTCTGCCGAACGCACTACTCTCTGCAGGGCCATCCTGTCCTGGGCAGGATTCCCTCTTCTTCATCTCCTGCCTGTCCCCTTCGACTTATATCCTTCCCTCTGGCTTTACATTTCAATTCTTCCCTTCTCTCCTTATCTGACACCCGTTAGCCTCCTTTTCATCTCTATGCTTTGTCACAGAGAGTCATGGAGTAATAAAGCATTGAAACAGATTGATGCCAGGACTCGATGAGCTGAGCTATAGGGAGTGATCAGGCAGGCTTAGACTTTATTCCTTGGAGTGCAGGAGGCTGAGGGGCGATCTGATAGTGGTGTAAATAATCATGAGGGGAATACTATGAATGCACAGAATCTTTTACCCAGAGTAGGGGAATCGAGAATCAAAGGACATGGGGTTATGATGAGAGGGGAGATTTAATAGGAACCCGAGAGACAACCTTTTCACCCAGACGGTGGTGGGTATATGGAATTAGCTGCCAGATGAGATGATTGAGGCAGGTACAATAACTGCACGAGACACTTGCACAGGTATATGTAAAGGAAAAGTTTAGAGGGATATGGGCCGAACACAGGCAAATGGAACTAGCTGGATGGGGCATTTTGCTTGTGTCAGTATGGACAGGTTTGGCCCAAGGGACTGTTTCCATGATGCCTATAACTCTATGACTTTGTGCTTTGTTCCAGGTTTCTTTGACTTTACCAAGCTTTGATATCTAATCCAACCTTAGAGATAGACAGACGATGGGCCAAAATTCTGTGGTTCTCTCCTCTAATCCTATGCAAGTTGTTTGTGAAAGGCCCTGTATTATTTCAAACCCACTGACGGGTATGTATATATTCACAAAGAGTCCTGGTGTTCAAATAGAGAGACGGAAGATACTGCGGGATGGTGAAAGCTCAAGCAAAAAACAATGTGCTGGAGGACCTCAGTGGGTCAGATGGCATCTCATAGCGTTGAGTCACAAAAATAGAAACTTCAGCCACATCTGTTCAAGCTGACCAAGATGCCCCATCTACACCGATCTCATCTCCTGTTTTTGACCCATTTCTCTCTATACTTTTCCTACCCATGTACCTGTCTAAATGTCTTAAATTGTGTGATAGTACCTGCCTTAACTACCTGATGTGGCAGCTTGTTCCATATACCCACCATCCTGTGTGTGAAAAAGTTGTCCTTCAGGTTCCTATTAAATCTTTCCCCTCTCACCTTAAAGCTATGTCCTATTGTTATTGATTCACCTCCTCTGGATAAAAAGACTCTGTGCATCTACTCAATGTATTTCCATCACACTTATTTTCACTCTATAAGATCACCCCTCAGCCTCCTGTGCTCCAAGGAATACAGTCCTAGCCTGTCCAACAACTCCCTGTGGCTCAGACTCTCAAGTCCTGGGAACATCCACGTAAATCTTCTCCGCACTCTTTCCAACTTAACAACATCTTTCCTATAGCAGGGTGACCAAAACTGTATCTCGGTACATATGACAATAATAAACGTAAACCTAAGAATAATATCACAGAATGTAACCTCACCACACTGCTACCATGGAATGTGGGTACGACAATTAGACAGATCTTGGGTTCTATCGTATCTTTAGAGCAATTCAAAATCACCTAGAAGGTGGCTAGAGAGTATTTTAAAATTAATAGTGTAAGAAAATAACTGCAGGTGCTGGTACAAATCGAAGGTATTTATTCACAAAATGCTGGAGTAACTCAGCAGGTCAGGCAGCATCTCAGGAGAGAAGAAATGGGTGATGTTTTGGGTCTCGACCCAAAACGTCACCCATTCCTTCTCTCCTGAGATGCTGCCTGACCTGCTGAGTTACTCCAGCATTTTGTGAATAAACACCTTCGATTTTTAAATTAATTGTCATTTACTTTAACAGAGTAACACCTGCTATAAAAAACCCACAAAGTTTAGTTTAGTTTGGAGATATAGCATGACAACATGACAACATGATAGCATGACAACAGACCCATCGGCCCAGCAAGCCCATGCTGACCATTGATCACCCGTTCACACTAGTTCTACGTTATCCCATTTTCTCATTTTACAGAGGCCTATATTTAAGCTACAAACTGGCACGTCTTTGGGACAGGAGAGGAAATTGAGCATCCACAGAAAACCTCTGCAGGGACAGCGTGCAAACTCCACACAGATAGCACCTGAGGTCAGGATCCAACCCGATTCTCTGACGCTATGAGGCAGCAACTCTACCTGCTGCACCTTAGTGCTACCCACTATGTGGGGGTACTTTGGAGCTCTCCAGCGCATTGTGGGTGTTTTGTTTGTAAACCAGCATCTGCAGTTCCTTGTGTCAACACCTCTTCAATGTAATTTGTAACTAACCTTTGTAAATGTGCACACTAGTACGTACAAACATACACACAAACTCCCCCCATTCATTACAAGGTTCATTTCCCCATTTCCCCTTAGTCCTAGGTCGAGAACCACCTGGACCATAAGCCCCTCACCTCCTGCAGACGTCACACAACACATCCATGTGGACAATAGATGCCCACGAGCAGGAGACTGACCTTCATTGATCAGTATTCCCCATTCACCGAGACGGAGCAACCACATCGCGTGCTGCGCTGCATCGAAAAAAAGAGATTTCTCCATGATATGCAATGCCATTGGGGGCTGGTGCTGTAATCTGAGATCAGTGCTTGGCCTCGCTCAGTGGATTATAAGCCGAAAATTGATTTCTTCCTCCTCCTGATAATTTTGAGAATCGTCTGTGAGTTTGCATGCATTTGGCATCACAAGCCTATTATCAGTCCTATTTTTTGCCCAAGTAGGAATGTATCGTTCTTAACAACATCACGTACATATACAGCCCTTGTCAGGCACACTGCCAGCTGTTGTGGGTGTAATACCACAGACATGACTCTATAGATGTGGATGATTATCATGTGTGTTCCCTGACACCAGCAACAGAATGCAAATTTGGCAGATGCAGTTTTATTAGAAGGCACTAGTAATAATAATATTCATTTATTGTCATTGCAACGAGTACAACGAAATTAAAAAATAGCCAATCCTGACGGTGCGTAAAAACATATATGCAATAAATTCAAAAACAAATAAATACAATTATATTAAGTACAAAAGATTTTTTAACAGTGTTGCCTAGTGCAGAAGGTAGTGTTCAGTTCTCGTATGGCCCTGGGGTAAAAACTGTTCTTAAGTCTGTTTGTTCGGGATTTGATCGACCTGAAACGTCGACCAGAGGGCAGATGAACAAACAGACGGTGGCCGGGGTGGGATGGATCTTTTATTATTTTGCCTGCTCTACTGAGGCAGCGTAGGCTGAACATTAATCATTGGAATGATTAATATATGGAATATTTTGTTTCTTATATGTTATCTATGAGTATTGTGTTTACAGGCCGGCAAGTAAAAATATAATTGTTCCAAAGTCGGTTCATATGACAAACATTCTCGACTGTCATGGCACACGAATTGCAAGGATAGGTTGGATAAACTCAGATTGTTTTCTCTGGAGTGTCAGATGTTGAGGAGAGACCAGACAGAAGTATATATAAATTACGAAAGGCATAGACAGTCAGAACCTTTCTTCCCAGGGTGCCAGTATCAAAGAATAGTGGATATTGCTGTAAGGTGAGAGAGACAAAGTTTAAAAGAGATGTGTGTTTTCTTTTTTACACAGAGAATGGTGGGTACCTGGAACACACAACCAGGGGTGGTGGTGGAGGCAGATACAATAGTTGTGTTTAAGGAGTTTTATGCAGGCACATGGATATGCAGGGAATGGAGGGACATGGATCAGGTGGAGGCAGAGGAGATTAGTTTATGTCGGCATTATGTTTGGTATGTCCATTATGGACTGAAAGACCTATTCCTGTGCTGTACTGTTCTATGTTCTCTGAAGGGCCATGTTGTACATCTTGTCTGAGATTTCTTTCCCTTGTTTTGTATGGGATGGTATATTGTGTGGGGAGCACCGTAAAGCCGACACACACCTCCTGACCCATGCATCTACCGCAGGTTACCTCCATCAACAGTGGGCCGGTGAGTTTAATTTGTTCCAGCCTCCGGTCTTGGTTAACAGGCAATGACCAAATACTGCGACTTTTCAACCATCTGGTGCAGCAGGTCGAAAGGTAATCAGCGTGGACAGACAGAATTTTGGTGGCAGCACTAACGATTTCCCCTGCAAATTGCCCACCTCAAGCGACAGTGCTTTCAAATTTACTCCCATGAGAGCATAAATCATGAACCAAATCGGCAGAAATCATGAATCAAGTGGCGAATCGATGAACCAAGCATGCGACTCATGAGCCAAGTGGCAGAATTCACGAACCAGGCGTGCACGGAACATGGCAAGTCATGAACCAAGACATGAAGCAGCCAAGTGTCAGACGTTCCGTGCACTAAGTCCATTCGGGGCAATTCATTGACCATCTCAATCGTGGCTGGACAACTCACGAGATGGCCCGGGTGCAATTGGTGCAATTGAAGAGAACAGTAAACTGAATGTTGCTCTTGCTTTACCAGGAGCTCAGTAGTGCCTCCCAGTGAGTGAAGCAGGAACTTCATTGGAAGAAGCAATCAAGGGTCTAACTTTGCTGATTTGTTGGTGCTCAACTCTTACACATGTCTCTGGGGTTTGTTGTCCACTTGGGGTAAAACTGCTCAAGATTTACAGAGCAAATATAAATCAGAATTCTTCTAAAAATGTGTTAAGTCTGTGCAAATGTCACAAATAATATAAATGCATGCACTGCGGACAGTGTAACATAAAAATATCAAAGATTATATAATGTAAAATATCACAAAATACAATGCATGCATCATGATGGACCTGCATGGCTTTAATGCCTATGTGTAACTGAGACATCTTCTCAAATGTACTTCCCCTAACTCGGTCTCTGAACGCTACTCACTCTGATGCTAATTTGAAGGTCCCCTTGCCATCTGGAACAGAATAGTACAGTACAGGAACAGGCCCTTCAGCCCACTTATGTCCATGCCAAACACAAGCCTTGTGGGATGCCTGCACATGATCCATATCCCTCCATTCCCTGCATATCCATGTGTCTATCCAATAGTGTCAAATGCCACCATCGTATCTGCCTCAACCACCATCCCTGGCAGCACATTCCAGACACTTACCACCCTCTGTGTAAAAGATTTGCCCCGCACATCTCCTTTAAAATCTACCCCCCCCCCCCCCCCCCCCCTCACCCCAACGTAACCAACTTAAATCTATGTTCTCTAGTCTTTGACATTTCTATCTTGGATAAAAGATTCTGACAGCCCTATCAATGCCTCTCATAATTTTGCTTCCGCCTTTCGGGTCTCCCCTCAGTGTCCGACACTCCAACCAAAATAATCCAAGTACAATCTAACCAGGCAATAATCTGGGTGTAGGAAGGAACTGCAGATGCTGGTTTAAACCGAAGATAGACACAAAAAGCTGGAGTAACTCTGCAGGACAGGCAGCATCTCTGGAGGGAAGGAATGGGTGACGTTTCAGGTCGAGACCCTTCTTCAGACATAATCTGTGGGCCCAGTTTCCTTAAAATCAGATTGAGGCAAACTACGCGCCCACCCTCCCTCTTTGCCTGCATTCTATCCGCATTAGATGTTTTGTAGGGACATACGGATTGGCCAGGTAGTCTAGAACCCTCGGATTGGTTTACGGGTCACGTGGTGCGGGAGCGCGAGGTATTTAAGTGCCTGGCGCCAAACTAGAGTTACAGATTAGATTAGGGAGCGAAGTTAGTGTTAGTCCAAGAGTAAGTACATTGCGTTTGTCACGGGTTTTACCGACAATAAAGTCTTTGGATAATATCACTCGTTTGGACTCACTACATTGGTGACCTCGACGTGATGGATGGCGGCAAGGCGGGAGTGGAAGGGAGAATGTCACCCGGCACCCGCAGGGGCGAACCGTAGACGAGCTCGGCCGAGGATGTACCCAGCTCAGCCTTCGGGGCCGTACGAATGCCGAGGAGGACCCAAGGCAGCTGGTCAGCCCAATCGTAGCCGGTCAGGCGAGCACAGAGGGACGCCTTCAGCTGCCGATGGAAGCGCTCAACCATCCCGTTGGCTTGGGGATGATAGGCGGTGGTCTGCTGTAAGCGAGAACCATACAGCTGTGCCAGCGCGGCCCAGAGGGACGAGGTGAACTGGGCCCCCCGATCCGTGGTGATGATAGCCGGGACGCCAAAACGGGATGGTTTCATCATTAGCTCAACAGCAAAGCCCTGGAGAAGGAAATGACTGCAGATGTTGGAATATTGAGCAAAACAAGCAAACAGCGGGGGGACGTAGACGCAAGGTGGTGGAAATGCATAGAACACAAAGTGCTGGAGTAACTCAGTGGGTCAGGCAGCATCTCTGGAGGATGTGGATAGGCAATGTTTCAGTTTGGCACCCTGCTCCAGATGTTGCCTATCCATATCCTCCAGAGATGCTGCCTGAAATGCTGAATTGTCTGTTTCCTCAAATAATACTTTGATTGGGCAAAGTTTAGGTGAATCGGTTTTCCACCCATGATGATTCCTATGTTTCCCATTTTCACAGGTTATTAGGAGTATAGTAGTAGAGCCTTATAGCATGGAAACAGGCCCTTTGGCCCACCTTGTCCATACCGATCAAGTTAGTATAATGTACCAATCCCATTTGCCTGTATTTGGCCCATATCCCTCTAAACCCTCCTATGCCTAAATCCATCCAAATGTCGCTTTTGAAAGTCATAGTTGTAACCACTTCCTTAACTTCCTCTGGCAGCTCATTCCAGATACGGACTGACCTAAAATGAGGCAGTTGTCCCCAAGTTCCCTCTTAAATATCTCCTCTCCCACCTTAAGCCTGTCAATAGAGTAAAGTTTCCAACGGCCATGGGTTTTAGGTATGTGTGGACTTGTAGATCTTATTCAAAGACACATCACCAGGATGCAGAGAAATATAAAACTAATCTTTTTATTCCAACGGCATTCTGTTGTGTGTTTATATCAACAACACCTTTACTGTTTCCCCACATGTTGGTTTAGAAGTTTATTATCACAGACTCTTTTGGCTTCTCATGGCAGGCGGGGATCAGTTATTAGTCCGTGTCGGCTTACCGTGAGTTAAGGCAGACCTGCTGAGGATTGACTACAATAAATAATTAATAGATTACCACTGATGACCAATGCCTATCTATTACCCATCCCTCACAGCAAAGTATGGCTGCCATTCAATTAGATTATGAATTGTTTTACCAGATTTATTGGTAATTAGGCATAGATACTATTGTATACAGTCCTTGTGAGCACCTTTAACAAATGATGCAACTGAGAGATTCAGATCTGTTGAGCAAGCTAATCCTGGTGTGAAAAATACAAGCCAACACACACAAGTTTTATGTACAAATATATCATACAGTTGATTGCCATTTCATTACCAATCTTCCGAAGAAATGCACATCCTGATGCGACTAAACTCATCGTGTCCAGTGGAAAGAATTAGGCATCATAGTGGTGCAGTCCATGTTATCATTTAACTAGGTCGAGTGGTAAATGTGCTCAGCTACTCGTAACAACTTGAGATCTACTTATTGGAGTTGTTGAACCAAGGGGCAAATCCGGTGCAGAAAAGTTGTAGGTTGTAGCGATGTCTCAGAATTCTACTTTTACTCTACTCAAACAGCACAGTGGCACTGATGGTGTAGACGAGTAACGAGGCCGCATAGAGGGACCGCCGAGGACAAAGGGGACCTGGAGTGGATCCAGTGTTGCAAGAGCATTAGTGTCCTCCAATTAAATATTGAGATGAACAAAGTCACCATTTTCACTGCCCGCCAGCCATGTGTCCATCCCTTTTCCCGGTCATTTCCTGGGGATGACCCTGATTGTAGTCCCACTCAACCCTGGCCAGGGCTTCCAATCCTGTATCCTCTCTGTCACTGGGACTCTGCTGCAAAATTCCCTCTTCACTCCCCCTACCTCACTTCACCTAGAACCAAGTCTCTTAAACCTGACGGAATATCTCACATGGGGCATCTTGGTCGGCATGGACGAGTTGGGCCGAAGGGCCTGTTTCCACGCTGTTTGACACTATGACTCTATGCAATGTTCTGATGTTCCAAAGATACCATTGAAATCCATTGAAGTAAAAGATTTTGGATCTGGCGAGGGTTGGATTTTTGTGCATTTAAAGCATTGTTTGACATTTCAGCCTGTTAATGCTGCTTAAACAAAATGTGCAACTATGTAAAAAAAAACAACGGGACAATAAGTGCTGGAGTAACTCGACAGGTCAGGCAATATCTCTGGAGAACGTGGATAGGTGATATTTTGGGTCAAGACCCTTCTTCAGTCTAAAAAAGGGCCCCGACCCGAAATGTCACCTATCGATGTTCTCCCGAGATATTGCGTGGCCTGCTGCATTACTCCAGCACTTTGTGTCCTTTTGTGTATTAGCCAGCATCTGCAGTTCATAAATTCATAAGTCATAGTAGCCCATCGAGTCTACTCTGCCTCTCAATAATGGCTGATCTATCTTTCCCTTTCTCCCCGTAACCTTTGACGGCCTTGGTGATCAAAAACCTGTCAATCTCCGCTTCAAAATATTCAATGACTTGGCCTCAACAGCCGTCTGCGGCAATGAATTCCACAGATTCACCACCCTCTGACTAAAGAAATTCCTCCGCATCCCCTTTCCAAATGTACGTCCCCGTTCTTAGTTTCTACAGTGTAACTGTGTGGGATCCATCCCTCCATCGGCAGAAACGACTGCTTAAACAGTGGCTGTGCATCCACTGATTTGAGTCATCTGTTTTTTCACACTGCTGCATCCATCTGCTTTATTGTACATTGCAGTGACACCAAACATGAAGAATCTAAGGCCAGGGACACGTCACAGAGGCTCTGGCAATTGTCAAACACCAACAAGAGCAGAAAGCATCAGAGGAATGATCGTACAGTGTCTCGAGAATGGGCTACTGCCACCGATTAGGGCAGATTAAGCTCTCCAGTCTAGAGGGAAGATTAGGAGGCAGCTCATCTCGGAATATAAAATATTAAATTGTTTGATAAAAAAAATGAATCCAAAAGATAACCAAGGTTAGTCGGACAGAGGATATACATAGTAATTTGTTGCAAAGTAAAAACAAGATCAAATAGACTTTTTTTCAAGAGATGATTAATATTTGCAATAACAATCTTTTGTGCGAGAGTACAGAGGGAAAGAGACTGATTACTGAGGGGACAGGCTTCAATGGGCAAAATGACCTTTCGATTTTTATGAGACAATGTGTAGGAATCAAATTCCTCCCTGGCTGACACAGTTGAAATGGAGCTGACTGTTTTAAATAAATGTGCTGATACAAAATAGAGAATTTGGCTTTTACACAGCAACAAATGCTGTCAAAATCACAGATCAAAATGTGGACTCACACTGGTTAACCATTTGGTAGGAGCACATCAGGGCACTGATTGTAAGATAGCTAAACCAGGCAGAGGATTTAGACAATAGACAATAGACAATAGGTCCAGGAGTAGGCCATTCGGCCCTTCGAGCCAGCACCACCATTCAATGTGATCATGGCTGATCATTCTCAATCAGAACCCCATTCCTGCCTTCTCCCCATACCCCCTGACTCCACTTTCCTTAAGAGCTCCATCTAGCTCTCTCTTGAATGCATTCAGAGAATTGGCCTCCACTGCCTTCTGAGGCAGAGAATTCCACAGATTTACAACTCTCTGACTGAAAAAGTTTTTCCTCATCTCCGTTCTAAATGGTCTACCCCTGATTCTTAAACTGTGGCCCCTGGTTCTGGACTCCCCCAACATTGGGAACATGTTTCCTGCCTCTAACGCGTCCAACGCTTAATAATCTTATATGTTTCGATAAGATCCCCTCTCATCCTTCTAAATTCCAGTGTATACAAGCCTAGTCGCTCCAATCTTTCAACATATGACAGTCCTACCATTCCAGGAAATAACCTAGTAATTGAGGGCTGCACGCCCTCAATAGCAAGAATATCCTTCCTCAAATTAGGAGACTAAAACTGCACACAGTACTCCAGGTGCAGTCTCACTAGGGCCATGTACAACTGCAGAAGGACCTCTTTGCTCCTATACTCAACTCCTCTTGTTATGATGGCCAACATTCCATTGACTTTCTTCACTGCCTGCTATACCTGCATGCTTCCTTTCAGTGACTGATGCACTAGGACACCCAGATCTCATTGTACGTCCCCTTTTCCTAACTTGACACCATTCAGATAATAATCTGCCTTCCTATTCTTACCACCAAAGTGGATAACCTCACACTTATCCACATTAAACTGCATCTGCCATGCATCCGCCCACTCACACAACCTTGCCAAGTCACCTTGCAACCTCATAGCATCTTCCTCACAGTTCACACTACCACCCAGCTTTGTATCATCTGCAAATTTGCTAATGGTACTTTTAATCCCTTCATCCAAGTCATTAATATATATTGCAAATAGCTGCGGTCCCAGCACCGATCTTTGCGGTACCACACTAGTCACTGCCTGCCATTCTGAAAGGGACCCATTTATCCCCACTCTTTGCTTTCTGTCTGCCGAATCATTTAACTGAAGATAGACACAAAAAGCTGGAGTAACTCAGTGGGACAGGCAGCATCTCTGGAGAGAAGGAATGGGTGACATTTCGGGTCGAGACCTTTCTTCAGACTGAATGTCATGGGAAAGGGAAACGAGAGATATAGACGATGATGCAGAGAGATATAGAACAATGACAGATAATGCAAAAAAGTAACATTGATAATGGAAACAGGCCATAGTTAGTTATTTGCTGGGCGAAAACGAGAAGCTGGTGCAACTTGGATGGGGGAGGGATGGAGAGAGAGGGAATGCCAGGGTTACTTGAAGTTAGTGACCTGTTTAGTGTCACCCCCGAGTATACTCGGGTTATGGCCAATAGTGAAAAAACACATGGCAGTGAACAGGTTAATACTTAAACTGGGTCATTAATTTATGCAGGTAGAAAATTATTCATATACCATAACATTCTTTGGGGATAATCAATCGGTTTGTGCCTTTGGGGAGAAAAGCTATACCTATGATTTCAAAATAGATCAATTCTGACTGTATCTGGATTTATCTGATAAATATACTCCAGGTTTATTGATAAAATGTCATATCACTGTTGTTTAATTATCCATTCATGTTTCAATGGTATATTAATATAATATTACTTTTAATTAATCTGGCTTTTAGAAGGCATTTTGATAGATATATGGATAGAGGAATTTGGACTGAACATAGGAAAATGGGACTAGCCCAATGTATCAACTTTCAAACTGTTTAGGTGTTTTTTTCAAATCTCTCTTTTTGAGCAGTACATGTTTTCTAAGGCATTAGATTTGAGTCCTTTATTGTGTGCTAATCTGTTGCTACGTTAAGATTTCAACCACCGTCTGGGTGAAAATAATCCTCCTCAGAACACCTGTAAACTGCTTCATCCTTACTGCAAAACATTGTCCTTAGATTTTCTGTGCCTGTGAATTATCGCGAATTGTTAAAGGGAAGATATTTTCTTGTTTAGTAAGGGGATCAATGGTTATGGGGAGAAGTCAGAAACATGGGGTTTCGAGAGAAAGTAATTATCAGCCTTGATTGAATGGCGGAGTAGATTGGATGGGCTGAATGGCCCAATTCTGCACCAATGTTTTATGGTCTTATTGTCTTCTGGAAATATCTCCCATTATATCCCCTATCATTTTATATACACCCCTCAGCCTCTTCCACACCGAGCAAACCCAACCTCTCCAGTCTCTCTTCGCTGAAACACTGCATCGCAGGCAACATCCTGGTGAATCTCCTCTGCACTCTCTCCAATGCAACCTTTGTGTTGCAGCCAAGGACCCCATACTCTACTCCAGCTGTAACTGAACCAATGTTCGAGGTGCATAAACATGAGTCACATAGATATGGTTGACAGTGAGAAGCTTTCCCCCTGGGTGGAAATGTCAAAGACTAGAGGGCACATCTTTAAGGTCAGAGGGAGAAATTTAAAGGAGACTAGCCGGGCGTGGACCTGTTGGGGTCCACTCTCCTGTGGGCCCGGCAACCCTCCCCCAACTGATGATTCGTGGACCCGTTGCCAACTGGGAGTGTCCCCTGGGGCAGTGGGTGGGCGAGGAGGGGGAGGAAAGGAGAGAGGGAGCCACTCACCTCAGCCCCGGGCAGCCATCGCATCGGCCAGAGTGAGCCGTAGAGCCGTTGCGTGGAAACCTCTCCTGCAGCGGCAGCGCAGCGGCGACGGCCATCGTTTTTGAACCTCTGCTGCCGTGCTGCACCACGGGAGGAAGGTCAGGCGCGGGGTACGCCGGGACGGGCACCGGTCCTCCCAGCGGGGGTAGGGGGGAGCGCATTTATTAAGGTTTATTAAGTTAATTATTTTTAAAATGTAACAAAACTTGATCAATTGAGACCGCAGGGGAATGTTGAGTAGGGTGGGCCTAAAATTGTTGCACTACCGTATACCATTTTGGCAGTATTTCGGGAACAAATCTATCCACAAACACACAAATATACAAGATGAGTAATATACTAGATCAAGTGGACCCGTTGGGCCCAAACCTCTCCTGCATTGGTGCAGCACCTTCTCCTCCCCCCTCCCCTCGCACCCCCCTTACCCCCTCCCCCCTCCTTCCCCCACCACTCCCCCCTCCCCTCTCCATCCACCCTTCCCCTCCCTCCCCCTCCCCTTCCCCCTCCCTCCCCTCCTCCACCCCCTCCTCTCCTCCCTATCCCTCCCCCTCCCACCACCCTCCTCCTCCCCCTCCCTCCAAACTCCTCCCTCCCCTCCCCCTCCCTTCACTCCATCCCCCTCAACCCCCCTTATCTTCCCTCCTCCCCCCACCCCTTCCCTCCCTCCCCCCTCCCTCCCTAGGAGATAGATTAAATTTTTTAAATGTGAATAACTTGAAAAATATAACACCAATTTCAATGAAACCTTCCATTAGCACCAAAGGGACGACGGTGAGTAAGGTGGGCCTAAAATTGTCACGCTGTCATGTACCGCTTTGGCTGTAGTTCAGGAACAAGCAAACCAACAAACAAGAGTTTTAGTATATAGATAGATATGCAGAGAACGTTTTTTTACACAGGGAGTAGTCGAGGCCTAGAACCTGCTGCCAGGGGTGGTAGTAGAGGCAGCTACGATAGTGGCATTTATAAGGTTTGTAGATAGGCACATGGATATGCAAGGAATGCAGAGAAATGGATCCTCTACAGGCAGAGTAGATTAGTTTAACTTGTTGTTTGGCATGGCCATTGAGGGCTGAAGGGCCAGTTCCTGTGCTATACTGTTCTATGTTGTTCAATGTTTATAACTTTGTAACATAACTTCTTTATTCTTATATTCTATGGCCTGACCAAAGAAGACAAGTGTCCATATTTTTTCTTCAACATCGTATCTACCTGTACTGCAACCACTGGCAAGGACTGTACACCAAAGTCCCTTTGTTACTCAAAACTCCATTGGGCCCTTCCATTTATTGTGTATTTCTTATCTTTATTTGACTTCCCAAAGTATATCTCTACATACTTGTCAGGATTAAATTTCATCTGCCATTGCTCTGCCCATCTTCCCACCTAATCAATAACTTCCCATAACCTGGGACTGTCCTGTTTGCTGTCAACCACACCAAATATTTTTATGACAACTGCCAACTTACCAATCATACCTCCTACATCGATATTCAAATTATTAACATTTCTAACGAACATTAAGGATCCCAGCACAAATTCCTGTGGGACGCTACCAGACATAAGCTTCCACTCACAAGTAAATCCTCCAGTATTACCCACTGTCTCCTGCCATCAAGCCAATTTTGCATCTAATTTTCCAACTTCCCCATGATCCCATGGGATCTAACCTTGGGCACCAATCTCCCATGTGGGGTCTTGTTAAAGGCCTGACTAAAGTACTACCAAAGTAGAGTACATCCATTGAACTGCCCTCAATACTAACCTCTACAAAAAATATTCAATCAAATGGGTCAGGCAAGATCTCCCGCTGGCAAAACTAGGCTGAGTTTCTTTTTGTAACTCCTACATTACCAAGTGTAGATTAAACCTATTCCTCAAGAATTTTTAAAACAAATCTTCCCTGATTGTCATGGAAGGGAAGCTTCTTGAGACTACTGCAGTCAGTCTGAAGAAGGGCCCCAACCCCAAACGTCGTATATCCGTGTTCTCCAGAGACGCTGCTCTGACCCGCAGAGTTATTCCAGCACTTTGGGTCTTTTTGGATGAAGATTATTGGCTAGTTAATGAAAGGAACATTGTGCATTTAGAGTGGGAGGCCACAGGTACATTTGACAGAGAGTAATAGAGTCACTCACGTAGCACAGAAACAGACTATCAGCTCACCTTGTGCATGCCAACCAAGATGCCCCATCTGAGTTATTCTCTATTTGCCCGTGTTTCCCATCCATGTACCTAGGGGTCTTTTAAATGCTGTTATCGTAACTACTTCAACTACCTCCACTGACAGCTCATTCCATATACCAGCCAAAAGATGGCTCTCGGGTCCCTATTAATTCGTTCCCCTCTCACTTTAAACCTATGTCCTCTAGCTCTTGATTCCCCACCCTCAGTAAAAGACTCTGAGTATTCACCCTATCTATCCCACTCATGATCTTGTACACCTCTATCAGATTACCCATCTGTCTTCTGCGCTCCAAGGAATACAGTCCTAACCTGCCCAACCTCTCCCTGTAGCTCAGCCCTGGGATTTGCATTCACTGACATTGACCACTTGTGAAGTCACTGAATTTCTTGTAACGCTGCTTCCAGAATCTTGCGACTCAACTTTTTCCAATAACATCAAAGAAATCTGCTCCCCACTGCTCCATTCGCAGATAGCCTAGAATGTCTTTGAAAGTACCTGGGCTTCGTTGTGACCTGATGAGTGAATCTGTTGCCTCACAGTTCCATCAACCTGGGTTTGATTCTTCCTTCTGGTGCTCTGTTGAGTTTGCATCTTCTCCCAGTGACTCTAAAGGTTTCCCTGGAATGCTCCAGTTTCACATCTCAGAGACATGCTGTTAGTTTAAATGCCCACTGTAAATTGACGCTAATGTTGGGTTGGTGGGACAGTATTGGAATGTAGAGAAAATAAAATGGGAATAGTGTAGGATTAGTGTTAATGGCTACATGCTAGTTAGCATGGTCTTGTTTAACCTAAAGACTTGTTTCTGTTTTGTGTTACTCTAAGATTCTATGAACCTCTGAGATCAGAGGACTACTTCTTTCCTCTTCACATCATACCTTCGATTTAAACCAGCACATTCTGTCTTTAATAATAATAATAATAATAAGCATTTATTTTATATAGCGCCTTATCGGTTGCTCAAAGCGCTTTACAAAAACAATCAACATAAAAACAAACAGACAAACTATCCTAACGGAAAAGCGGCGAATAAACAACGTCCGGCAGTAGACAACAAAAAGCACAGGACACACAGATACAATTTTTACACAAACAGCCATCACAGTGATTGCTCTAGGCACATCCTCACTGTGATGGAAGGCAAAGTCTTATCTCCTCCTCATTCTTCTCCCATGGTGCCACGAGGTGATCGAGGCTCCCAACTTTTTGAAGCCCCCACCGGGCGATGGAAAGTCCCAGGGCCGAGCCGAGCAGGCCGATGAAAGTCCTGAGCCCGTCCACTCCCCTGACATCAGTCTGAAGAAGGGTCTCGACCTGAAACGTCACCCATTCCTTCTCTCCAGAGATGCTTCCTGTCCCGCTGAGTTACTCCATCATTTTGTGTCTCCCTTCGATTTAAACCAGCACATTCTATCTCTGTCAATAGACAATAGACAATAGACAATAGACAATAGGTGCAGGAGTAGGCCATTCAGCCCTTCGAGCCAGCACCGCCATTCAATGCGATCATGGCTGATCACTCTCAATCAGTACCCCGTTCCTGCCTTCTCCCCATACCCCCTCACTCCGCTATCCTTAAGAGCTCTATCCAGCTCTCTCTTGAAAGCATCCAACGAACTGGCCTCCACTGCCTTCTGAGGCAGAGAATTCCACACCTTCACCACTCTCTGACTGAAAATGTTCTTCCTCATCTCCGTTCTAAATGGCCTACCCCTTATTCTTAAACTGTGGCCCCTTGTTCTGGACTCCCCCAACATTGGGAACATGTTTCCTGCCTCTAATGTGTCCAATCCCCTAATTATCTTATATGTTTCAATAAGATCCCCCTTCATCCTTCTAAATTCCAGTGTATACAAGCCCAATCGCTCCAGCCTTTCAACATACGACAGTCCCGCCATTCCGGGAATTAACCTAGTGAACCTATGCTGCACGCTCTCCATAGCAAGAATATCCTTCCTCAAACTTGGAGACCAAAACTGCACACAGTACTCCAGGTGCAGTCTCACCAGGGCCCCGTACAACTGTAGAAGGACCTCTTTGCTCCTATACTCAACTCCTCTTGTTACGAAGGCCAACATTCCATTGGCTTTCTTCACTGCCTGCTGTACTTATCATATCATATCATATCATATATCTACAGCCGGAAACAGGCCTTTTCGGCCCTCCAAGTCCGTGCCGCCCAGTGATCCCCGCACATTAACACTATCCTACACCCACTAGGGACAATTTTTACATTTACCCAGCCAATCAACCTACATACCTGTACGTCTTTGGAGTGTGGGAGGAAACCGAAGATCTCGGAGAAAACCCACGCAGGTCACGGGGAGAACGTACAAACTCCTTACAGTGCAGCACCCGTAGTCAGGATCGAACCTGTGTCTCCGGCGCTGCATTCGCTGTAAAGCAGCAACTCTACCGCTGCGCTACCATGCTTCCTTTCATTGACTGATGCACTAGGACACCCAGATCTCGTTGAACTCCCCCTCCTCCTAACTTGACACCATTCAGATAATCTGCCTTTCTATTCTTACTTCCAAAGTGAATAACCTCACACTTATCTACATTAAACTGCATCTGCCATGTATCCGCCCACTCACACAACCTGTCCAAGTCACCCTGCAGCCTTATTGCATCTTCCTCACAATTCACACTACCCCCCAGCTTAGTATCATCTGCAAATTTGCTAATGGTACTTTTAATCCCTTCGTCTAAGTCATTAATGTATATCGTAAATAGCTGGGGTCCCAGCACCGAACCTTGCGGTACCCCACTGGTCACTGCCTCCCATTCCGAAAGGGCCCCATTTATCCCCACTCTTTGCTTTCTGTCTGTCAACCAATTTTCTATCCATGTCATTACCCTACCCCCAATACCATGTGCCCTAATTTTGCCCACTAATCTCCTATGTGGGACCTTGTCAAAGGCTTTCTGAAAGTCGAGGTACACCACATCCACTGACTCTCCCCTGTCAATTTTCCTAGTTACATCCTCAAAAAATTCCAGTAGATTTGTCAAGCATGATTTCCCCTTCGTAAATCCATGCTGACTCGGAATGATCCCGTTACTGCTATCCAAATGCTCAGCAATTTCGTCTTTTATAATTGACTCCAGCATCTTCCCCACCACTGATGTCAGACTAACTGGTCTATAATTACCCGTTTTCTCTCTCCCTCCTTTCTTAAAAAGTGGGATAACATTTGCTATCCTCCAATCCACAGGAACTGATCCTGAATCTATAGAACATTGAAAAATGATCTCCAATGCTTCCACTATTTCTAGAGCCACCTCCTTAAGTACCCTGGGATGCAGACCATCAGGCCCTGGGGATTTATCAGCCTTCAGTCCCATCAGTCTACCCAAAACCATTTCCTGCCTAATGTGGATTTCCTTCAGTTCCTCCATCACCCTAGGTTCTCCGGCCCCTAGAACATTTGGGAGATTGTGTGTATCTTCCTCAGTGAAGACAGATCCAAAGTAACGGTTTAACTCGTCTGCCATTTCTTTGTTCCCCATAATAAATTCCCCTGTTTCTGTCTTCAAGGGACCCACATTTGCCTTGACTATTTTTTTTCTCTTCACGTACCTAAAAAAACTTTTGCTATCCTCCTTTATATTATTGGCTAGTTTACCCTCGTACCTCATCTTTTCTCCCCGTATTGCCTTTTTAGTTAACTTTTGTTGCTCTTTAAAAGAGTCCCAATCCTCTGTCTTCCCACTCTTCTTTGCTATGTTATACTTCCTCTCCTTAATTTTTATGCTGTCCCTGACTTCCCTCGTCAGCCACAGGTGTCTCTTACTCCCCTTAGAGTCTTTCCGCCTCTTTGGAATAAATTGATCCTGCAACCTCTGCATTATTCCCAGGAATACCTGCCATTGCTGTTCTACCGTCTTCCCTGCTAGGGCCTCCTTCCAGTCAATTTTGGCCAGCTCCCGCCTCATGCCTCTGTAATCCCCTTTGCTATACTGTAATACCGACACTTCCGATTTTCCCTTCTGCCTTTCCATTTGCAGAGTAAAACTTATCATGTTGTGATCACTGCCTCCTAATGGCTCTTTTACCTCTAGTCCCTTTATCAGATCAGGATCATTACACAACACTAAATCCAGAATTGCCTTCTCCCTGGTAGGCTCCAGTACAAGCTGTTCTAAGAATCCATCTCGAAGGCACTCTACAAACTCTCTTTCCTGGGGTCCATTTCCAACCTGATTTTCCCAGTCTACCTGCATGTTGAAATTTCCCATAACCACCGTAGCATTACATTTTTGACTCGCCAATTTTATCTCCTGATTCAACTTGCACCCTATGTCGAGGCTACTGTTTGGGGGCCTATAGATAACTCCCATTAGGGTCTTTTTACCCTTACAATTTCTCATTTCTATCCATACTGATTCAACATCTCCTGATTCTATGTCACCCCTTGCAAGGGAATGAATATCATTCCTTACCATCAGAGCAACCCCACCCCCTCTGCCCTCCTGTCTGTCTTTTCTATACGTTGTGTACCCCTGAATATTCAGTTCCCAGCCCTGGTCCTCTTGTAGCCATGTCTCAGTGATCCCTACAACATCATAATTGCCCATGACTAACTGAGCCTCAAGCTCATCCACTTTATTTTTTATACTACGCGCATACTCTTCTGACATCAGTCTGAAGAAGGGTCTTGACCCGAAACATCACCCATTCCTTCTCTCCAGAGATGCTGCCTGTCCTGCTGAGTTACTTCAGCATTTTGTGTCTACCTTCGATTTAAATCAGCATCTGCAGTTCTTTCCTACACACAGACCAAGGCCTACTGTGTTATTTGCCCACACACTCCAATGTTTCTTCATTCCTTCCGATGTTACCAGGACCCACTGGAATGACTTCCATCACCAAGCCCATCCACAAAGCCCTGTCTCTTTAAGAGTTCCAGGTCTGCTATAGTCCATGCAAGCTAGTTTGAACCATTACAAATTCACCACAGAATGTATACAATTGGGTTGTATCACAGTTTGGTTTGGGAATACCTCTTGCTCAAGACCTCAAAAAATTGCAGAGTTGTGGATATAGCCCAGTCCATCACTCAGTGGACACAAAAAGCTAGAGTAACTCAGTGGGGCAGGCAGCATCTCTGGAGAGAAAGAATGGGTGACGTTTCGAGTTGAGACCCTTCTTCAGACTGGTTAGGGATAAGGGAAAAGAGGTATAGATGGTGAGGTGGAGAGATAAAGAACAATAAAGGAAAGGTAGGCAAAAAGTAATGATGATAAAGGAAACAGGCCATTGTTAGCTGTTTGTAGAGTGAAGACGAAAAGCTAGTGCGACTTGGGTGGGGGAGGAATGGAGAGAGAGGAAATGCCGGGGCTACCTGAAGTTAGAAAAATCAAAAGTCATATCACTGGGCTGTAAGTTGCCCAAGCGAAATATGAGATGCTGTTGATGTAATTTGCATTTAGCCTCACTCTGACAATGGAGGAGACCTAGGACAGAAAGGTCTCTTTGGGAATGGGTAGGAGAATTAAAGGATGCAACACCTGTCCCTACACCTCCTCCCTCGACTCTGTCCAGGGACACCAACAGTCCTTTCAGGTTAGGCAGAGGTTCACTTGCACCTCCTCCAACCTCATCTACCATATCTGTTTACAAGATGTGGATTCTTCTCTCAGTTTCACTGAACACCTTCGCTCAGTCCACCTGAACCTACCTGATCTCCCGGCTGCTAAACACTTTAATTCTCCTTGCCATATAATATTAATAGTTACTTCATTTAACCCTTGCAATTAATCTTGTTCCGGAAGCAATTAATTTAATTCACAAAAACTACAGCGGTTATTCCCTGCAAAGCCACGATCAAAATTATTTATCCAAACATGTGAAGTCTGACAGAAACAGTTATAAACTATCTATTGAACCATACGGATATTTAAACTGAAGAATAAAACAGAATAATTAATCCAATTTCACATCTGTATAATTCATTAATAAAATTGATTATGAGTGAGTTGGGAAATAAGACATTCAGTAAAATTTAATCCAAATCAATTTTTTTGTTAAATCAAATCTAAAGCAATAATGGCAATTTATTAAGGGGCTTAGGTGCAACAGTATTAAAATCTACTTGTAAAATAACTTTTATGAACCTTTTGCAAAACTGCAGAATGATTTAAAATCTCACCCTGTCTGACATGACAAGCAATGTGCATCATCTGGATGCAGTTTCTAATTCGTGTTAACAGACAATTTCGACGCTTCGCCACATTCTCAAATATCCCACTTTCAGGCAGATTACTGAATCCCGGCTTTGATGCAGTTCATTGTGCGGAATGCCTCGTGGGCTGCTGATCTTGTTGACATATTCTGGAGCTGATGGGAATTTAAAATTCAGTAACATCTCCTTTTATGCGGGAGATTTAATGTGCAGCATCAAAATCACAGTCGAGCGGTGGGGGGAAAAAATATTTCCGCTTATCTGGAAGAATACAGTGAGAAACAGGAATAGCTGCAATCATCAACAACATATTCGAAGTCAGTAGAAAGGTTGAAGCAGCAGTATTTATCAATGCAACATAGCACTTACCGAGGTTTGTGTTCATCCCTGCAGTCCATGCCATCATCGTGGGTAGCAGCTGCAGCTTTCGTCTAAGCTGCTGACCGACCGTAAGCGGACTGTGAAAGACTTGCAGTGAAACACTGAACAAAATAAAATCTGAATGGAATGACTGGAAGGTACTTTTCATGGGGGGGGTTTCCCTCCTGCGGTCCAGCCAGCCCACACAGCCTGGTGCTATTTTAGGAATGTAGATATGTTTTTGCTCATTCCTCTATCCTTTGGGGACATCTCAGGGAAGAGCTAGTGTCCCAGAATCAACCTTCACTTCGTCCGTTCTGCTTCCAGCCAAAAAAACTTCAATGTGCTGACGAGCTGACACACATCTGCCAGAGGTGTTCAGAGAACTACCTGTCACTCACTGAAGCCAAATGTCCTTGTCCTGGCGGTGAACACCACCGCAGAAACAGTCATTCTATGTATTAATATCCACGAGTCTCCAGGGGTTCCTTTAATGGGTTTGCCACCGTAATTTGTAGGTAAACTTCGCAGGGCAGCACAGAAAACAACAAAGGCAGCTCTGGTTTCCCATGTGTCGGTGCTGGTTTGGATGGTAACCTTGCTCTGCGAGCACAATTCCTGGTCGGTTGCCAAAGTTATTTCACGGACAGCAAATGAGCAGCGTGCGATGCGAACAGACACACAGAACTGCAGGTAATTTGAACAAAGACCTCACATTTAGCTTGCTGCTGCTGCCGCTTTATTTCCTAATAATGTTTCCTTGTCTCCAGAGATGTCGGTTTAATTCACAGCCAGGCGAAAGGTTGGGAGAAACAAAAATATATTTCTATACATCATCATTAGACACGGGTGATGTGCCAGAAGACTGGGATTAAGAAGGTTGCAGGGAAAGGCTTGGGAACTATACACTGGTGGACATAACAACTGTGATGGGCGAGTTACTGGAGAGGATTCCGATGGATAAGGTATATGTGAATTTGGATAGACAGGGGCTGAATAGGGAGTTTTTTTTTTTGCACGTAGGAGATCATGTCTTACAAATCCGATTGAGCTTTTTGAAGAAGCAACCAAAAATGACAATGAAGGGCAAAGCCATAGATGTTGTCTATATGGACTTCAGCAAGGCATTGAAATGGTTCTGCATGGTAGTCTGCTCTGGTTAGATCACTGGGATCTAGGGAGAGCCAGCCAATTGGATAGAAAATTGATTTGGATTAGTTTAGTTTAGAGATACAGTGCCAAAACAGGCCCTTCGGCCCACCAGGTCCACTCCGACCAGTGATCCCTGCATATTAACGCTGTCCTACACACACTAGGGACATTTTTTTTTTACAGTTACCAAGCCAATTTACCTACATACCTGTACGTTTTTGGAGTGTGGGAGGAAACCGAAGATCTCGCAGCTCACGGGGAGAACGTACAAACTCCGTACGCACAGCAGCCGTAGTCAGAATTGAACACGGGCCTCCGGCGCTGCAAGCACTGTAAGGCAGCAACTCTACCGCTGCGCCACCGTGCCGCCCCGGAAGGAAGGAGAGAGTGATTGCGGAAGGTTATTTTTCAGATTGGAGTACACCTCAGGGATCGGTGCTGGGCCCATTGAGGTTGCTACTTATATCAACCATTTGGATGAGAATCTAGAAGGCATGATCAGTAAGTTTGCAGATGGCACTAAAGTAGGTGGTGTCATAGATTGCAAAGATGGTTATCAGAAATTATACAATATCTTGATCAGGTGGCCAAGTTGGCTGAGGAAAGGTTAAATGGAGTTTAACACAGATAAGTGTAAAGCGTGGCATTTTGGGAAGTCAAACTAGGGGGAGGACCCTTCACAGTGAATGTCAGGGTGTTGGGGAGTGTTGTGGAGCAGAGGGATCTAAGAGTGCAGGTACATTGATCCTTGAAAGTGGCATCACAGGTAGATAGAGTGGTCAATAAGGCTTTCTGTTCATTGGCCTTCATCAATCAGGCTACTGAGTGTCGAAGTTCGGATGTTATGTTACAGTTGTACAAGACATCGGCGAGGCCACACTTGGAGTTCTGTTTTCATTTTTGGTTACCCTGCTGGAAAGAATGCAGAGAACGTTTACGAGGATGGTGCCAGAACTTGTGGGCCTGAGCTACAGTGAGAGATTAGGGTGGCTGGGACTATATTCTGTGGAGAAAGAATGTGTAAACTCCACACAGACAGCACTTGTTGGGATCAAATACGGGTCTCTGAAGCTGAGACAGCAGCTCTATCAGCTGCACTACTGTGCGTGTTTTTAAAGATATGGGTGGGTATACCACTCTCTCTCATTGTAATGGAAGAGTAGTTCAAAAATAACGTCAAGTCTAAGAGAATCCAGCAACACTCCAGCATGCTGCACATTTCCCATAAGGGATCTCTCTGACAATGACCCCCTCAAGGATGCTACTGGCATTGCTGCCAGCTTCACGATTGTTAAACTCAATTCACTTCCACATCTGCTCTGTCCCTGTTAATTACAAAGGCATCAACTACTAAAAGTTTAACACCAGCCCATCCTCCCAGACAGATGTCTGCAGCTGCTTTGCACAGTGGAGGCAATGTTTTAGCTTTAGGTTTATTGTTATACCAAGTTACAGTGAGCTCATCCTACCACTACTAAAGGGCAGCCCTGAACTACTATCTACCTCATTGGTGACCCTCAGACTATCTTTAATCAGACTTTATTGGCTCTACCTTGCACTAAACGTTAACCCTTATCAAGTATCTATACGCTGTAAATAACTTGATTGTAATCATGTATTGTCTTTCTGCTGACTGGTTAACATGCAACAAAAGCTTTTCACTGTACCTCGTTACACGTGGCAATAAACTGAACTGAAAAACTTTGTTTTGTATGCTATCCAGTCAGAACAGATAATACTACTTATATATAGAATCAAGTCAAATTCAAACACCCTATGGGAAGGCTACGATCAAGCAAGAGAGGGTGCAGTGAAGATGCACAATAATCTTGCCAGGGCTGGAGGGCTTGAGTTATAAGGATAGACTGGACAGGCTGGGACTGTTTTTCCTGACGTAAAGGAGCCTGAGAGGAAACACCTTAGAGGTTTATAAAAACAGACTGAAGATTGACTTCTGTGATGGCAGGGACAAATTGCTGGTGATATTTATTCCTAAGAACTTGAAGCTTTCAACCATTTTGACTTCAGCACCAATGTATACCAAGGTGTGTGTATTCTCCACTTCTCGAAGTCAATCACAATTTCCTTTGTCTTGTTGACTTTGAGGGAAAGGGTGTTGTCTTGGCATCATCACGAGATTCACAATCTGCATCTTGTACTCCATCTTGCCTTTATTTGATATTTGGCCCATTATGGTGGTGTCATCTGCCAACTTGTAAATTGAGTTGGAATGGTATTTGAGACACCCCAAATTCTCTCTACTATTGACATTCCAAACACATTACTTCACAGTTTTTGGGATTAAATTCCATCTGCCAACTCTCTGCCCTACTTTCCATCTGATCTACTTCCTGCTGTGGCCTTAAACAATCTTCCTCACTGTCCACTACATCACCAACTCGTGTGCCACTTGCAAACCTACTATTCCTCTTTGACTCAGGGTGGAAGAGGAAGGAAGGAAATTAATTTGTTGATTGTGTGGATGCTGAGAGATCAAGAGATGCATGATTTGTTCTAAGTAGAATTTACATTTAAATTAAAATCATATACTTAGTTTTTTCAGATGTCCACAGAAAACAAGACGATGTATCTAATAGTTATGTCAAAAAGTTATGTTGGGGGGAGGGGGGGTTGCTGGACAGAGGGGTGGACAAAGGCTAGAAATGAATAGGAGGCAAAAGGGTATAAGATAAGGAGAGTAAAAAGTGAAATGTGAAACCAGAGAGAGGAAAGTAGGTGGATGAGAACTTGGGGAAACTGTGGAACTGCAATTAGTTTGGGATGGTTCTTGAAAAGGGCATTTTGTAGCACTGTGCACAATCTGTGATTTCTTTGCTCCATTGGCCAGGAATTAGTCAAATTAACCCAACAAGTAGGATGAACGGTTTATGTTTAGGTTGAGGTTTATTATTTTCACTTGTACAGTGAAAAGCTTTTCTTTGCTTACATAAATACAATCAAGTTAAACTCAAGCAGAATAGAGAGAGCAGAGGGGAAGTTACAGAGTGCTATATAGTTCTCAGCACTGTGGCATGCCAGTTTCATAGACAAAGTCCCATGTCCACAACGGGGTAGAAGTGAATCGGACAGCTTATGGAAGGAGCGACTAGGCTTGTATACACTGGAATTTAGAAGGATGAGAGGAGATCTTATCGAAACGTATAAGATTATTAAGGGGTTGGACACGTTAGAGGCAGGAAACATGTTCTCAATGTTGCGGGAGTCCAGAACAAGGGGCCACAGTTTAAGAATAAGGGTAGGCCATTTAGAACTGAGATGAGGAAAAACATTTTCAGTCAGAGAGTTGTAAATCTGTGGAATTCTCTACCTCAGAAGGCAGTGGAGGCCAATTCTCTGAATGCATTCAAGAGAGAGCTAGATAGAGCTCTTAAGGATAGCGGAGTCAGGGGGTATAGGGAGAAGGCAGGAACGGAGTACTGATTGAGAATGATCAGCCATGATCACATTGAATGGCGGTGCTGGCTCGAAGGGCCGAATGGCCTCCTCCTGCACCTATTGTCTATTGTCTATTGACTGTTCGGAAGCCTGATAACAGAAGGGAAGAAGCTATTCCTGAGTCTGATGGTGCGTGCTTTCAAGCTTCTGTATCTTCTGCCTGATGGGAGCAGGGAGCAAAAGGAATGACCGGGGTGGGACAAGCCTTTGATTATGTTGGCTGTGTTTCCAAGGAGGCATAAAGTGTGGATGGAGTCAATAGTGGGAATTCTAGTCCATGTGATGGACTGAGCTACACCAATAACTCTCTGCAACCTCTTGCAGGCTTGGGCAGAGCTGTCCAACACCAAGCTGTGATGTAACTCCAAAGACGTACAGGTATGTAGGTTAATTGGCTGGGTAAATGTAAAAATTGTCCCTAGTGGGTGTAGGATAGTGTTAATGTACGGGGATCGCTGGGCGGCACGGACTTGGAGGGCCGAAAACGCCTGTTTCCGGCTGTATATATATGATATGATATGAGTATGATTTCAATGGTTTTTTGACAAAAGTTGCAGAGGCTGCAGAGGAATGTATTGTTAAATTCATCGATCACTCACTGGGAGAGGCTGACCAGTGTGAAGAGATAGTGTGCTGGATCCAAGGAGAGTCAGCTGCAAACCACAATATGTGAGATTGGTATCAGAAATTGTCCACTTTTGGAGCAGCATGATGCCCATCAGAAAGAGTTCAAAAGTAATATCTGTCTGCCAAAGAACAAAATCGCAGCCTGGGACAAATCTAATTCAAAAAACAATAATGTATCGTGAATAGAACCTAGCTTATTTCAAATGAGAACGAACCAGTCATTTCTGCATGACAGTAACATTTAGGAATGAGATCCATAAGATGCTCATTGATGTCATGAAAATGGGAAATGCCATTGGTGTCACCATCAGGTTTTTGTTGTTGACATTTTGGATCGTAATTTATGTAGAAATACAGCAAGATCGAGGCAATCTTTGAGCTGACATGAAGTGGCTTATCCCTGCTACAGTGCAAGATCTAGACTTCTTGTTTTGTTAAACCTGTTCACAGCAGAATAACTTAATTTCAATCTCCACAGTTGTGCATGATCCCTCCCCTCCCTCTTGCTCCTTGTTTTCCCAAAGCTCATTAATTCAACATTAACTTTGTTTCTGGCTAGGTGCTTTCTTTCCTTCCTCCTATATTTCAACAGGCCTCCCCTCATCCTCTGACGTTCATGAGAAAACAACCCAAGTTTGTCCAAGTTTGCCCAACAAAAAAAAACAATGTAAGTTTATAGCCTCTAATCTAGGCAGCATCCTGACAACCAATATTTGCACTCTCTCGAAAGCCGCCACAATTCTTCCTGTAAAGGGTCAACCGGAACTGCACACGTTACTCTAAATGTGGTGTTACCAAAGTTTTTTTAGAGGCTACAACAGGACTTCCTGACTCTTACATTGAACGCCCCACTTCTTCATATATCTTCCTTCATTTTTCCCCGGTCTTCTTGTCATTTGGCTACTTTATACTTTAGAGACACAACACAGAAACAGGCCCTTCAGCCCACCGAGTCTGTGCCAACCAGCGATCACCTCGTGCACTAGCACTATCCTACACACGAGGGACAATTCACAATTTTACCAAAGCCAATGAACCTATAAACCTGTACGTCTTAGGAGTTTGGGTGGAAACTGAAGCTCCCGGAGAAAACCCATGCAGGTCACGAGGAGAATGTACAAAATACCTACAGACAAGCACCCATAGTCAGGATCAAACCCGTGTCGCTGGTGCTGAAAGGCAGCAACTCCTCCACTACGCCACTGTGTCGCTCAATGATTAATTTCAAGTCTACTCAATTTAAATTCAATTCTACTTTTAATCAATGATTAATTTCTCTAACCACCTGATCAGGTCGATTAGCAATAGACAATAGACAATAGGTGCAGCAGTAGGCCATTCGGCCCTTCGAGCCAGCACCACCATTCAATGTGATCATGGCTGATCATTCTCAAGCAGTACCCCGTTCCTGCCTTCTCTCCATACCCCCTGACTCCGCTATCCTTAAGAGCTCTATCTAGCTCTCTCTTGAATGCATTCAGAGAAATGGCCTCCACTGCCTTCTGAGGCAGTGAATTCCACAGATTTACAACTATCTGACTGAAAAAGTTTTTCCTGATCTCCGTTCTAAATGGCCTACCCCTTATTCTTAAACTGTGGCCCCTGGTTCTGGACTCCCCCAAAATTGGGAACATGTTTCCTGCCTCTAACGTGTCCAACCCCTTAATAATCTTATATGTTTCGATAAGATCCCCTCGCATCCTTCTAAATTCCAGTGTATACATGCCTAGCCGCTCCCATCTTTCAACATATGACAGTTCCGCCATTCCGGGAATTAACCTAGTAAACCTACGCTGTGTGTTTTTTTTATGGAGAAGCAGTAATGGCTGCGAGATTTGCCAAGGATCTTAGTAAATCAGGCAGATGTCCGCATGCTTTCATTCATGTCTGCTGCCTGGAATCCTGCCTGACCCGAGGATAGTTGCTTCAAGCCCCTGGATGTTTACATTGTCTATTGAACAACGGTGAGCAGGGAGGTGGGAGCAACAGGATTGGGGATGGAACAGATAGCTGGGTGCTTCTGTCAGCTGTCTCCTCCTCTTCTTCCACTTTCAAATGGAGTCACAAAGCTTTGGGTCGGCAAACTGGGCTTCAAAGCTGCACTTGATGTGTGAATGTTTTGTGTTTTTTATATTATCCACAGTTGGCTGGCAGGTTGTATCTCAGATGCCTGACATGGCTGGCAGCATCATTAAAAGGTGGTGACATGATAAATGTTTCTGAGCTTCCTCTGGATGCTCCACTCAGTCATCATTTCAAGAACCTGGAATCACATCCTGACAGCAAGCAGCAGAATTGTGGGCATCTGGGACAGTTAATCTCTCATGCATGGCTCATCTTACTCGTTGAAAATGTGCATTAATTTCAGACTTTATAATCTCACACTTGGTAAAGCGATTTAATAATCTTGCCTGATTTTCCCCACCCTGAAAACATTTACTTTAAGATATTAAGAACTGTTTAATTTTCATGCCCCGCTCACAGTGCATTTGGCTTAACATTTCTTCATTCTCTCCATCCCTTCAAGCAACCTTTCTTTCCTCATTATTATCAATTGAACAGAATTGCACGGAAACAGGCCCTTCGGCCCACCGAGTCCATGTTGACCATTGATCACCCGTTCACCCTAATTCTGTGTTATCCCACCTTCTCATCCACTCCCTACACATTAGGGGCAATTTACAAAGGCCAATTAACCTACAAAGCTGCATGTCTTGGGATGCGGAATGAAACCAGAACACTCAGAGAAAACCCGTGATGGTTTCACCCACAACCCACCCTTTCCCCCAGGGAGAAATGTCCAACATTAGAGGGTATAGCTAGAAGATGAGAGGGGGAATGGAGATGTGCGGATAATTTTTTTTTACACAGATGGTGGTGGGGACCTGGAACACGTCCTGTCGGGTGATGGTGGTGGCAGATATGACAGTGGTGTTTAAGAGACTTTTAGATATTACTTGACCGGCGTGAACCCGTTGGGTGCAAACCTCTCCTGTGGGCGCGGCAACCCCCGCTGGGTGCAAACCTCTCCTGCGGGCCCGGCAACCCTCCCCCAACTGACGATCCCTGGACCCGTTGCCGGGCAGGGAGTGTCTCCCGGGTCCGTGGGAAGGCGAGGGGGGACAGGGAAGGGGAGAGGGAACCACTCACTTCGGCCCCTTGTGGCCAGCGCTGCAGGCAGAGCGAGCCGTGGACCCGAAACCTCTCCTGCAGCCCGGCGGAGAATGGCGGCGACGGCCATCTTGTTGGATCCTCTGCCACCGCGCTGCACCACGGGAGGAAGGTCAGGCACGGGGCATGCCGGGATGGGCGCCTGTCCTCCCACTGGTCTTCCAGGCGTGTTTATTTATGTTAATTGTTTTTAACAAAACTTGATTTATTGAGACCGCAGGGAAATGGTGAGTAGAGTGGGCCTAAAATTGTTGCACCATCATTACTGTTTGGCTGTCTTTTCAGAACAAATATAAGCACAACCCCACATACAAGATGAGAGTTTTAGTAATTATACATAGATCACAGGGAAGTGCAAAGAATAGATGGATCATGCACAGGAAGATGAAATCATGTTCGGCACAAATGTGTGGGCCGAAGGGGCCATTCCTGTGCTGCACTGTTCTGTGTTCTATGTCACAGGGAAAAAGTGCAAACTCCGCGTAAACAGCTACTGAGGTCTGGGTTGAACCCCAGTCTCAAGCGCTGTGGGGCGGCAGTTCTTCCAGCTGCGATGTTCCTCGCTGATTCTTAATTTCCACGCTAAACCGCTGATGCAGTTGTTTGCATTAAGTTTCACAAGGGAATCATCTTCCATAATATCCTCCCTTCAACAGTTATTTCCTTTCCACTGTAAATTTTTCTCACCATATAAAAGCACTTTTTTACTCAATTAAATTCTCTTTTGGTTTCTAAATGTATTTATTGACACCCAAGCTCATGTCTTTTCCACCAGCTGTGCCTCTTCAGTTGCGATTCAACTGTCAACTGTCCATCTGTCCAGCAAGCATTGAACACAAATATCCTTAAACTCAACGCTGCAAAGATATTCTTGATCAACTTCACACAAAATACTTGTAACGGTGCTTACTCCATCCATTATGCAGGCAACCTTCTTGGAGTGAAACTTAGCGTCCAATTCAACCCTGATCTAAGTTACATACACCACAGATAATTACCACATGGCCAACACTTGCTGACTTTACACATTTGCCTTTCTCCCTCCGCTCGTTCGCTGGTGACACAAGGATTCTATCACTGTCAGACTTGGATTGTTCAAAGGTCTCCATGCTGACTGGCCAATGGCAGCCCTTCGGAAATTGCAACTCATTTAAACCATGTTTTTCAACTGTGCATCCAAAGCCTCCCCCCCCCTCCCCCCCTGCCCCCCCCCCTGCCCCTCTTCACTTACCCTTGTCACCTTCACTGGATTCTTACATCCCAACAAATCAGAGTGAAAATTCTTCTTCCATACTCTGCAGCCTCCTTCATCCTCAATGCATGCTCTCTTTCTTCTGCTGATAACATTCTCCTCTTCATTTATGGACCTTCCAGTCATCCTACCTTCACATGCAGACTCCCCTCCAAACCCCTTGGTCTTGCCTTCTCTCTGTCTTTCCACGCATGTTAGATCCAAGCTCACCTCTTCCATCGGGCCTTTAATGACTGGTTGTCTTTATATCTCTGGAGTTTTTACTCCAGTGTTTATGATCATAGAACACAAAGCAGTAAAGCACAGGAACAGGCACTTTAACCCATCATGTCTGCACTGACCATGATGCCAGACTATCCACTCCCATCAGCCCACTCAGGGTCATGTTCATGTGCCTGTCTAAATGCTTCATAAACAACACGATTGTATCTGTTTCCACAACTCCCCTGGCAGTGCATTCCAGGCGCCTACCATTCTCGATGTAAACAAACTTGTCTTGCCAATCTCCTTTAGACATTTCCACTCTCACGTTAAACCCAGGCCCTCTAATATTTGACCTTTCCACCCTGGGGAAAAAGACTGACCCTTATCAATGCCTCTCATAATTTTATATCATCCAATCAGTTCTCCTCGCGGCCTCTTAGGCTGCAGGCAAAATAGGGCACGTTATTCCAAACTCTCCTTATAGGTAATACACTACAATCGAGACACAGTCCTGGTGAACCTCTTCAAAGCCCTCCGCATTCTTCCTGTACAATGGCCACCAGAACTACAATACCCCGGATGCGCACTAACCAACAGCTGCATCAGCAACTGCCAACCTTTAGACTCAATGGCCCAACCAATGAAGGTATGCATGTGGTACGCCTATGTTTCCACCCTGTCCACTTGTGCTGTGACTTTCAGGGAACTATGGATTTGTCAAAAGATCTCAATGTACACCTTAAACGTTATGTTTCAGAAGCATCTTATGTTTAAACTGCTGGGATAGGCAGGCTTGCTATTCCAATTTCTGGATGGTGTTTATGATATTGCAAAGTCTTTGTATTTTACTGATTTTGGAAGACAATGTCTCCTTTATGTTTCAGCTGCGTGCACAGCTGTTAATGCTGGTGCCACAATGAAATATGCTGGAATGATATGTAAATGGAAATTAAATATTCACCCTGCAGCACAAAATTCTCCATCTCACTTGGAGCAGAACGCATCGAGTGCTCCGCAGGAGAACAGTTCATTATCACTGTCAGCACACACACCACACACCAACAATCACAGGGCCAGAAATTACCTTCAGTGCTTATGAATATTTAACACATTCATGTCACATTAGTGTCTTTGCTCTTTCAGTGAGCCATCAATCCAGTGAAATAAATAATGAACGTTACCCTTGTGATGTGGGACACACTGGCTGGTCAGCAGGAGGAAGGGCTAGGTTGCTTGGGGTGGGGGGGGGGGGGGCGGGTAGTCTAGGTGAGGCTGGCAGGTGGAGAGATGGGGAATGAGGAGTTGGTGAGAACTTGAGTTGAAATGGGAGTTAGGGGGAAGAATCAGAGGAGGATACAGGAGCGAGTCCGATACATGAAGACACAAGGAACCGCAAATGCCGGTTTACAAAATATAAAGTGCTGGAGTAACTCAGCGGGTCAGGCAGTATCTTTGGAGAACATGGAGAGGTAATGTTTTGGGTCAGGATCCTTTATCAAACTGGTGTAGTGGAGCACCCCCCCTCACTAAGATTGAAGAGAGTTGGGGCGGGACAAAGTTTTGCAAGTCTTAGGTGATATTTTATGGTATTTTATGGGTGGTATTTTATGAGCAGATGGTTGGGCAAAAGCCAGAGATGAAAAAGACAAGAAATGTAAGATACGGAGGTAAGTATAGAAGAGGTGCGAATTGTGAAGCCAGGGAAAGGAATATAGGTGGGTGGGTGGGGATGGGGGGGGGCAAAGGGACAAATAGGTGCACATTTCAATGGTGTACAGGGAAGATAGAGGCAAAAAGGTGGGGGGTGGGGACTGAGGAATGCCAATTTGTTCAGTATAGACAAGATGGGCCAAAGAATCTGCTTGCATGCAGTATAGATCTATGACTCGAAAAAAGCCTCATGAAATTCACGCATGCATTGCAAACTCGGAAATGAAGTAGGTTCTTATCTCACACTTCTTGTCTTTTCATCTCTGGCTTTTGTCCAACCATCTGCTAATAATGATTATATGATCACTCATGATTAACATGATTGTCAAAAATACCTGAGGGATATTTGTACCGTAAATGTTCAAAACTTTTACCTAACTAATACCATATTAATCAAAAATAAAATGTCTAACAACAGATAATATTGTACATAGATTAAATTCCATGCAGAATTGTTATTTTTCACTATTATATTCTAATCTACGCTGTTGTTATAACTTTAAATTAACTGCATTCGATCAGCTGAGAAGGTTGTTGGCTGCAACCTTCCCCCCATTGACGAACTGTACACTGCAAGGGCCAGGAAGCGAGCGGGTAAGATCATCTCTGACCCCTCTCACCCTGGCCACAAACTCTTTGAAGCACTTCCCTCTGGAAGGCGACTCCGGACTGTCAAAGCAGCCACAGCCAGACATAAAAACAGCTTTTTTCCCCCGCGAGTAGTAGCTCTACTCAATAACCAAAAGTCTGTAGTCTCTTTTTGCTCTGGTTTATTTCACTCACATGTTTAAACCGTAATGTTATATTCTTAATGTTTTAATGTTTTACGCTTTATTCTTAATTATTTACTGTATGTTCGGGTTGTACTTGCGAGCGGAACACCAAGGCACATTCCTTGTATGTGTACGTACTTGGCCAATAACTTATTCATTCATTCATTACAATAAATATTATTCTATGACATTACATTGATACTTTTATAATATTAAATTCATATCAAATATTCTGTGTTAATAGTCACAATGTCTGTCTGTATAAAACATGGAGCCAATCTGTAATTGCACAGGTTGTCAGAATAACAATGCCAATGAATTATATCAATTGGAATAATATTGGCTGTCCATCTCATGGTTCAATTTTACATTTTATTATCAAAATCTAATGTAAAACTTCAGTCTTGGAAGAGAAACATCTCAATATTTACCATTCAGAGGCCCAAGCACCCTTTATGTGAAGGGGAGTGTAATCAGTTAAAGAATAGTCCAAGTCCACAGTCAAGCATCAAGAATGTTTTATTGTCATATGTCCTGAAACAGAATAATGAAATCCTTACTTGCAGGAGCACAACAGATATTTAAATGCAGTAAACACCATAGTAAATGACAAAAAGAATTTCAATATGTAAAAAACAAACAAAATTCAATGACATAAAACTATGCTGCCAAGTCCCTCGTGCAAGGTAGTTTGTAGTTCAGAGTTTAGTTGGAGTGGATGTCTAATTGTGCTGAAAGTGACACACAAGTAGATAGAGTGGTAAAGAAGGCGTATGGTACGCTTGCCTTCATCAGTTGGGGAATTGAGCATAAGAGTTAGAAAATAGGGCATTAGATAGACTGCATGTGGGGTATTGTGCATAGTTCTGATCACCCCATTACAGGATGGACGTGTGAGCCTTGGAGAGTGTGCAGAAGAGGTTTACCCAAATGCTGCCTGGATTAGAGGGTATTAGCTATAAGGAGAGGTTGGACAAAATTAAATTGTGTTCTCTGGAGGTTGAGGGGAGACCTGATAGCAATATATTCAATTACAAGAGGCATAGATAGGGTAGACAGTCAGAACCTTTATTCAGGATGGAAATATCAAATGTTGGTTGGCATAACATTAAGATGAGAAGGAGAAAGTTTAAAGGAGATGTGCGGGGCAAGTTTTTTTAAAATATGGAGGATGGGGGCCTGGAATGTGCAACTGGGAGTGGTGGTGGAGGCAGATACAATAGTGATATTTTAGAGGCTTTCAGATAGGCACTTGGATATGCAGGGAATGGAGGGATATGGATTACGTGCAGACAGAGGAGATTTGTTTTACTTTGGGATCATGTTTGGCATGGACATTGTGGGCCGAAGGGCCTGTCCCTGTGCTGTACCGTCCGTGGTCCTTTGTCCTACGAATATGAGAAGTGGGTAACAGTTTTGTGTTCATTAAACATTTAAAAAAATATAGGTTGAAAATACTCCAACAAGCAAACATTCAGCAAATTCCTATGTAAGATCCAAAAGCAAAATCAAAAAAGAACCGGCATAAATACCAGAGGCATAATGAATCCAGAGCAATCCAGAGATGCAAGGAAACACAGAGAAGGTGAGCTGAGTACCAAACCTGCCTAATGTAATGAAAATGTTAATGAGGTGCCGCTAAAAATAGATGATTTATGTGCAGTTGAAAATGGATGACCTTCAGATAATAGCAGAGAACGAAAGGTGGTACCTGAATGAGTTAATTGGAGAGACAGTAAACCAACTGCAGAGAATTGAAGGCAGACTTCAATGTAACAGTTTCATTCACCCAGTGGAAAGAAGACAGGAAGATGTGTGGATAATAAGAACAGATAGATACATTTTAGATGTTGGAGCTATTAACATAAAAGGAATGATGCAATGCACTTAATGGGAAGATGGTGTTGCCCTAAATCATAAATTCAAACAACTGTGTAACGTAGGCAGGAGGCCATGACTACATGGATGAAACAGAGCTCCTCATCCTGAAATATTGAGTCAATTTCTCTTACTGATGGTGTCTGAACTGCAAAGCCTTTCCAGCAGTTTTAACTTTTATTTCACGGTATCAAAAGCCTATTTAACTGGATCAGTGTAAGTGCCTGTGGACACGCACTATTCAAATATTTACAATGATTGATTTATCAGGATTCAGCGTAGCATAATATTTCTTAATAAAGTACAAACTTGCAGCAACTAGACTCTAATGCCCATTAATTAATATGGGAATTTTCTCTAAAAAAATCAAATACTTTTTGCTCAGACATTGCTGTAAAAAATAATCACATGCAGAAGTATGTTGGCTCAATTCCTCACACAGTGAATGATTGTCAGTGATTTTCCGTTACTTTTCCTTTCCATGTCTCATTTTTTATCCTTTGCTCCCCTTCTGCTACTAATTCCTTTCTTCTAATTTACCTTCCTTCCAAAAGACTTCCCCAAATATGTGTCTTTGTTTTTTACTGGGGTCCCAGACATGTTGATACCCACAACATGTGGTGTCAGGTCACACTTCCAGTATTTACCAGGAAAAGAATAAAACACAAGGTCCCACATAGGAGATTAGTGGGCAAAATTAGGACACATGGTATTGGGGGTAGGGTACTGACATGGATAGAAAATTGGTTGACAGACAGAAAGCAAAGAGTGGGGATAAATGGGGCCCTTTCGGAATGGCAGGCAGTGACCAGTGGGGTACCGCAAGGTTCGGTGCTGGGACCCCAGCTATTTACAATATACATTAATGACTTAGACGAAGGGATTAAAAGTACCATTAGCAAATTTGCAGATGATACTAAGCTGGGGGGTAGTGTGAATTGTGAGGAAGATGCAATAAGGCTGCAGGGTGACTTGGACAGGTTGTGTGAGTGGGCGGATACATGGCAGATGCAGTTTAATGTAGATAAGTGTGAGGTTATTCACTTTGGAAGTAAGAATAGAAAGGCAGATTATTATCTGAATGGTGTCAAGTTAGGAGGAGGGGGAGTTCAACGAGATCTGGGTGTCCTAGTGCACCAGTCAATGAAAGGAAACATGCAGGTACAGCAGGCAGTGAAGAAAGCCAATGGAATGTTGGCCTTCATAACAAGAGGAGTTGAGTATAGGAGCAAAGAGGTCCTTCTACAGTTGTACCTGGCCCTGGTGAGACCGCACCTGGAGTACTGTGTGCAGTTTTGGTCTCCAAATTTGAGGAAGGATATTCTTGCTATGGAGGGCGTGCAGCGTAGGTTCACTAGGTTAATTCCTGGAATGGCGGGACTGTCGTATGTTGAAAGGCTGGAGCGATTGGGCTTGTATACGCTGGAATTTAGAAGGATGAGGGGGGATCTTATTGAAACATATAAGATAATTAGGGGATTGGACACATTAGAGGCAGGAAACATGTTCCCAATGTTGGGGGAGTCCAGAACAAGGGGCCACAGTTTAAGAATAAGGGGTAGGCCATTTAGAACGGAGATGAGGAAGAACTTTTTCAGTCAGAGAGTGGTGAAGGTGTGGAATTCTCTGCCTCAGAAGGCAGTGGAGGCCAGTTCGTTGGATGCTTTCAAGAGAGAGCTGGATAGGGCTCTTAAGGATAGCGGAGTGAGGGGGTATGGGGAGAAGGCAGGAACGGGGTACTGATTGAGAGTGATCAGCCATGATCGCATTGAATGGCGGTGCTGGCTCGAAGGGCTGTGCTGCAGTAGCTTACCGGGTCAGGCAGCATCTGAGGAGGGAATTGACAGGGAAGGTTTTGGTTGGGGACCCTTCTTCAGACTGATGGAGGATCAGCACAAGGTGCGGTCTGAAGAAGGGTCCCGACCCAAAATATTGTCTGTTCATTCTCTCCCCAGAAGCAAATTGACTTGCTCAGTTCCTCCAGCACTTTGTGTTCTGATCAAGATTCCAGCATCAGCAGTCTTTTGTGTCTCCAGGAAAATGATCTACTTGAGCCGAATGCTCAGGAACAAACCTACTGTAAGCAAGAGATCACATAGTAATGATATACACCACTCCAAGAAATTCAACCCAAAGAATCAAAATTGGTCCGAAGTTTCTCATGAGGAAAATTATCCGTCATTTGTTAGATTTCTCTAATTTCCATGAAGGTCAGCATGTTGCTGTGGGTGGGAGATCGGAGAGGTGTACACAACTAAGGATATGGGTCCAATGCGAAATAGCAAATTGCCACTGTGATGAAGTGCAGACTTTCAGAGATACAAGGGGAGACTGCAAATGCTGAAATGTCAAGCAAAGAAAATCTGCTGGAGGAACTCAGTAGGTCAAGCAGCAACTGCTGAGGTAAAGGGATAGTCAACATTTGAAGTTGTGATCCTGCATCAGGCAATCTTTGTGCACTGGGAGAACAACCTCTTTAATTAATCCAATGGAAGAATTTACAAAATATCTGAATGTGCCCATTAGAACAGTGAATTGAACATATCAGATACAGAAAGCACAATAAAGTGGGGGGAAGTAAGATTAGATTTGCAGAGGAGGGGGGAGAGAGAGGAGGGGGGAGAGAGAGGAGGGGGGAGAGAGAGGAGGGGGAGAGAGAGGAGGGGGGAGAGAGAGGAGGGGGGAGAGAGAGGAGGGGGAGAGAGAGAAGGGGAGAGAGAGGGAGAGAGGGGGAGAGAGGGGGAGAGAGGGGGAGAGAGGGGGGGAGAGGGGGGGAGAGGGGGGAGAGGGGGAGAGAGGGGGAGAGAGGGGGGGAGAGGGGGGGGAGAGAGAGGGGGAGAAAGAGAGAGAGAGAGAGAGAGAGAGAGAGAGAGAGAGAGAGAGAGAGAGAGAGAGAGAGAGAGAGAGAGAGAGAGAGAGAGAGAGAGAGAGAGAGAGAGAGAGAGAGAGAGAAGGGGGAGGGGGAGGGAGGGGAGGGAGAGGGAGGGAGGGGGAGGGAGAGGGAGGGAGAGGGAGGGAGAGGGAGGGAGATCATAGACAGCGAGAGACAACAGGTAAGAAATGAGGTTAAAAACATTCCAATCCATAAGCAGGATTCTGTGGAATTCAAATGATTCCAAATTAGATGTCAGTGCATCCCTGCTACAAATATAACTGTGAAATTTCTTGCTGATGGATACAACTTTTGGACATTTATTTTGAATGTATGATGCATGTAAATCAGGAACACTAAATTCAGTCATTCATATTTCAAATGGTTTGTTAAGTCAGCATGTTCGAAGTGGGTTTTTATGCTAAGTTGCATCTTCACCGAGAGGGAAAGTTGTAATGAAAGATGCAACTATTTCTAGTAGTGAAACAAAACATGTGAAAACAAGGAGCACCATAACATGGAAGCACAAAGAACTACAGACGTTGTAATCTTCAGCAAAACCCAAAGTGCTGTAGGAACTCGGCAGACGAGGCCTCGACAGGTCCTGACCCAATACGTTGTCCTTCCATTTCCTCCACAGATGCTGCCTGACCTGCTGAGTTCCTAAAACAAATTGGGTTTTGCTTGAATGTCATAAGGTGATGTGTGAGTGATGAAATAGCCTGTGTACACCTGGTAGGTAAATCAGCATACCTACTTGGCAATGAATACGAAGTTCTACTTACGTGGTGTGAGGAACAGCACTGAGACAGGTACGGGATACTGAGTTGGATGATCAGCCATGATCATATTGAATGGCGATGCAGGCTCGAAGGGCCGAAAGGCCTACTCCTGCACCTATTTTCTATGTTTCTATGTTTCTATGAGACAATTGTGGAGTCATAGAGTCATAAAGTCATACAGTGTGGAAACAGGCCCTTCAGCCCAACTTGGCCACACTGGCCAACATGTCCCAGCTATCTACACTAGTCCCACCTACCCACGTTTGGTCCATCCCTCCAAACCTGTCCTATCCAAATACCTGTCTAACTGTTGGTTAAATGTGGGGATAGTTCCTGGCTCAACTACCTCCTCTGGCAGCTGGTTTCATACACCCACCACCCTTTGTTTGAAAAGGTTACCCCTCAAATTCCTATTAAACTCAGAGTCCGTGCTTCCATCTGCTACAAGTAGGAATTGATACTAGTGTTGGTTTATTACTGGTATAGTCCACCATAGTGACAAATATGCCAGTATATTTCAACATAACATTTACACTGTCATAGAGTCAGATATGTCCTCTAGCCCATCCAGTCCACATCAAACATCAAGCATCTCTTTACATTAATCCATATTTGTATTCTCATATTTCCATCAACTCTGTGATCCAATGCATGGGAACACCTTGGAAATATATCCCCTTTCTCCTCTACACTCTCTTCCCCCCACACTCCCACTCCACTGTGTCCCACCTAGACTTGCCCCGACTTCTCCCCTACCCCTACCCCTCCACCGGCATCACAATTCGCAACTCTTCAATCCTTTTGTCTCACACCCCTTTTTTCCATCTCTGGCCACTGTTCAACCATCTGCCTATCAAACACCCTCCCTCGCCTGTGTTCACATAGTCTGAAGAAGGGTCTCGACCTGAAACTTCACCCATTCCTTCTCTCCAGAGATGCTGCCTGTCCCACTGCGTTACTCCAGCATTCTGTGTATACCTTTCACATATTACCTGCCGCGCTTTGCCCTGCCCATCCTCTCTTCCAGCTTTCTTCCCCCCTCCCCCATACAATCAGTCTGCGGAAAGGTCCCGACTTGAAGCGTCACTTACCCATGCTCTCCAATGACGCTGCCTGACCCGCTGTGCTACTCCACCACTTTGTGTCTTTTTCTGTAAACCAGCATCTGCAGTTCCCTGTTTCTGCAAGGGAATATACTACTGGGATTCCAATTTCAAATTCAGTTCAGATAATGGACAATTTGTATCCTTAAAATAAATGAACTGTTGTTTAATGTGGATGTCCATGATTAAGAGGGGGGAGAACGTCTTGTCATTTGAAAGCTGAGGTGAGAGCATTTAGTGTTATCATCTCACTCTCAACAGCAATTCCACCAGTGGCATTGAAGTAAATAATCAATTACTGGAAGGTTAGAAAAAGCCACTTAATACACATTGATAACATTCATGAACAACAATGATTCCACTTAGCACTGTCAGACGAATTTCTTGCAGACAATTCAGGCTGAAGGATCATTCGGTATTAGTTCCTCAGTGGTGCTGCTCCAGCTGCTGCCTCACAGTGCCAGAGACACAGGTTCAATCCAGATCTTAGGTGTTGTCTGTGTGGAGTTTGCACGTTCTCCCTGTCACTGCGTAGATATCCTCCAAGTGCATGTAGCACATGCACACACATGAACAAACTCATGAACGAACACGCTCACGCCTGCGCGTGCGCACCCACGCATGTACACAAGCACACACACACCTGATGTGCAACTTATAATTAGGACTCCACTATTGAAGGGGTTTAGAGGACAAATTGCCTCAGGAGAGCGGCTATTGTCAAAGACCCACACCAATGGCTGCACTCTCTTCTTGCTGCAACCATTGGAAGGAAGGTACAAGAGCCTGAGAACCACGACCCCTTGGTTTAAGAACAGCTTCTTCCCATCAACAATCATGATTAGTTTAGTACAGAGATACAGGACTGAGTCTACACCAAGCATTGATCGCCCCTTCACACTGTGTAGGAAAATAACTGCAGATGCTGGTACAAATCGAAGGTATCACAAAATGCTGGAGTAACTCAGCAGGTCAGGCAGCATCTCAGGAGAGAAGGAATGGGTGATGTTTCAGGTCGAGACCCTTCTTCAGACTGACCCCTTCTACTGGTTCTAAGTAATTCTACTTTATCTCCATTACTTACACACAGGGACAATTTGCAGAAGGCAATTAACCTAAATTAACCTACAAACCTGCACGTCTTTGGGATGTGGGAGGAAAGTGGAGCACCTGGAAAAAATCCACACAGTCACTATCCGGTAAATTATTCCACCAACAGAGTAATCAACACTTTTCAGCAAAAAACAAACTGCTGAAGGAACTCAGCGGGCCAGGCAGCACCTGTGGAGGGAAATTGACAAACCACGTTTTGGATTGGGACCCTTCTTCGGACTGATGGTGTAGGGAGGAGAAATCTGGGAAAGAACTGGCAAGTAATGGGTGGATTCAGGCAAGGAGAGCTGGAGATACTAACAAAGGCTAGAGATGAAAAGCGGCCTTGATACAAACTGGGTGCTTCCTGCAGGTACTATCCCAGTGAAGCTTCAGGCAAACAAAACAAAAATAAATAAAACCATGATGGATGTGATTTGGGAATGAGTCACTTATCTAACACTTTGGCATTTCTGATGACTCAGTCTTGGAAGAATTTTAGTGTTCATTGTTGTGACGATCTCACGTATTTGTCAACTCTCTCTTGCCAGAACTTCAAACTCCAACTCAAGGCCCAGTCTCGTCCCGGTCACTCCCTCTTCTCCCCGAACCCATCAGGCAAGAGGTGCAGTGGTTTGAAAATGCACATCTCCAGATTCAGGCACAGTTTCTTCCCAGCTGTTCTTGGGCAACTGAACAGCCCTCTCATCGGCTAGAGTGCGGCCCTGAAACCTGAGTGAAGCACAAAATGCTGGAGGAACTCAGCAGGTCAGGCAGCATCTGTGGTGGAAATGAACTGGCGACATTTCAGGTGGGGACCCTTTTTCAGACGCTCTGGCCCAAAACATGATCTGCCCATCTTCCTCCACAGATATTGCCTGACCCTCTGAGTTTCTCTTGCACTTTATGCCGCGTGACAATGTTATGTTTATTTGCTAAAATAAATAGCACTAGTTTTTAGGGTATTGTCTCCTTACATATTTTATGCCATCAATGTTGATAATGAGAAACCACAAGAAGAGGTTAGTGTGAGATTTGCACAGTGAACAAAGCCTGTCCTATAGTATAGCCGGCTTATAAAAATATAATGGAGATATTTTAGAATATTATTATAAAGATATCCCCTACCTTCCTCCCATTACACTTTTTGTATCGTGAAGTCCTGAAAGTTGTGCACATGATGGATTACTAATTTATCCCCAGAAAAAAAAATCAGTATTACAGTTCCCATAGAATCATAGATTAGATTCTTAGAAATTAAATCAGATCAACTTTTGCCTTCTTGAAAGCAGGTCACAGGAATTGGGTCAAAGCTTGAAACTCACTGTTTAGAATGTGACACAACATTATGCAGCAGAGAGATGATGTTTCTTCGTTTCATCCACCAGCTTCGCAGTTTAGTGTCAAAAACAAGATTGCAATGCGGAGAAAAGTTCTTTATAGAATATTTTTCTCGTACATACATAAAATATGTGATCATCAGACAATAGACAATAGACAATAGACAATAGGTGCAGGAGTAGGCCATTCGACCATTCAATGTGATCATGGCTGATCATTCTCAATCAGGTATGTAGGTTAATTGGCTGGGTAAATGTAAAAATTGTCCCTAGTGGGTGTAGGATAGTGTTAATGTACGGGGATCGCTGGGCGGCACGGACTTGGTGGGCCGAAAAGGCCTGTTTCCGGCTGTATATATATGATATGATATGATAGTACCCCGTTCCTGCCTTCTCCCCATACCCCCTGACTCCGCTATCCTTAAGAGCTCTATCTATCTCTCTTTTGAATGCATTCAGAGAATTGGCCTCCACTTGAATGCATTCAGAGAATTGGCCTCTGCACAATGCTTAGAACATAGAAAGGTGCAATGCAGGAACTGGCCTTTTGGCCCATAATATCTGTGCTGAATATGTTGGCAAGACAAACTCAATTAAACAAATGTAAGTTAACTGATAACTTTCACCTGTGCAATCACAATGAACATGGAGCACGGAACAGAACAGCACAAGAACAGGCCTTCGGCCCATGTTATCTGTGCCCAACATGATGGCGAAAGACAGTCTTATCTGCCTGCACATATACTCCACATCCAGCCATTCCCTACATATCCAAAAATCTTTTAAATGCCATATTGTATCTGCCCCCATCACCACCCCGGCAGCATGTTCCAGACACTCACCAACCCATCTGTGTAAAAAACTTGCCCCGCACATCTCCTTGAAACTTTGTCCCTCTCACCTTAAAGCTATGCCCTCTGGTATATAATAATAGTAATAATCCATTTATTTTATATAGCGCCTTATCACATGCTCAAAGCACTTTACAAAAACAATTAACATAGAAACAAACAGACAAACTATCCTGACTGAAAATTGGCGAATACTCAACGCCAGCGTCCTCTCACGTCAGGGTCCGGCAGTAGACATTAAAAAGCACAAGACACACAGATATAATTTTTTACACAAAAACAGCCATCACAGTGATTGCTCTAGGCATACCCTCACTGTGATGGAAGGCAAAGTCTTATCTCCTCCTCATTCTTCTCCCGTGGTGCCACGAGGTGATCGAGGCTCCCAACTTTTTGAAGCCCCCACCGGGCGATGGAAAGTCCCAGGGCCGAGCCGAGCAGGCCGATGAAAGTCCTGAGCCCCCACCGGGCGATGGAAAGTGCTGCGGCCGGGCCACGCAGGGCGATGAAGGGCCTGCGGGCGGGTTGATCATATCTCGCGCTTCGGGGCGGTCGAAGCTGCTACGGCTGGAGCTCCCAAAAGCCGGTCGCCAGCCAGGGACCTGCGAACTCCCGATGTTGCGGTCTGCAGGGCCCACGGCCGAAGCCTCCGAGATGGTAAGTCCAGGCCCTGCGACCGGAGTCTTTGAGGTCGATCCCAGCTGGAGGCCGCCGACTCCACGATGTTAGGCCATAGCGCGAACGGAGATACGACACGGTAAAGGTCGCATCTCCGTTGAGGAGGAGATTTGAAAAAAAAGGTTTCCCCCAACCCCCCCACCACCCCCCTACATATACAGAATTAAAAATAAAACAAAACGTACATTTAACAACGACAATGACAAAAAAAAAACAAAAACAAAAAACCGGAGAGACTGCCGGTGAGCCGCAGCTGCAGAACACAGCCACGCCCCACGTTATATGGGTTCTCTGTTTTCCTCCCACATCTGAAGGAGATGCTGGTAAGTTAACTGGCTATTGTAAATTGCTGGGACACAAGAGACTGCAGATGCTGGGATCTTGAGCCAAACATAATGTGCTGGAGAAACTCAGCGGGTCGGGCAGTATCTGAGGAGGGAATGGACATACAGTGTTTTGAGTCAGGACCCTTCTTCATATTGGGAGGATGGCAAGAGAATCTTGGGAGGGTTGCTGGACATACGAGAGGGAATAACTTGCATGGGAATGGTGAACACAACTCATGAGATTGATCTTTTGGAGAGGGTGGGGCATTTTCCCTGGGCTGTAGAAAGGTGAGGGGTGACCTTTTCGAGATACATTTCTCATTCAGGAACATAGACACAGTGAATGGTCACAGTCTTTTATCCAGGGTAGGGGTGTCTAACACTAGGTGCATGTTGTGAACTGTATAACTTGGTGACTCTATTTTCTTTCCCTGGACCATGCATATTACATTTTTATTTTGTTCTGCTTCATAAATGAATCAAGTGATATTGATGATGAAGAATCTGAATCTGCAAAGTAGTGGTTTATGATGGAGATAACATATAATTTCATATTCCATTCACTGCAGGGTTTGACCTATTTCTACATTGGCCTTCATTTGAGGTTCCCAAGTATTTAACACAGCCTATCATTAGTTAGACTTGACCTTGGACGTTTAGGTTTTATATTCCTTGTGTGCTATGCACAAGTTAATAACATCGCTTCGAGGAAAACGAGGCATCTGGGACCTGATTGTTCAGGAAAAGTAACTGTCCCTGGTTTACCAAACAGACGACTGAAAACAAAAACTGGATTGCTTTCTCTGGATTTCTAGAAATCTAATTTTTATGCTCTTCAATTTTAAATGGTCAGGTTTATTGCGAAAAGATTACTAAAATGTAAAAATAAAATGTATTCATTTAAATCTTCCAATCCACCCATCTACCAATCCAACCTCCTCCCCCCCCCCCCTCCCAAACCTCACCTTTATCTACTTATCAGTGAAATGAACAGCCTGGAACCGAGAGGGCAGTCAAAAATTTTGCCCGCGCAATCATAATAAACATTGAGCACAGAACAGTACAGCCAGGGCCGTCTTAACGCATGGGCCTGATGGGCACTTGCCCGGGGGCCCATGAGCATAGGGGCCCCATGCTGATCTGTGTATGTTAAGTGACTTGCAATAAATAAATACTACTTTAAAAATGTAGGTTCAATAAGTGCTTTTTTCGCAAAATGTTCGGTCCCTAAGTGCTTCTCACAGTGATCTGTAAGTGCTTTTCGCAACAATGTAGCACCCTAAGTCCATCGCTAAGTGCTTTTCGGTAAGTGCTTTTCGCCGGCACGACAGGGGGGGGCTGGTAGGGAAAGGGGGGTGGGGGAGAGTAACGGTAGGGGCCCCAGTACACTGCTTTGCCCGGGGGCCCATAATGCTGTAAAAACGGCCCTGAGTACAGCACAAGAACAGGCCTTCAGCCTACATTGTCTGTGCCAAACATGATGTCTGCACATAACCCATACCCATCCACATCCTCTTACTCTCCAGTCACTTGCTCGCTGCAGCTCAGGCTTGTTTTAACTCATCTCCAGACCTCACCCAAACATGGGCCAAAGAGCTGATTCCCAGAGGTGAGGTGAGAGTGGTTGACCAGTGTATCAAAACAAAACTGCATTATGTTCCCAGCATTGTTACAATATGCTACAAGCATACTTTCTGAACTAATTAGTAAATCAGGCAAGTAAAATTATTTTGATCACCAGAAAATATTTAGCTTTTTTTTCCTGTGTATATTTTATTAAATGTTCTGTACAATTACCAGCATTAATGTTAGTCTATTCAGTATAGGGGCAGTTGTGGCTCAGCTGGTAGAGCTGCTGTCTCACAGAGCCTGGGATCCAAATTTGTAGAATAATTGACCTCTGTAAACAAACAAAGTGCCCCGAATGTGATCATTCACCCATTCACCCTAATTAAATGTTATTCCCCCTTTCCCATCACTCCCTACACATGTGGGACAATTTACATCGGTCAAACCCATGTTTGCAAACAGGGGAAACCCATGCAGTCACACAGAGAACGTGCAAACTCCACACGGACAGCACCCAAGGTCAGGAGTGAACCCGGGTGAATGGTGCCGTGAAACAGCGCCTTTACCCGCTGCACCACTGTGCTGCAAATGACCACTTTTATTTAATTGTTGTAGTCCTGATTAAACTTTTAATGGTTATCAGGAGGCAATGTGAGTGTTAATAAAACATGCGCGGACCAATTAAAAGATACATTGCAATTGGAAATCAGGTTGAGACTTGCCCATGGGAATGCCAGGGCAGGTGTGGTGCAACCACCTGTTCACGGACTGAGGCTGCAGAGAAACCTGATGGTGAATTACTATATATGGAAACAGTTTAAAGATCTTCTGGGCACAACCTTCATACTCCACTTCACGACCGGAACTGCTCACTGCGACACACAGCAATCTAAAATCTAACAGTGTTTTAACGCATTATGTTTTGGATTTTCTTGAAAATAAAAATTCCATGAATTACGGCATGTCGAGCAGAAGATACAAAAGCTCGCACGCACGTACCACCAGATTACAGAACAGGTTCTTCCCTGCTGTCACCAGACTTCCGTAAGGTTCTCCCATAAACTAGCATAGCCCCGATCCTCCAACCTATCTCATTGTGGACATTGGGCTTTTCCTCTGGAATTTAGTTTTTGTTAGTTTAGAGATTCAATGTGGAAACAGGCCCTTCAGCCCACAAAGTCCATGCCGACCAGCGGTCCCTACACACTAACACTGTCGGACACACACAAGGGCCAATATACAATTATAACAAGCTAATTAGCCTGCAAACCTATAGTCGGAGGAAAGCAGAGATCCTGGAGAAAACCCATGCATTTCAGGGGGAGAACGTACAAACTCCATACAGACAGCACCCATAGTCAGGATTGAACCTGTGTCTCTGGCACTGTACGGCAGCAAGTCTACCATTGCACCATCATTCTGCCTTGAGGTTGTAATGCTACAATGCAAAAAATTATATTACGCACTCTGGTATTTTTCTCTTTGCTCTACCTATTATACGTGTATGGCTTGATTGTCTTCAAGTACAGTGATATCTGATTTCCTTGTACAATATGCAAAAAAAAAGCAGTTCACAATAATTCGGTCCATTTGACAATAATAAACCAATACCAATGTGAGAATTGAGAATCCAAGATAATGTTGTTAGTCATTTTTCCTTCAGGTGATTTGACAAAATAACTTCTGAACCTGATCATCACATCCTGGATAGACCATAAAACTCTTCTACAGCTTTCTCTCCCCACACCCCCCTCCCCTCTCCCCCCTACAATCAGCCTGAAGACAATGTAAGCATACCTTGAGAAGATTTTGCAGCAAAGCAGTAAAATGTAGAAACCAAGAATTGCAGATGCTGGTGTAACTCAGCGGGTCAGGCAGCATCTCTGGAGAACATGGATATGTTCCTCAGGCAAAGAATTTATATGTGACCGGTATTCCATGTATACTCTTACCCTGTAAGAACACAGACACGGGTGCTTAGGCACACATAAACACATGGACAAATGCACACACACACACACACACATAAACTTATACACAGACACGCCATGGAGGCGTCTGGAGAGGACCCAGCACCAATAGTGGAAAGGTTGGTGCGATGGTCGATGATGGCGCCGACCGACGGACGAGGTCGGACCATGTGGAAGTGAGGACACCGCTGCCGGGGGAAGGAACAATGGAGGACCCGGCGTGGGGGACCGCCGTGAGGAGGGAGATGGGGGCGGGGGGAGAAAAAGGGGGAGCTGGCGGGGATACTTTGTAACTTTGTAAGCACCCTTTATAGGCGACTATTGCATACCATGGGTATGCAAGCAAAGAATTTCACCGACATCACATGTGACAATAAAGTATTCATTCATTCGTTCATTCATTCATTCATTCGTTCATTCATTCATTCAATCATTCAATCATTCGTTCATTCATTCATTCATTCATTCATTCATTCGTTCATTCAATCATTCGTTCATTCGTTCATTCATTCATTCATTCATTCATTCATTCATTCATTCATTCATTTGCAAAAGCCTGTATTGGACCTCAGTGCTCTTTGCTAAGTTCAGATCACCGAGATTGTGGCTGTAACAAAAATAGGCCGACTTTGATAATTTGTTCTTTTGTTAAATTTTCTCTGTAACTGGCTCGCAGTTTAACTGGAGGATGAGACAGGACCCATACATGCAGCAAACTTCCATATTCAGAACACATTGCATTGTAAATATGGAATAATATAAATTTGTTTTTCTTCACTATGAATTTTTTTAAATTGTCATCAAATTGCCAGGTCTGACTCTGCAGGGTTTAAAGAAATAAAGGCATCAATCTGACATCAAGTCTGACATAAGGTTCACATTAAAGGAAGACAGTTGGACAAAATGCTCCACTGATCTCTTCAGAGGTTCACCGTGTGAGGATAACAGATATCTTGCCAAGCTTGGACAAACCAATCATCCCAATTATGTATCATAAGCCAATAGCACATGGAGTGAGTATTTGTGGAGATGAGTAACACATAGTGGCTGATGTGGTCTCAATGCTCACCCATAATCAAACATCAGGGTTCCACCAGAAGAACTGTATTTGAACTGGATTAGGGGGCATTAGCTACAAGGAGAGGTTGGACAAATTTGATTATTTTCTCTGGAACGCTGGATGTGGAGGAATAGAAGTATATAAAATCATGAGAGGCATGGATAAGATTGACATTCGGATGTGGGAGCAAATCTACACGGTCCCTGGAGAACATGCAGAGTCCACATAAACAGCAGCTTTTTCCCTGGGTGGATATGTCAAAGACTAGAGGATAAAACTTTAAGGTGAGAGGGGCAAAGTTTAATGGCGATATGTGGGGCAGGTTTTTTTGCACAGAGGATGGTGGGTGCCGAGAATGCACTGCCAGGGATGGTGGTGGAGGCAGAAATGATAGTGGCATTTCAGAGGCTTTTATATAGGCACCTGGATAAACAGGCAATAGAGGGATATGAATCACAAGTGAGCAGATGAGATTAGTTTAACTTGTACAGACATGCTGGGTCGAAAGCCCTGTTCCTGTGCTGTACTGTTCTATGTTGTATGAATGTAATTCACTTCTTCCATAACCTACATTTACATTACAAAGCTTCTCCAAAACGTTTATTCCATAATTAGTTACAAGAATATGAACAACGTAGATACAGTCAATATTCTCAAAGTAATATTTACTTTCATAAACCATCTAACACCCAGAAGCAGTAAGAGTACATTTTGTTGACAGATGAGATTAGGTATGGGTTCCTGATCAGGGAGTTCCTAAACTCGTGCTTTTATTCAGCCTGAGAACAGCTAAGTGTAAATGCATTATCCTCCAAAGCCCACTGCCAGTGTAGCTGCAAAACTCTGCCTCTCGCAGAGCTCACACGTGCGAAGGATATATTCCCGATCTCCCAATCTACCTCATTGCACTTTTTTTAATCTGCACTTTCTTTGTAGCTGTAACACTATATTCTGCACTCTGTCCCCTTACTCCTTCTGTACTACCTGTGGTATTCACGTGTGGTATGATTGTACTTGTGTGTGGTATGATTGTACTTGCATGTAGTATGATTGTACTTGCGTACGGTACGATCGTACTTGCGTGTGGTATGTTTTGACTGGATAGCACATAAAACAAAGCTTTTCACTGTATGTCAGTAAATGTGACAATAATAAAGCGATACCATCCAACTATGTATGTAATGATAATGAGTTAAAGACAAAGCTGGTAATCAAACATCAACCCGCGAATACTTAGGCCTACATGTAAAGATGCTTCCAAATATTTGAATCATGCAAATGTAATTTAAAACCAAAACTAATATTTACTCTAATGTTTTTGTAAATTATACCATTTAACATTTCTATGCTGACTTCTGTGCTGCATGGCTTGTTTCATTATAATTATATAGAAGTGGTAGCATGCAAACAAGCTATTTGGCACAATTAGTCTTTTGCCGGTTTTAATGCATCACGCATGTATTTTAATGTCATTTACCTACACCATACTTCTCCTAAACTTGGAACCATTTCTTTCCATTCACTTCCAGTCATCATTTATAGTTGGCTCAGACACAGTGGGCCGATGGGCCAGTTTCTATGCTGTGCTGCTCTCCATTCTGAGTTGTCTCACTTCGAAAACTATGAAACCATGCCAAGACTAAAATAGTAAAAGCATGCAACATTAAATTTATATAATTAGTTAAAATGAGGGACAAAAGAATTTAATTAATTGGAAATTTCTTAAAACACAGTATTCCCATGGAGTTCTCTGATAATGTAATGGATGACACAATGGCACAGCTGGCAGAGCCATTACTTCATGAACGTCAGAGGCCTGGGTTCAATCCTGACCTGTTTATGTGGACTCTGCATGTTCCCCAGGGACCGTGTAGATTTCCTCCCACATTTGTATATACGATTATGAGAGGCATAGATAAGGTAGAGAGTGAGAACCATTTTCCTCGGGTGGTAATGTCCAACACTGGAGGGCATAGCTACAGGATGAGAGGAGAAAGGTTTATTGGGGATGTGCAGGGCAGAGAATATTTGGGGCCTGGAACACAATGGTGGTGGTGGAGGCAGATTGCAGAGTGGCGTTTAAGAGGCTTTTATATAAGCACATAAAAGTGCAGGGAATAGAGGGATATGGATCAATTACAGGCAGATGAGATCAGTTTAACTTGTCATCATGTTCAGCACAAACATTGTGGGCCGAAGGGCCTTTCCTGTGCTGTACTATTCTATGTATCCCAAAGACGTGCAGGTTTGCAGGTTAATTGACCTCTGTAAATTGGCCCTAGTGCGTAGATGTGTGGTGAAATCTGGGAAGACATGATGAAAAAAATAATGGGAATAATTTAAACTGGTGATTGATAGCCAGCATGGACTCAGTAGGCCGAAGAGCCTGTTTCCGTGCTGTTTCTCTTTGGGCAGCTACATGGACAGGATAGGGGTTTGAGGGATGTGGGTCAAACATGGTTAAATGGTTAGATGGGGTATCTTGGTTGGCGTGGAGGAGTTGGGCAGAAGGGCCTGTTTCCATGCTGTAAGACTCTATGACTAATGGCTTCTAGTATGTGGGTTAACAATATCAAATAACAAAGAGTGTTCCGCATGTTTTGGTTGATCTACGTTTCACGGGCTTCAAGGAAAAATTCAACATGTTGATGGAAATATCTATAAGGTTGTAGCGACCATAGAGAGTGGTCCTAGTCGTCGAACCCTCAGATTGGCCAGCAAGGTCACGTGTGGGCGCGACCGTAGGGATTGGTCCAGAGAGCGACATCGCTGATTGGACAGCGTGGTCATGTGCGCTTTTGGCGCCCGAAAAGAGTTAGTTAGGAGACGTCTTCGAAGAAGACAGTGAGTTTTAATGGTTGTCCGTTATCTTGTTAAAGAAACTTTGTAATCGAATATTGCTGTCGCAATAAACTTCTTCAACAAAGAACAAGTTTCCGGACTCGCCATATTGGTGACCCCGACGTGATCTGGGCGATCACCGACCATGAGCGAACACGACGCCCCGTTGTTGACTGCTGCGCCTGGCACACCGGAGCTAAGCGCAGTCAGCGTTCACCTTCCGTCGTTTTGGACACATCAACCGCAATCTTGGTTTGTCCACACCGAAGCCCAGTTTCATTTAAGAAACATATCGACAGATGCGACGAAATACTACTACCTCGTCAGTGCTCTGTCGCCGGAGACGACCACACGCGCGATGCGGTTCATCGTCAACCCTCCTGCGGAAGACAAGTACGAGGCCATGAAGGCACTGTTACTACGAACCTTCGGGTTCCATAGGCATGACCGAGCTAAAAAACTTCTGCACCTACCGGATCTCGGAGATCGGCTGCCGTCCGTTCTCATGGCCGAGATGATGATGCTAGTCGGTGAACATACGGATTGCCTCATGTTCGAGCAGGCATTCCGAGAGAAGCTTCCCGAAGATGTCAGACTTATGCTCACGGATTGTTCTTTTAAGGACCCCGAGGCATATGCAGAAAAAGCTGATGCGCTCATGGCGTCCAAATCGAAAGGAAGCGGTTCGATCAACAAGGTCTCGACATCAGTGACCACGCCACAGCGACATCAAGATGGCGCCGCGTCTCCCGCCAGTCCTCCAAAAGCCCGCCAAAAGGATTCGCACAAGCGCGGCTGGTGCTACTACCATCTACGATGGGGTGGGGAATCCCGCAACTGCCGCTCACCTTGTACTTTCGCGGGAAATGCCTCGGCCGATCGTACATAGGGGCAGTTGCGATTGGCCAGAACCGACGCCTCTACGTCCGAGACCGATTCACGGCCAAAGAATTTTTGGTGGACACGGGAGCCATCGTCAGTATAGTGCCGCCGACCGACCTTGAGACCAGATCGGGTAAGACAGGTCCTACCCTCATCGCGGTTAATGGCAGCCCCATCCGCACGTTCGGTACGCGGAAGATGTCACTTGTTTTAGGCCTCCGCACGTACGAATGGCCATTCATTATAGCAGACGTCAGACAAGCGATCCTAGTCGCAGATTTTCTCTGGGCCTTTTCACTGGTCCCCGATGTCCGCGGTAATGACCTCCGACCCTCCGCCAGCGAGGAGCCCGTCGCTCCGACAATCGCCTCCCCGCCCAGCCCTACTGTCCAGGCCGTCGTCGCGGCCCCTGACTCGTATGCTGAGGTCCTGGCGGAGTTTCAGAGCTGCTCATCCAGCGTTTTGACACCCCTTTGGCCAAGCACGGCGTGGTCCACCACATCCGCACCGAGGGCCCTCCCATTTTCGCTCGGGCCCGGAGGCTACCGCCCGACAAACTGATGGTGGCGCGGGCGGAATTTAGGAAGATGGAGGAAATGGGCATTGTCCGTCAGTCTGACAGCCCGTGGGCCTCGCCGTTGC